>NC_044207.1:24398728-24739145 GCF_900880675.1 Sparus aurata | reverse complement strand
TTAATGGGGTCTATTCTGTACCAAGACCTATCCCGCATCCAAGTTTCATGGAAATCTGTACTGTAGCCTTTCGGTAACTCTGTTAACAAACCAACCAACCAACAAACAAATGGACACCAGTGAAAACAAAACCTCCTTGGTGGAGACAACTAGCATCTTCCCGTCAGTTTGTTTAGAATATAAAATGTACATGCACTCACTCACCACTATTAAATCACATCGCTTTGTGCTACCTAACCAGAACCAGAATCCTAACCTTGCTTCGAAAACATCACACAGTTGGACGTAAGGATGATGTATCTCTTCACACAACAGTCTTTACAGAGCCACAATAATAAGAGCGCTACATTTTAAAGAATGTCTCAGCTTTAGTTTTTTTTTTTTACCATACATTATCAACATTAATCCCATCTGGATACTTCTGCCTCTTTACAGGCCTGTCAATGAAACCCCCTGTCGAAACCAGGAACACTGCAATTACCTGGCTACAAAAGGGCCACACAGGGCTGGACATAGGCCTGGCAGATTACTGGCAGACACCTCATTACTGCAGCAGACTTCAACAATGGGCCCCGGCATTGCTTCTTCTACATCTATCTGTCAAGTGTGCTATTAGCCTGTCAAATGGGGACAGTCAGCACCATTAGGCCACCCTGATAATCAGACCTATTTACTCCCTCATTTTCCTCTCCTTCACTGTCACAGTCTAACAGTCCGGTCAAAAAGAAGAGGAAGGAGAAAAAAAAAAAAAAAAGCTTTCTCTTTCTCCATCCCACCCTGTCTTCCCTCCCACTCCTCCTCTGACTCATTCTCAGACAAAGACGAAGTTCAGTTGGTCATTACATTCTTCTGAGAGTCGTCGTAATCAAATACAGCGTGCCCTCCGCCAACTGGACCGGATTTCATTTCAAAATGTTCGCCTGTAGAAAAAAAAAAAAAAAAAAAAAAGGAATATGGATAAAGCGCTTTCAATTTCGCCGGTCTTTGAGATAAATGTGAAGTGAGTTCATTCTACAGTTGAGTACAGCAGTTATTCAGAATTCATTTGATATGAGGCATTTCATCGTTGGATCAGACCGTGTTTTTGCAAGTGCACACAAATAAAAAAAACTAAAAAAAAACACACAGTGCACGGCCAGCAGGGACACGAGCTGACAAACTCCTTCCTTTGCGGGAACCTTGCCAGCATGAACCCAACCAACTCTGGAACTCCACTTCATGTCTGTTATTAGGTCCCACAAGCTCCGGTTGTGATTTTCACGCTCCGCCTCATCCGCAGAAACAGAAAAATGAAAAAAAAAAAGAAAAAAAAGAGAGAGAGAGAGCCTCATTTAAATTTTACACTCGGTCAACACTTGTCCCTTGATAGGCGCTACTGTGTACGAGTCAAAGATCTACAAGAGCGTGAAAAAATGCCGTAACTGGGAGAAAAAAAAAAGGACGGGAGGAGACTGGTATCCTCGAGCTGTCATTTCCATTGGCTGGGCTCAGGTCCCATCACACAGGCACAGTTAGAGGATGAGCCCACACACAAGCAAACAGAGAGAGACTGATAGGGGGAGAGAGAGAGAGAGAGAGAGAGAGAGAGAGAGAGAGAGAGAGAGAGAGAGAGAGAGAGAGAGAGAGAGAGAGGAAGGTAACAGGACGAAGGTCATTTTCATTGGCTGGACTCGGATCCATCACGGGCGAAGTCAGAGTCAAACATACGGAGAGGTGTGCAGAGCGAGAGAGAGCAGGCAGGAGTGAATAATATTTCAGCCTGGTCTAAAAACAGCAGCTGTCCACACATCTATCTTAGGTCAAGCTCCTCCAAGTCTGACATTTAGGGCTTGAACAGCGAGCAGAGTTGAACCTGGATATACAACACTAAAGGTGGGAGTTGTAGTTCAACGTGCGGAGGAATGATGGCTCTGTGGCTCGTATATTCAACGCAACTCAGACAGAACAAACAGAAAAGAAGTACGGTTAATTCTCTTGTGTTTCACTCCGAAGAGAGCGAACGATAGTGTGAGCGCATAAATCGGGAGATTTACAGACATGTTTCAACTGGGGTCTAGCCTTCCGTGAAGAGAGGAGTGCTGACTTGATGTGCGGCATTGCCATCAAAACACAGTCTCATTAAACAAAGACCAGAAGGAAAAACAACAAAGGCGATGTGTCAGTCTGTGAAGCAACAAGCCTTCAACATCCAGATGTGAACCTCAAAAAAAGGAGGCCTCATAAATGACTCATGTCTTGTTTTCGTAGGGATGATTACCTTCGCCGACTTTAAAAAGCAAGAATTCCTGGAATGCCCGAAGAGAGACGCTAACTGGGGCTATTCCTGTCATCGGATTTGATTTGTAAATAAAGAACAAAAGGACGGAGGCACGGTGCGGTGAGTCGCGCTCGCCCCGCCACAGAATGGAACATGCTGTGTCTTTGGGTCTGGGTTTGAACTCCTCCATCGTGTTTTCAAAAGGGAAAGCTATTACCCCTGATTCGGGGAAGGGAGGCTTAGACAGAGCGCATGTACAGTATGTCTAACTTTCACTAAACCAGCTGGCCCCACGCTTCAAGCCTTAAAGTCATTATTCACGGTGGAGCGACGTGAAATCTTACTCTCCCCGAGGTCAGCCACGCTGTGAAATGAGCCTCTGAAATGCACATTGTGCAACAGGACGGTCTGTTGAGGTGAAATGATTCCCATTTAAGTATGCAATAATAGGAGAATTAGCCGTTTCACGAATAAAATAGGGAGTAAAACTACTACAGGAGGGCGGAAACCAGATAGCTTACAAAAGGATCAGTTTATGCAAGCCAGAATAAAAAATTATATTATTACTTTGGGCTTCTGCAAACCAGGGATATTGTCGAATCTGCGTGTCATGTGTACCATATTGACATTTCTACAACTCACGTCATCATAATTTCCAGTTGGGAGGAGGAGGGGATGTGGTCGTGTTACAGCTGCCAAGCCAGAGACTACCGTTTTGAGATGGCCTTTCAGCATTTGTAAGAGCCAAACCGCTGGACCCAACCCCAACCCCAACCCCCACCCCAGCTCCTGTTTGTGGGGACCGAATCAGGTATTTTAAATCGAAAAAAATGATAATTTCCTGACCCTAACCAAGTGTTGTGTGCCTAAACCCGACCAGATCACAAGCACAGAGTTGCCACAAAAGAAAATTGAAACTAAAGAAATAACATTTTAACATAATCCATAGTAAGCAGCGAAACATGCATTGGCCACATGAATTCTGGCACCTGGGGTGATTTAACAATAATAGACAAAAGGTTACACAATCATGATGCAGATGGACTAGAATATTATCAGTGCCACCACTACATTATGATTAGCATCATCATCATGATACCCATAGCAGCCTCTTACCAGCCTGGTTGGTGGTGATGTCTATGGAGACGTGCTGGGCAGGGTACGGGCTCTTATTGCTGACGCCGTTGACCGCCTGTATCTCGAAGCTGTAGAGGGTGTGAGCCCACAGGTTGCTGATCAGCACCCTGGTCTCCGTCAGGCCCAGCTGGCGAGGGACGAAGTCCACGTTGTCGTCGCAGTGGGAGCAGGAGCGCCGGTCGGCCCGGCACTTCTTGCACACTATGTTGTAGACGACATCTTCACGGCCGCCCGTCTCCCTGGGAGAGTGCCACTCGAGGATCACAGAGGTTTCGTTCACAATGGAAATCACATTCCTCGGGCTGGATGGGACACCTACGGACACGCAGGGAAGAGATGTAGGCCAAATGGTGATTTACATCCGCAGCCAGAGCCTTTTTATACCAGAGGATGTTTTATTTTAAGGCGAGCTGTCACGATTTTTAAACCCCTCCCCCCTAAGAAATGCATTCATACGTTGAGAATGAAAGGAAACCGTTTCACAAATCCGCCTGCTGTTAGGTCAATTTAGTCAATTTCCAACCCTGTAATAAATATAAGTGTTGTTCGAGAGCAACTTGTCTTTTTCTTCTTTTTCTCCGTCTTCAGCACAATTGGAATGCTAATTTATTCCATTCACACCCAGAGAGATCATACAGCGAAACGTTTGTGTCTATCAAACATTGGTTATTTAGCAAAATGCAGTGTTGCATGGAGTATTCTTATCCAAGTGGCTCTGGAGATTCACGCTCCCATTCACTCCCTCATCGCCCGCAGCTGGGGCAGAACCTCAAAGAAACGATATTCAGAGAGAAATCGAGAAATAATAAAACTATTGTCTTGCTTGAGTGCCGGCTTAATATTAGGGTGCAGAAAAGTGGCTTGTTCAGCCTCTCGCGATTGGAGCGCAATTCTTTAAGAGTTAAAATCTGTTCAAACGGCAGTCGGAGAATTTTTGCTTAGCCGAGGCTCTGTGTCCCTCCGGCTGCTCGGAGGCAGCTCTTTCTTTTCAGATAGCGGGCAGACACTGCCGATAAAGCAGAAGCTTTCCAAAGCCCTTAGTCAGTGCCGCTTAGGTTAAGTGAGGCTGCCCCGCAGAGCTGATCTGGTACCAAATTCATCCTCCATAAAGCCTGACCTTTATCATTAAAAGAGAAGTTTAACTGACCCACTATTAGATCCATGACTACTGTGAAACTAAAAATCTACTTAATTCTGCAGCCGCTTCCAGGAGTCACTGAGCTCTCTTACACACTGTGTCTACTTTCCTCCTCTCCTTTCTTTTTACCCACCAGAAAAATATGGCAATAAGAGGAATACATATAGATCTCTTCTTTAAGCACATTACCTTACAGCACTTGAGTTTCCTTTTTCTGTGGGCACTGTGAGGCGGAGAGCTACTTCATTCAACGCAGACGCAATTAGTCATTGTTGCTGAAAAAGCCACGTGGGACAGCCCTGGGGAGCCAGGACAAAGCGGCACAACACACGAGGGCGAGGGAGCGGCACTGTTACAGCCGTGACCTCGGCTCAGCGCCTCGACAACAGAGAGGACAGTGACAGGAAAGGGCGTGACCTCCATAGTGTGATTATTATGGTCTGGCTGAGAGGACACTTAGTGCTCCAGATACACGGTCAGAATAGGAGGTAATTTGGTCCTGGGATGCCGCCGGATGTACGTGGAGGGGGGAAAAAAAAAAAGGTGGCAAAAATGGTGTTTGTTGGTAGGAACACGCTTTCTGAGGGAACTGGCAGCACTTTAGCTTTTCCCCCCTTGGGGACTGCACAGTAGGCACTTCATATGTTGCTCACACCAGCTTGCATCCTCCGTATCATCCATCACATACATGCTCTTGCCCCCAAACTTGCATCGCTGGGAAAAGCGACGCACATCTGCTCATCTGTAAAAAAGCATGTGGCACAAACACGCGCCCGGACTATCTGCTCCCGTGTCGTTCTGGCTGCACTGTCTGTATCGATGTATTCAAGCAACGGCTGAAGGAATAATTATTTCCTGGGTTGAGGTGTGAACGAGGCGTCACACTCCTTCGTCCCAATTACAACCGAGCTCCACATTTGCAGGGATGGCACAAGAAATCAGATGTGACTGCCACTTAACCAGTGATTTGCAGACTATTACTGCAGCCTGTGGCTGCTTTAATTTGCCATAGGATTTAATTTGTTGAGAACGTTACTTACAGGCTCTCAGCTGGCGTTCATTTAGCTATGCCAGTCAGATTTGACTGTGCTCACATACATGTTGCTCTCATTAGATTTATAGGGGCAAAACATCATCTCCAAGCAGCTTCATGTGCTCTTTGTGACATGAACCGTATCACAGCGCAGTGAGGGCTCTATTTTAATGGCGCAATTACGACAACCAGTGCAAAGTGTTAGGTCATTTGCACAAGGTGAATGAGGACACATCAATGCACATGTGTTATTTTGTTCAGTATGGGCAATTGGATTATGCACAGAAGGGTCTGGTGAAGGGGAATGTTAATAGGACACATGCAGCGATGAACCCATATCTCCTCAGCCAGTCACATTATTCGTTTCATACCCTTTAGACAGCTGTGGCAATCATGGAGGCATGCTCGGTGATGGTTGTCCAGAAAGCACGGAACAGTTAGGCGCACGTACGACTTGCCTTTATAACGTGAATTTGTGGAGATCATCTGAGGACTATAAACATAACTTTTTGTGCATTAACTTAATTAAAAAAAACAACAATTTAGACTAAAAATAAAATGTTATATTGTTTTGCCGGTTGCTTTTGGGTTGTTTTGCTAATGTGATTATTGAGGCTGTACTTAATTAGCTATGCTTGTGTTTACATGCAACAACAACAATGCCCTTACTGCCAAAACTGTGAGTCAAGGAATAGTCTGCATAAGCGTTTTACATGGTTCAATAAACTGACAATACCCCATAATAATCCTATTTACATGACTGTCTAGAGAGTTTGTGAATTCTTTTTCAGACGTTTCTTGTAGCTTCCCTCTTAAATTGAACCGTAATATAATGATAATGATTCTACTGTATCACATATCAACATACAAAAAAATGCTGTTAATCTGACGATCTGCAACAATAAATTACACACCATTTGAGTCTAATTTTAGGAATAACAGGGAACCAAATTATTGATTGTAACTGAGCTGAACAGACTATACTTGATGAACTTAGGTCTGTTTGGAATCATGTTCTTCTTCTTGTTTTCTTTAAGAACAGAAACACATCTAACTTTGTGCCCTTCGGATGCATATGGCCATCTTGTGACACTCAAAAGTAGATGCTTCTTTTGCCTGTAGCGGGCTGTGTGGGGCATGAAAAAACCAAGCGAATAGACAAAGGTAATCTCAAGGTCAGGAGAATACCAATATGTAGTAGAAATGCTCACAGCGGACTTGGACAAAATGAGCTGAATGATTGGCTTCGGGGGTACGTGCATGTTTCAGCAAATAAGTATTTGTGTGCCTGGTAATGCTGAGAAATAAAAGGAGAGGTAGATCACTCCTAAATTAAAACATATTGCAAAATATTTTAAATAAGCACATGTCCTCATGATGAACTGTCTCTCTTGCAGTGTGTTACCCTGGATCTTTAAAGAAAGACATATTATGTTCATTTTCAGGTTTTTAGCTTTATTTTGGGTTAAGACTTGATCAGTATCATCATACTTCCCAGTGCTGCAGCTCTGTCTGAAACTGTATCTGATGTAGCTCCTGTGTCTTTAAGGCCCTCCTCCCAAACACCCGGTCTGCTCTGATTGGTCAGCTCACACACGCCTGAGCCAGCACAGTTAGCGACAACATCTGAGCAGCTGTGCTCAATGAGTTCTTAGAAGTACGACTCCATGACGCAGTGTGATGTCACAAAGTCACGGAATTCAAGGCAGGATTACTGATGAGGCGTTTCAGGAGCAGTGCTTTCTGTGGGAGAGAAGAGCTTCTGCTGGTGTGGACTTTGACCTTTGTAACTTTCAAGCTCTTTCACATGCACACGGAATATAAATATAAATGGAAAAAGGTGAAAAAAAAGAGTAATAGATCCCCTTAAATCGTGTGGTCTGATGAAAACGATATTCAGCTAACTACATTAATAAAACTCTGCATTATCATGATGTGCATTATCTCCAGTTATGTCGTCCATGCACATGCCTGGCTACTCCCCAGACTGAAAGGTACGCATAGCTGCCCTGTTAGCGAGCGGGCTTTAAGTTACCACCTGGACTGCAAAAGCACTCTGCCCAGTTTCCTCCCTCAGCTGCTCTTACACAGAGTACCCCGGTGCCAGAAATAAACAGCTCCGCACACTGTTTACTCATCCACCCTTTGAATGGTCTGAGGCCGACGCTTCTCCTCTTTCAAACTGTTTGTTTTTATGATGTGAAACAGGCCTTGAGGGACCAACAGAAGGTCCCTGTGTGGAGATACTGATCACAGCCAGAGGAGCCGGGAGAAAGAAAGAAGGGGTTGTGTGTGGGTTGGTGAGACATGAAATAAAACATGTTATAAGGACTCATACTGTCTGGCGGAGAGACTGAGGGAGTCGTAGATAGACTGTGCGCGCTGGTTGGGAGCAGTGGGTGCATCCACAATGACTTGTCAGAGGGGACACAGAAGCTTTTTCTCTAAAAAGGATCATCTACACACACACACACGCACACACACACATGCGCACACGACTCTCTACTGTAACTCCAACAGCAGAATTACCTCCACTCCATAAAGCTTTAGATGTGACGGGGGGAGACTGGTGTCATTTTTGAACATGTGTGCATGCATGTGCACATCGCTCTGGAGCATTATGTCTTTCCAGCCAGTGAAGGGATTAGAGTGGGCCAGACAATTACCTTGACTTGGCTCCATTTACCACTGCATTACTGTGAGAGGAGACTGGCCGACTGACTGCCGTGGGAAGCACCCTCGACTGACTCCAGAACTGACAACAGAGTTGATGCGGAGGGGAAAAAAAAAAAAAAAAAAAACTTGGAGAAAAGAACAGAATATTTATGCACTTTGATGGCTCACTCCTCTTTCTCTTTGAAAACAGAACAAGGAGAGGAGAGGCGGTGAATGGGAGAGCAAAGAGGGGAAAAAAAAAAAAAAAAAAAACAGCCGCTAAATGGTGGATGATGAGGAGAATGGAAAAGCAGATAAGCCCGTCGTTTCAGTCGGGAATTTTGATGGGTTTTGTTTGTGTTACGAGGCGCAGAGGGTGTTTGACAGGGCTCAAGGAGATTTTCAGGGTACAAGCCGCAGATATGAGTATTGAGCGAGAGCCACAGGATTCGGGGCCAATGTGGTGCGGATCAGGAATGCGTAAAACCCCATAAGAACCGTCTTATTTTCCCTCCTCTCACCCTATATTTATGTTCATTCGATTACATTCCAAAGATTTTCCTTCGTGAATTGCTCCGAGGCTGGCACTATAGGATTCCAAGATGTAAACATGCATGTACAGCATGTTTGTTTGACATAACATCGCATTGTGTGTCTCGCTGGGACTCTGTGTTACCGTTACTCCCCAGACAGACAGCTCTTTTTATTCCATCGTTTCTAAATTCAGGGCTGAACCTTCAAATGTACAGATTTAAATCTTAGTTTGTCACATCCCTCCCGCTGTGTTAATGGGCTTCTGCTCTATCTATCCTTGCCATTAGTACTTCACTCCCATCAGCCCCTTCCCTTATTCACCATTCCTCACACCAGGATGCTCCATCACTGCATCCATTCTCCCCCACGGACCAATCAGCACTGGTTTCACCATCTGACTCCCCTCAGTTACAGCTCAGCTTGTCATTCCCCTCCTCTGACTCACACATTGAGAGAAACCCACCGGCCCTGCATGCTGGAGCTGGCTGGCTGACCCCCCCCCACCACCACACCACACCACTCTCACATGCACACGTGACTTCTTTTTCACACATGCACATCTACGGGGAGGCAGAGGTACGTCAGAGTGGGACCTGGAGCCCCGACGAAGGGACCAGGCGGGGGGGCAGTGCAATGCACACCGCTGTCCCAAAGCGCACTGTGCTGGATAGCCAAGCTGGAAGGAGTTGGCTTCACGCTGCGAGACAGAGCGCTTGGTGTTCCTCCCCTCAGGCGCGGCTACAGTCGGCACAAGACAGAAGATTGGGATAAAGGAGGGGCTGGAGTTGGAGGGGTAGTTTGAAGTGCATCCCAGGCTTGGCATATCCCTGAGGGAAAAGAACAGGGTGTATAGCGCGAAGCTGCTCCCCCCCCCCCCCCGCTGACAGAGGCAGGCGCTGGACAATCCATCAGCAAGCTAATCAGACTGATCTGGAGCACACAGGGACCAGCGGCTCTGACGCCGGCGAGGAGCACTGAAGCTGCAGCTTCAGCTGCTACAGACTGGCCTGATTTAAGCTACTCTAGTAGTGCTCTTATCAGGACCCGAAGTATTAAAGAGATTCTTAGTGGGATGATCTCACTGCCCCTGCTGAGATGTAGGGCACCCCGAGCGTCAAGCCCAGCTGCTACTGTACGGTTCAACCTTCAGAGGAGGCTTTGAATGTGCTGTTCTAAAAAAGATTTTGTTAACACAAATTGAAGAGGAATAGAAGAAGGTCTAAGACATTAATGCTGAAATGGGTGGCTGAAAACAACATTCTCAGCAGGATATTTAAAATGTGTCTGTCGGGAGTAAAAACATTTTTCAAAGAATTTGAACAAAGTCTTTTGAGATGAATTAATTTCAGTGCGTGGTGCAGTGAGTAACTGTGGCTCAAATGGTGGGCAATTTTTCCCTTTATTAACTTAGGAATCTGTTAACTGGGTGCCGGGTCCACGTTATCTTTAAAAACAAAAACAATATTCTAGCCTTAATGTTTGAAGGAGATCCATGATGCTTTTCTTCATCTTCTTCCTTTCCTTCAGTGGGTCGTGTAGGTTCTTGTGCACGTGAGATCCACACTTAGGGGGAGACACTGCTCCTGAGACCTCGTCAGTAGTCCCGCCTTAGATTTTGTGACTTCATGACATCACGCCGCGTCACCACGTCACAACATGGTACAGAATTTGTGCCTGGAGGTTAGTTTGGCACGTAACAATTAATTTTGGTACAGCTGCTCTGGTGTTGTTAGCAGCACTGGTTCAGGTGTGTGTGAGATGAACAGTCAGAGCAGACTGGGTATTTAGCAGGGGGGCTTTAAAGAGACAGGAGCTAATATGAGAAACCAATGCATTTTTTTGAGCATTACAGCATGTAAACTTGTTCTCGTAGTAACCAAAAAATGTAATTACAAACCTGCAAATGAGCATATGTCTCCTTTAAGATACTAAAAGAACGGTAGTTGTACTAAACAAAGCAGAAAAAGAGGGTGAAGCAGTGGATACAAGGAACAAAACTGACAGTAAGATAATAGTGGAAAGGAAGTGGCGTGATTGAAAACAGAAAAGAAAAAAAGAAAAAGGAACACAGGCTGCATTTGGAAACACCGACCGGAGGGATCTGTTCAAGAGGCTCCACCGGGGAGCTGTTGTGGAGATTGCTTGGGGAAAATTCGAGGCCTCAAGGTAGAGGAAGATGCTACACTTGATGAAGCGTTCACTAATTCACCAGAGAGTTGCGCAGCATACCATGGGAGGGCGGAAAAAAAAACTCAAGGTGAAAGTGGGGTGTCATCCGCTGAGAACATCCGAAGCCTAAAGGTGTTGGATGGATGCACTTGGGGGGGGGGGAAAGCGTCTGAAACAGGCAGGCAGACAGCGTCGGCGGCTCCGAGGCTCTAATTCAGGGCTTTTGAAAGGAAGTGGGGCAAAAAGAGGTACATTCAGAACACGTTTTAGCTGCGAAGGCTACCCTGTGCAGCTGCTAGCCGATTAGAAAAGGAGTGTGGTCTTGAGCCCATCGCTGAGGCTAATTTGCCGGGTCCACGTGAATAAATCCCGACTAAATGAATACATAACCACACCGATAATGCTCCAGCGTCTGCTTTTTGCGGGGAGAACAAACCATTAAGACCCTCCCATGTGGCAGCCAAGGGAAGAGAGGTAAACAAACTTTTTGGGGTCCAACAGTTTTCTCCTCCCGTGTAGCTGTGTGCGCGGGGACGGCGGGAAGGCTTAGCATATTGCTTTTTACATCATATTAAGATAACTTTGATGCTGCGAGGGGGCCTTATTGGATCTCCAGCGGATAACGGCAGGACAGTGTCGAAGCTTCGCAGCATCTGTCTGAGTAATTAGGACTTCGGGGGATGATAGGAGACAGTAAGAAATAACAACAGCAAGAGTGAGAGACGGATAGAGGGGGAGAGCGCCGAGAGGAAACCGGGAGGGAAGCTCATCGGCGCGGCGATGGAGACGTCAGAGATGGAAACCCTGCGACGTGATTATCACGGCCAGACTGAAAAGACAACCAGGTCTGTAATTACACGCTCGTGTAAATGCTACGACATAAACACAATGCCTCAAATGCACGACCGGTGTGTTCAATATTGATGTCACACACACGCTCACACTCAAATGGATCAGGCGATCGAGGATGTGCTCGTCACAGGTGCTCGTCCTACCAAAATGCAAGCGTGAAACGTGGGCAGGAGTGTGCACGTCATGTACGATATATACTCACTGGTGCAGGGCTCGTCAGGCTGATCGGCGTCGCCGCGGTAGTAGCCGTTGCGGCACACGCAGATGGTGGCGGCCTCAGCTGTGGAGCGGCTGTTCGGAGGGCACTGCAGACACAGACCCGGACCCTGGGTTGACTTGAAGGTACCCGGCGGGCACGCTGCAGGTGAACAGGAAATAAACAATGTCAGACAATGATAATAAAATAAAAAAAACATGCATAAAACAGCCATTTGGTTCTGTACATCATCTAGAGCGGTCAGCAGAGATGCAGACCACCAGTGTGAAGAGATGAAAAGCAACCACAGAACCAACAGCAAAAGTTAATCCGATTTGTCAAATTTGAACCCCAACCCAACTACGTTTCCTCTCTCAGAGGCACAGAACATGCACAAGCACAGTAATAAGCCGACAATCATCTGTAGCAGTTGCAGTGCGTTGGAAGCGTGGATCTCCAGCAGAAGACACGAGGCGACATCAGCGGTAGTTTGTGGAGGCCGGCTCGATGTGTTTCGAGCCCTCGACTCTAAAGGCCGCAGTGAAGGACAAAGATTATTGTGGCTGATATCGCCGTTCCTAACTCCAGGCAATAACCTAATCCATTTACCCCTGCATCCCCAAAAGAATACAAAGCTGAAGAGTTTTTTTTCTGCGCCGTGTGGAAGGATTTACTGACTGTGCTAACTGTGATAAATGTGTAATATTTTAGCAGGCTCACTGATGGGGGAGGAAAACTGTGGAAGTGCCGCCACACTCCGGAGGGGGGGGGGAGGGGATATAAATTTAATGGGACAAGCATCTTACAGATTCTCCAGCTGCGTCTATTTGCCAGAGTAAAAGGTTGTAAAGACTTGACGGTGGCTGAAAAATGGGATCCAGCTATATTACTTACTTTATTACTTCTTCGCACGGAAAATGCGACAGTATGTAAAAAAAAAAAAAAAAAAAGAAAGAGAGAAAACGAGGTATACGATCAGGCCAGATGTAGCTCAAGAACAATTGTAAATCGTCGGGCAGACAAAAATGACGAGGCGTTTGTTAAGTGGTTCAGGTGTTAAAAGCAAAAAGAAATCAGTTGGACCGGCACACCAGCGCGTAATGGGCCGACTAAGAGCCCTTTATTGCAATATTTATGAAGAGCTTGGTAAATGGGGAGTTATTTAAAGCGATAACGACCAAGAAGTTGGTTCCATTCCCCTCCACTGCCGGGTCAAACAGTAGAGAACAATCTTTAGACCTTTGTGTCAACAGGCTTTTAAGATTTAATTAAAAACTTTTATGCATCATTAAAAAAATGCAAAGGGAGGTTGGGTTTGGAAGCCGGAGTCCTCTTTCGCCCTGCCGTAAAAAAAAAGGGCAGGTTCCCGCTTTTTTTACGACTCTCCTATTCATACAATCAGCTGGCCTCTCCGATGGGCAGTTAATGAAGGATGGAGAGGAAAGTGGGTGAAGGAGAAAGAGAAGCGAAAACACACACACACATGCACACACACACACACACACACACACACACACACACACAACTGGAGCTTGATGCCCCCCAGCAGGGGCTGCTCCGCCACGTCCTTTGGTGGAGGCTGACGGACACATCAGAGAACTAACTCACTGACCTCATGTCTGGTCACACTACACTGTCCACACACAGCCAGACCTGTCATCCAAACACACACACACACACACACACACGTACACATTGGAGCAGACCACAACAACCACCAACAGCTTATCAGACAAACCCTAGGAGCTGTAAGGCCGATCACAGCTGCAGCGCACAAGGATATCCCCGTGAGTGCAACGCATTGCTATGCTGGCGGACGCTCCGGAGACGCCTCGAGACTGAAGATGCATGTATGGGGGAATATAAAGCACCGAAGAGTATGAAGGTAATAATCTTTCTATAGGGGGAGTGCGGGCCTCGATGTTTTTTCTTTTTTTCTTCCTTTTTAGTGTGTGGGAGTGGAAGCCTGCGCCCTCTCTTGACTTGTTATATACAGATTTGATGCGCGCGGAGATCAACCTCCTTGTAATACAAGAACATTGAGGCCCTTAAAAAAACCCTCCCCGGCCATATGGGGAGGCACAAACCAGCTGCAGAGGCATTTTACAACGCAATAACCTCCAAAGATATCAGAGATTACAAGACGATAAAGCAGGGATCAAAAATTCATTTTCAGCACGGAGAGGGCGAGAGAACTACGAGTCATCATCTTTGCTGGATAAAAATTCATGCATCAGGGTGAGCGCACACACACACACACATCTACTGCCCTGACTCTTATGGAAAGGGATCACAATAAGTTGTTCAGTGTATGTTTAATGGGGTGTGAGCGGGAGTGTGTATCGCCGGCTCCTGCCCTCGGGTTGTGTGTTTACAGACAGACAGTGGCGAGCGTGGACGCTCATAAACGGGGGCAAAAGTGAGGAGAGCGAAGCGGGGGGGGGAGGCTGTGCTGAATCAGCCGTCTGAGATGCGGCAAGAAAAAACGCCTCGAGGCGAACTTTTTTTTTCGAGCAGAAGAATGCATAACACACACACGCACTTATGCTCACACTCGCTCGGGTAAACACACACACACCTTAAAAAAAAACACTCCCATATTGGTATTAATGCAACCCCTCAACTCCGGAGTGCATTTAGAGGGCTGACGCGCTGATTCGCGACCGACCCCATTATGTGAGACGGCGC
Organism: Sparus aurata; assembly: GCF_900880675.1. NCBI lineage: Eukaryota > Metazoa > Chordata > Actinopteri > Spariformes > Sparidae > Sparus > Sparus aurata. The sequence continues at coordinate 24,724,486 of NC_044207.1, read as the reverse complement.
GCCCGCAATTTCCGCCACTTGACTAGCATGTGTTGTACAGAACCCCGGGATGATTTAATGTCTCTCGTCGGACAGCTGAAGATGCTGCGATCAGCATTTACGGGAAGGGGGGGGTGGGGGATAAGTGACAGCCGGGGCGAAAACAAACAGGCGGCGACATGATCACACACACACACACACAGACACACACACAGACACCCAGCACGGGATGCATGTCCGTCTAGATTATAACTTCTACCTTGGCGCTCTCAGGCTCTCTCGCTAATTGACATTTAATGTGTGCATGAATCCCAGCATTAAACTTAAAATTAATTAGCTGCTCGCCGATCTACCCTCACAGAGCGAGCGAGAGGGAGGGATGAACAGACGCGGGTCAAGACAGAGAGAGAGAAAGAGAGAGAGAAAGAGAGAATGAGAAAGCGATGTGAACAATGTTAGCAAACCCTCAGAGGTCTCGTTCTAATGGCGGGCAGCGCAGCGCTACGCTTCATGAATTCTTTTGGAGCCGAGCCCGAAAGTCTTTCTCCCCCCTGATTTGCGAATTTTGGTCTATTGGTCTCCCCACCGCGACCAATTTTTCCCCGCACAAATGAAGGCGGCATTGCAGCACGAAGGAAACACATTTGCCATTGGCAACCAAAGCAGGACGAGGCCTTGTTTTCTCTGGTCGCTATCCCGCAGGTAACAACGGAAGAACTGGAATAACTTGAGACTCTGAGATGATCAAAACTAGCCGTCTTTTTACGACACCAGTAAGAAGCAAAACCTGCCTACTTGCTAAAACAACGGGCTTTGTCGTAGCACTTCGATTGGGGATTCTCACGGTTGGGTTTTGATTTGGACAGTAGCCAGGCAGCTCATGGTAGCTAATCAGCCAAGTCGGCTACGATGAGTTAACGCCGAATGTTTCGTTCAGTACAGCACAAAAACTACTTTAGGACAAAATCATGGCTTGGCTTAAAACAACTGTTTTGGTCAGCGCAACCACAGATCTGACTTCCTGTGGAAAAGATGCCGGGCTTTGGTGTCCACAAAGACCCCAGGTGTCCTTAAGGTTTCCAGTCATGTGACTCCAACTGTGGTCAGCCGTTTGGCAGCCTTGTTGGCTCGTATTATGTGAAAGTTATATCCAAACCCAAAAGTAATTTTGAAGAAACTTTGATCTTCGTTCTACACAACGGTGATGTATCGATTGACCTTAGACTATCGGCAATACGAGCCAAGAGTCAGTGCCCAGGGGTCCCTACGACTGAGCAATGCACTTGCTGAGCGAATAATATAGTGCACACCACAGGCAATACATCATACATGGAAGCACCCCGGCGCTGTGTCACATAAGGTGCATGCGTTTCGGAATGTGCAGTTACAGACTGCACGTAGCCCATCAGAATCCAAGGTAATTGGAGACATGGGATTTGTGGAGGCAGCGGAATAAGAATTGCATTAGCTTGTCATGCAAGCATCACAGGGTGTCTGTGAGATAAGAATGGAAAATGTACAGTAAGGGAGTTATAGGAAAGCCAGCGCAAAGGATTACGACCAAGATTGGTTTTGGAAATGGCTTTCCCACTAAAAACCCAATCAAAGTTACAGTACACTAGGTCTTTTTCCCGTGGCATCGCTCTGAAGGATGTGTGAGGTATTTCTTTTTTTTTTTTTTTTCCAAACCAAAAGGAACGGCTCGGCAACAAATTGTGGGAAAAAGCAGAGAAAACGTATGCAGTGTCTGATGTGGAAAGGTGCTCAAGCTTGTGTGATAAATCTGATATTAAAGGAAAGAGTTTCAGTCTGTAATGTGAGATATTTATCGGTTAAGATAAATTTTCCAGCACTCCGATATTGACTGTTCACACCAACGTTAAGCACATGAAAGTAATGACTTGCGTTAAGCCGTTTTCTTTTTGCCTAATGCAATCCACATATATTTTGCCATAAAATATACAGTCTTTTGGAAGTAAAAACCTCAAATATACATTCTTTAAAGCCAGTTTCGCCTCTGAAACTCCAACTCTGCCCGTCTTAGGTTTTTTCGAGACATTGTGCGGAGAGGTTGCGTGACCCACAGAAGGGCGCAAGTTGTGAGTTAGCATCAATGACCCTTAAGTACAAGTTTTTGCCCCTCCTACACACCCTTAACCCCGAACCTCATCCATCACATGGGATGGATCACAGCCTTAGCCATGCTTTGGAGTCATGCACCCCCCTCGCCGACTCACAAACACTCATACAGACAGGCTTGTGATCGGGTCAAGACCCCAGTTGACCCCTATTTCACTATTCCGTTGCTCAGTCACTCAGAAAAGACAGCTCTCACCCACCCCAAACCAGAGGAAAACGGCGCGCATGCCGAGTGTGCGCCTGTATAGATCTGGCCGCGCGATGAATCCAAGGGTATCAATCCGGCGGCGAAATGAACATGTTTATCTGACAGAGGGGACACGGAACGTGGCAGGACAGCCAACATCTTCAAACAAAAAGGCAATCAGCGCCTCAGCCCATTGGTATTCAGCCTCACTCTTGTGTCATTGTTCATTTTCCAGCCACAATCCACGTAATGAGCTGCTTTTCCAACCCAGGTGTTCCATTTCTCCGCAAGGTCATTGAAAAACACAATACAATTATTCGAGACAGAGGCATGGCTCGAAACAAAGGCTTGTCAGAATCATCAGGAAATGCCCGCAGGATATTAAAAAAATCGGGGTAAACTGCCTTTTTAGGGTTATGATTTATTCATTCATAGAAACTGATTCAAGAACAATTTAGCATATTTCTCATAAACTGCCAACACTTGTCGACGGGGACTCGTGGAAAAACCCATTCTTGCAGGCCTGCAACCTTAAAACGCGTTTCACAAGCGCGGCCATTCCCTTTTTTGACTTCTCGAGGGCGTCCGCGGTTCACAGTGGTGACATCACTCGGCGGCTCTGGTCAGTGTAAGTCTCCACAACTCCCTGTCATCACCTTCTAATCTCGCAGAAAAAAAGGGGAGCGAGAGAATGCGAGGGGGGAATAAAAGAAGGAGGCCAGAGAGGTTTTTTCACAGGCATAAAGGGGATGGTTGAAAGAGTGCAGCGCTCGGAGCATACCTCGTCTGCTTTTGTTAAGAGCTGTGGTGCTGAAGAGTTCCTCCCACAGAACACTCCCCCCGATCATTAATCATCTGTCCATTCTGGCCCTGTCAGAGACTCTCTTCCGAGCTAAAAAACACTGCACCTACACCCACACGCCCGCCCACGTACACACGAGCTCACCCCCGTGCTCGCATAAAATCCACACACACACGCAACTCTTCTAAAACTTTCTGCTGCCTTCGCGCGGCTGCCTCTTCACCGAATAAACCACTCATCTTGACATACTGTGCCTGTCCTCTCAACTGGCTAATACAGCAATGTCTGACACTGCAGAAAGCCCAGTGAACAATACTTAAAACCCCTTGAGAAAGCTCAGATATGCTCCAATTAGGGGCTACCTTTGGAAGTCTACACGGTGCCGTGCTGCCGGGTAGTCCAGCATCAGAGAAAAGAGGCGCTGCAGCACACAGAAGGGGGAGAGGAAATATAACAAAATCTACATTACGTTGCGTCTGAACGGTCTGCAAATAATAGCAGCGCGGGACTCCTCCGTGCGAGCATGTCTGCGGCATGTAAAATCATGTCTGCCTGGATTCAACAGAGGGCAGTGCAGCAGTGAAATAGCCAGAAGACGAGAAAGTGTTCGGCGAAAGAAAAATAAACAGGTCTGTGTGTGTGTGTGTGTGATGTCTCCAAAATAATCGTGTCTTTCCCTCAGATGAACAGTCTGACTGCTAATGCTAATGAAAGGTGCAGGTGGACGCCAGACAATGAACGTAGGACGACACACTCCGTTTAAATTAAAGTGTGTGTGTGTGAGAGTGAGAGAGAGAGAGAGAGAGAGAGAGAGAGAGCTTTAACAAACCAGCGCACAATTTAGCAGACAGCCGACGCCCCTGGGCAGGCTGTTACCATGGTAACCTCACAGCCAGTATTTTTTTGGCCCGCACGCTCCCTTTGAACAGCCGGCCAATGACAGACCAGCCGACTGGGAAATCTGGCTATCTGAAGGGCGCATGCACGACTCGCGTGTCTTGCGCGTATGTCCGCGCGCGCGAGCATTATATGAGCGAGATAAAGATCAAGAGAGCCTAATAATCTCTCCGCTCCACACAGACTCGTCATAACCGAGTGTCGCGCTGGCAGTTGGCCGCTCGGTATCGCGGACGGGCACACCGGCTCAGGTCAATTTTATTTCCAGGAAGATGCAGCTATGTGCCAGGGCACCAGGCGTATCTCTCAGATAGAGGAGTGGTCTGAGAGGAGCAGGGGGAAAGAGATAGAGAAGACAGAAGACGAGGCGGAGGAGGAGGAGGAGGAGGAGGAGGAGGCATTGGTATTCCAGGAAACTCGGCTGTGCCAATCCATCCCTGGATGGCAAGGTAGTAGAGAAAACCGCCCTCCGAAACATATCGCCGCTCAGCAGGCAGTAACATGTGCTTGCACTACAATCTACACTGTAATCAGAACCTAACAGGGGACTGACCAGGCTCATTGCCCGCTGCCAACTTGCAGAGACAAAAGGGGGGTGAGCGGGCAAGACGGGCAGAGATGGAGAGTTACTCGATGAGGGGTGAAATCAGTCGAGGGAAGTTCTGTGAGCAAGGAGCATTTTCATGCCCAGTGTTTGATTGCAATATGATTGCGGTGCTGATTTGATCAATCTAACTCGAAAGCAAAAATCACGGGGAAAAAAAAAAAAAAAGAAGCCTCGTCTGTTACCAAAGTAGACACACTGATGTGGATGGATCTTGCATGTTCACAAACTTTTATTGTCAAATTAAATCCTATTCGGCAGGAAAAACGTCCCCTTCAGCTATCTGGAGTTTTACAACCTGGAAACGGTTGTTGTGTCCCGTTGTCGAGTCATCTGCGGATCGCGACTCGCAAAAAAGAGGGATGATCAGAATGAGGCAATAAAATCAGCAGTTACAGGCCCCGTCAATTACCTTGCGATCCTGTCGCACGGTGAATAAAGTATATGTTCCAAGATAAATAGCTCTCTCTTTCTTACCACTCCAAGTTGTGAGAGACCATTAGCTTCCTCTGTCTCAGCACTTGTCTCTTTTAAAAAGGATCTAGCTCATTAACTTCATGGCTAGATCAATTAATCTATAGCAGTTAGCCGAAGATGCCCACTCTTGCTCTTTTTTGCTCTCTTTGCTGTGCCTCTGCTCGACACCGTCTATCACATTTACGGCCTTCAAACCTTTCTTTTTTATTTCCACCGCTCAACGTCGTGTATGAGGGGAGACTAACCCGATGAGAAGCTAACGATAAATCAAGACGCCGTGACCGAATTAGGGACGGAGAGGGAAAAAAAAACCTTGCTCGTCTGGAAATGTGTCTTTGCTTTATTCTATACAGAATTAGAAAACTAAAAAAAAACAGAAAGGAGCGATCAAATCAAGTTCAGCAACAGTTGGACTTTTATCAGACAATCCAATCATTTGGCACCACAGAGGTCTTTTACCTGTGTAGCGCTGCCTGATGCATAATGCATACGCGCCGGTGCCAAATTAGACTTCTTTGTGATTTTTTTTTTTTGTGGTTTTTTTTTTTTGGTATTTCTTCTCACGGTGTTGTAATTGCAAATGAAACAAAGGTTGAGGTGGCGGCTTTCAAGCTACAGACGTACCTCGTAGTGAGACGGGGCTGCTGACTGTATGAAGATGTACAGCATGTGCGGTTCAGGGCCGCCGTGGTAACCTACGTCGGCCATTACGGGGAAAGCGGCGAAGACGGAGGATCGACCGTGCAGGTGAGAGCTGCAAAAGGAATTCTCTCCACGTCAACGAGAATTTTTTGTTCGTGCCATTTAGGATCAAAGAGAGCCGCCAGCGTCCTGATAGGCTTTGTTGTTTTCCACTTCCTTTACCGTTCCATTGGATTTGAGGAGCCCTTGTTCGGCTAATATCGCGAACAAAGAGCTGGTGGTTGTAATTAAGCAGCTATGAGTAGCAGCTAACCACAAAACAAATGATATGTCTTGCTGTTAATGAACAGAGAGAAAACAATCAGCATTAGTCAATGCCAATTCTAGATCCCATTTGCTTTTCTATGTATATTTGTGTGGAGCTCAGGCTTCCAAGCTCACCTGCCTGGCACTGAAGCGACGTGTAATATTGATTGTATACTAAATGCAACCCTTGTCATAGAAGTCAATCGCACGTGTCGTGTTAGAGTAACAAGGGTTTTGACAGATTTGCTCCCTGAGCCCAAAAAGACCTGTCAGGTGGATTGATTTTCTTTTCGTTTTTTCTGTTTACTGACGTTTTTTGTCATTCCTTTTAAATTATAATTAAGTGAAAATCCAATTAATTCATTTTGTGTATGTCTCAAATCTGCCTCCAAAATGTATCTTAATCCGTCCTACTTTGCATTTCAAAAGCAGCGAACTCTGAACAGTCAAGTGATTGCTACACAGTACCTGCTGTCGCCATAATATCACCCAAACAGTGAGTCAACAGAGCTGGTATGAGTCTGTCGTGCTGCAGCAAGACCGCAGTGAGACTGTTTTTCTGTGATAAAAAGATAAGACTCTCCGGAGAACAAGACTATTTACACAACACACATAAACGACGAAATCTTACTTACTGGAAAAATACTGAAAGCTGTCATTGACAATTTGCCTCGCCTTGATTAATCGTCACGAGCACAATGGTCTATGTTTTCATGGCAACATGGGCAAAGGGCCATAAAACAGCTGTGAGACACATTTTTCATTTCCCTGCTCAGCTTTAAAGGTCCGGTGTTGATTTACGGGGATCTATTGGCAGAAACGGAATATGATACTCATAATCGTAATTGCTATTGATCGCGATGATGTTTTCATTAGTACTGAAAGCAACATTATGTTTTATAAAATAACAGCTTCTAAATCATGTTGATGGTTCAGTGTCTCGTAACGGGGGTGAATGGTGTCTCTGTCTCAGCCACTCCGCCCCCCCCATCACTTGTTTCTGCACTATGTAACTTCAGCGAGAGGGAAGGATCACAGCGCTACATACATGGTTATGTTTTATGAGTTTTGTTTGAAGTCACCACCTCCATCATGTCTTACAAATTGCTACAGACCTGGAGATTTGTATTCACGGTGGTGGTGTTGCACTGTTGGGGGGCACCAAATCCCACAAAATGTCATTTTTTTTTCATAATGTCGCTGTAATGACTTAAATCTAAGAGCTACTGTGTGTTTATTACCTGAGAATGAATCTTTTTTCTACAGAGGGAGCATGCAATCCAGGGGAGGCTGCCTTGTAGCAACACAGTGGGTAGCACTGTTTGTTAATAGGTAATAAGGCCCCCGTGTAACGTGCCTATTAACATTAATACGTCTAAAAAGGTGTTGATAAAGGATTATGCAAAACGCATAAGGACTCAAAACAAACTTGCTAGTAGTTTATAGTTTATAAAAAAGAGTTTCTTATCATTTAAAATAATAACAATAGTATTCCAAACACATTTGAGATCGACTAACCAAATAAAACTGTTAATAAATGTATAATAAAACATGTATAAAGCTTCATTGGGTACTGTTTTGGCTTTAGATCCTCTTGCTGCACAAAGTCAAGTTAACCTTAATAACTGCATAATTAACTGATAATTAATGGATGATAAAGTGTGTATGAATCATGATAAAGGAACAAAAAAGCTAAGTAAAGGTGTAACAATGACATAATACGTAAGTAAGTGAAACTCTAGAAATGTGATGCTATTATAAATAATTGTATCAAGCAGGTGCTAAGTGGACAACTGTAATAACAAATAGATTTTTTATTGTGCTATTATTAACATTTATATGGTGTTTTTAATGTTAATAATCATCTAATGAGGTCTTATGAGGACCTTGCTGCCAAGTAATCATTGACCCGCATTGTGTCTACAGTAGCCCAGAATGGACAAACCAAACACAGACTCTATAGAAGGTCTTTCCTGTCACTTTTATCCCATATTCAGTGGCCACTGTAGGGCAGGGTGAGGCGAGGGGTATTCAGTTGGTTGGCAATCTGTAGCCTCACCGCTAGATGCCACTAAGTCCTACACACTGGACCTGTTACGCAAAATGATTTAGCCCACTTTCTCGAAATAAAGTCTAAAACTGTTTTACATACGTACGTACCTCTGTAATGATGTTAACTAGATCAGATAAACAGACAGCACTTTGAAAACTTCAAAACTAGAAGCTATTTTAGCTTTTTTTTTTTATTTGGTTGCAAACACAATTACGTTTTTCCAACAAAAAAAGGGATTAAAAAACATCTGAGGCCAACACTGGCAACTAGTCGAAAAGGCCTGATCTCCAAAACACATAATTCCTTGCCAGCCCATTTAATGTTAAAATGCTTTGAGAATTCTTCTTGCGAGGCTTAACAATGGCTTCAAATACCCATGTATCCTAAAATACCCAGCCCCCTGGCTCAGGGTTGGGGCCCTGCTAATGAGCATAGAGGCCTGTGAAGAGGGATGAGTAATTATGCACATTTGAAGGTAGCAGAGGAGTAGAATGATAAAACAACTGCAAAACGAAGGTCCCCTCACTGTTTACCATCCCCTAATTTGATTCCTAATTGAGCGTACATAACACGATGTTTACACCAAAATATCCTGGCACAAACATGCACCCGCGGTAGTTTCACACAGCTGAACATGGCCCCGCCGCTCCCTCCTGATGATGTCAGAGAGTGTAATCACGGGGGGACTCGCCAGCCCCGACGCCGTCGCCACATAGAAGTGCGGCGAAATGTCTCCAACCTTTAGCCTGCGAGTAAGCGTCCTCGCCCTGTCATGCTGATGCTGACATTTTCACACGTGGCAGAGAGGCTGTCAGACGCACAGCAGGAGGCCAGAGGTTAGCAGTAGAGTGGATTCGGAGGCGGATGACAAGAAAGGAAAGGGGAGGAAAAAACACGGGTCTGGCTTTTTTTGAAAACCAATGGCGAGCTTAGGGCCGACCCCTCGGGCTGGAGACCGCCTCGCTGATTACAAGACGAGAGGTGAGCAGGTGAGGTTCGAGAACAGATGAGGGGGGCGGGTGGCGTGAGCGACGCGACGATGGAGAGGTCATCCAGAGCAGCGCTGCGACCCGTTAGGGTAATGACATCACGCACAAAAAAAAACAAAAAACAGCCACGTCAATACAATTTTGCATTTACCAGCGAGATGTTCCTCCAGCTGTACTAGCATATCCGCTGTTCATCGCCCCGGCTGCTATTATGCCTAATGGGAAATAATGATAAAATGCTCTGCATCAAAAGAGACGACACAAATTATGTGCGAAGCGTGGGAGAGGGAAAGTGACCGGGATCAGGGAAATAGAGTGTGAGAAAAAGGGAGATACGGAGAAGTGGGAAAGTGAGAGCAAAACAAAGTGAGAAAGCACTCAGGAAGTGCATCTTGTCACTCAAATTATCCCACAATATGTGCGTGTTGTGCAAAGCAGCCACTTCCCGTTGCATACTAAGTGACGGCCGAGCTATTATTTCTAAAGCTGACAATGGGAGTACAAAAAGGCAGGAGAATAAGCGCTGTTTAGGCAGACTATGCATCTGCCCTGCCCGACTCAGCCGGCTCCATTCACGGTCCAGGATGGGTGTGCTTTTATACATACAAAAAAAAAAAAAACTATTCTGTTGACATCAGGCCCAGGCATGACCAGAAGAACTCAATGGATGAATGACGCGCACGGTAATATATTCTTTTCAAAACTGTACCAACAGATGTGTTCATCAAACATTCTGCTACGTAGCGTGAATGAACACAGGTTGAACCCATCCGCTGGCACGCAATGCACCTGCATCCGCGAAATCCCTCCGAAGGTAGCCGTGCAGGCCCACAGCGCATCAATATTCATGTCGTATTTACATCTGCATGACCTCTATGCAACCTTATCAGAAAAGCTGTATTCCCCCTGCAGACAAACAGACACGCACGATCACACCGACATGGTTGTGTGTGAACTGCAGCCCCCCCCACCCCACCTGTCCAAAACTGGACAGCACTGACCTTTATCAGGCAGCCTTAGTCAATACGCCCTGAGGTATGAAACTGGCAAACATATGTGACCACTGGGTGCGGGGTGCAGCCATGTGGGACGTCCTCATGCCACACGGGTATCTTCACGGATTGATTTCATTCATCCGGACGAAGAGTGGACGATTGACGGACAGGTGCTGACAGATAATGGATATCTAGGACACTCAAAAATGGAGCGTAAGAACAACCGAAGGTGGAAGAAACCCCCCCCCCCCCAAAAAAAATCTACTTTTGAGCAGATGAAAAAAGCAACTGAAAAGCTTTTGACGCTTTGTGATAATTATACCCCTTCAAATCATGTGTGCTCCTATCAATCAAGATTAAAATCCATCGCTGAGGACTGACAACTAAAAAAAGGGATGAAAACGTAAAACACAAGTACTTCGGGTATCCATTTGATTATAAAATCACACATACGTTTGATGTATTCAACGTTAATTTGGCTAAGGCGAAGGCCGATTAAAGATGGAAGGTCCATCAGTGAACGTCTGGGGGCTCGGACGTAACTGTCAAGAGTGATCTGATAAAACCTGAATAAAGAGCGTAGGGTATGTGTGTGCGGCTTACTTAAAAGTGTGTGTCTCCGTGACATTGTGGACTTTGGGAAAGACATCAACAACCTCATCCAGCAGAGAATTGAGGGTAAAACTCAACACAACCAACGGGGAAACCGGATTAACTGTATAAATGGCAGAAAGCCATTAACATGAGGGTAAGGTCTGACAAGTACGCACAAGAGTGTGTGTGTAAATAAAGAAAAGAAAGTGTGTGTTGGTAAATGCATAAAGGGTATGAAGGAGAGTGGTATGATTTCAGGATTTGCAATTAATCATTAAATGAATGTAGGCAGTGTATCCACATACTGCAATAATCACTTTTTAAGGACAAACATGTAGAAATGTGAAAAGTTTGTCCCATTTAGAGAATTATATTAGTTTTCAGTTCATAGCTTTAGTAAACACAGAACTCATCTGCACTCGCTACATTAACTCATCGAGGCCTGTGAAAAAGTGTAAACCGAGACTGCAGTCATGTACAGCGCACGCACACTGTACGGTCGCCATGAAGACATCGTTTTCAAGACAAATGTTGAACGCTTCATTTCCCGACGTAGTGCTACTGTAGGCGACGACTCCGGGGACGTTTGCGTGTTCACATTCTGCGCGGCTGGAACTTCACCGCGGACAAATTGCCCGAACGAACACACTCGCAGATGTACACGCAAACGGCAGTTCATAAGCGCATAAACAGGGTCAAACTAATCAATGCGCACGGATATCGCACACGCATGAGCGCACGCGTACCCATGCGAAGCGCGGTGGAGGGAAAGTCGGACGCGTCCCTGCGGGTGTCACGCGTGTTCTCACGTCAACATTCTTGTTGTCACCGTGTATTCATACATTTTGCATGCAAATATTGTTTTTAAAAACTGCACGAGCGTCGCCGCATGGGGGTACACACACCATAGCCTGACACGGGGTGAGTGGGAAACCCTTGGGTGCACACGGATGCACGGGCAAACTTAACACACACACACACACGCGCACATACACATTCCCTGCGCAGGACATATTGGATTAGGAGAGTTTTTTTTTCTTCTTGGCTCCGTCTCAGAGGTGCTAGATTAAATGCCATTCCCACTTTACTACAGATGGCTCGAAAATAAATCATACTATCCATATACACGCCCGTGAAGAAATCTGTACGTGCACAGGCACGCACATGCACACACACACACACACAAACACACGCACACATAGACAGTGCAAGCGCAAACACAAACAAACAAAACACACATAAATTCAGGGAAACCCTCACACAGGGAGATATATAACACGTTGGCACACCCAAACACTAAAGCACCTGTACGGTCCAGCGCGCCCGCTCTTTGTATTTCAATCACTGAATCAATGGTTCTAAATTGATTGTAGCTGAGCAGGGGCCAGAGATGTTCCCCCTGGCTCGCTGCCCTGGCCCTCTATTGATTAGATCTGAGAGAGCCAATTGCTTTCACACTGGATTAAGGTGTTCCGGAGCAGTGAGCAGGGAGAGAGAGAACCAGAGGGAGAGAGAGGTAGAAAGAGAGGAAGAGAGAGAGAGAGAGAGAGAGAGAGAGAGAGAGAGAGAGAGAGAGAGAGAGAGAATAGGTTTTTGCAGCTTATGAGACACCAACAGAGCACTAAGATCAGGCCGGCAACAATACTAATTAGTTAACAACCACTTTCTATGAGGAGAAGAGCATGTAGGCACAGTAACATACGGGTGTTTCATACACACACACACACACACCCAATAAAAACACATGGACACATCGTAAAGGCTTCTCGGGCTAGACACACATGCCAACCAAGCTAAGCATTCAAACCCTTTCTATAACAATGACATACACACATTTTGCCAGTACACACACAACACACACACACACACACACACACACACACACACACCTCTACGTTGCAATCCTTCAGATCAGACGGCGCTAACGCAGATCAAGGGTGTAATCTCATTTGACCCTGGAGCTAAGTAGCCCAGGGCAACAGCATTACACTTCAAAGCTTCACTCCAAGTTTGTTACACATTCCAGCTCCAAAGTCTTAGGCACGTAAACCTGTAGGAATCAAACCAAACTTTACTATCAGCCGGCATCACAGGATCTGTTCTGACCTGGATCAAATGATAAATAAACTGAGAGGGGGGGAATAAATCTTTTTTTTTTTTTTTTTTTTCTTTTTACAAGCTAGCTCTTCTCCGATATCTGTTTCTCAAGTCTCCATTCGTCTTCCCCTCTGGCACATTCGTATTCCACTGGGGGCAGTGTTAAGCGGGACATCCACTCGCTCAACACCCCATCACTCTTCCTCCCCATGCAACAATTAGCAGCTACTGCAAGGGGTTCTCTTCTCTGTATGGCAGAATGGGAAGGGAGGGACTGGGCCGTGGAGGCCCCCGTCCTCAGCCAAAGACGAGCCCTTTTGTCCCACCAGAGGTTCCCCCCTCTCGAATCATTTCCACAATGGGGGGGTCTTCCAATCCAGATTAAGCGCTTATGAAAATGAAGAACTGTGCGCTAGGAGATGGGGCCGGCACAGGCGGCGTGGACCGGGGTCACCAGAGCCAATAAATGGGCCCCTCACTCCGACACTCCAAGCGCTCGCAGAGGCGTTTCTCAGGGAGCTGCAGCCCTATTCACATGGCATTAGGGGTGTAAAAGCAGCACATTGACTGCGCGAGTCAGGCAGGCTCAATATACATTTGGTTAATACCTCTTTTGTCGCACTCCCTCTATGACTGCTCTCCTCGCCGAGCACGAGAGAAGGAGGACAGTGGTGGAGAGGGAATTAAAGAGGCAGAAAAGATGAGATAGAGAGGGGAAACAAGGGAGGGAGGGAACAGGATTTGCTGGCCCATTCATGCCGCGATGGGTGTGAAGCGCACGCACGGCTGCGTACGTGCGCGCACGCACCTACACACAATGACAACCTCCTGAAAAAAGGCTGCCGTGAGTCATGTCCGTGGGAGTCTGACATGACACTTGGCTGACACCGTAAACTTGGCGAAAGTCAAGAAAATCAACAGACCTGCGCAGCCAAAATACATAATGACAGGCCGAGCATGGTAGCCAGTAATATGAAGGTCAGTTTATAGACAGAAAGATAGGTGGGTTGAAAAAGAGAGAAAGGAGAGCAGAGGCAGAGATATTGTGAAATTGACTGAGTGTATGAGCATGTGTGCCTTTGTGTCCCTATCACTCTGTGTTTGGTTCATTCCCCAAAGGGTCTTATTATGCCTCGCGCTGGCTCCAACACAAAGGCTGCGTCTCTGTATCTCAGCCCATCCAGCTCCCCCAGAGAACATTCTAGACACAGCAAATCCATTTGTTTGTCAGCTTCTGCCTCTATTCGGCTTGGACTAATCAGATATCATTCTCTTTGAGAAGCATACCAGTGTGCAGTCTGGCCTAGCACTACAGTTTCACCTCCCAGCACTGAGATAACATCTCTGCTCTGCTTTTTTTTTTTTTGTATTTGTAAGCACGTAGACATCATAAAACAGGGTCAGAGGGGTTGGTTATGAAGGTATCTCTGTCGATCAAATAATTGTCTGTCTACAAATGAGGTCATTACCGCTAAACAACATCTCTCCTCTCTGAGTTTCCGATCACAGACGAGCCTGGTGGTGGTGGAGTATACAAACTTCCTGTCGAAGGGTGTTGTCCAGGTTGTTTGCCCTTGAATCGTTTGAGGATTATTGGGATGTCATTGTTAACTGCAAAATGTGCCTTGGGGATAACTGTCGATTGACTACAAAGAACACAACATCCTGTGTTTTAAAAACAGCCTAATCCTTACAGTTTAACGCGGGTAGAAACCCGGGGCAGATTGCATCTTGGCAGCTCATGAAATCAATGGCTTTTACAACAGCACTCCTTTGCTCTTTCATGTCATTGTCGGACTCATTGTGAAAAACTGATCCGTTCCCCTCAATGCAACTTCACCGCCCGATCCAGATGTCCCACAGCTTCGTCAGCGATGCCTCACGCTAGCAGTGCCTCATGATGACGTGCCATCCTCGAGCAGAAGCGAGGATCTCATTTCTAAATCCACACCTCCAGATTTGTTTTTTTTCTTTTTTCTTTTCATTTTCAAACTTGTAGTCTTCAGTCTCCACCAATCCCCAATTTTTCACGCGCACGACTCCCTCTGGAGCCACAAAAAAAAAGGCTTCATGCCACCTTTTTCAAATATACAGCAGAACTCCAGAGCGTAGCGGTTTAAAGCTTTACCATGCGGCGTTTCCCACACGTGGACTTTACGTGGGCGGGCTGCCCAGGTACATTTTAGCAGTTTACACTTTGATTTCTTTATCCGTCCTTTTTAATCACACATGCTTTGCCGAGAGAGAGAGGATCTGGTGTTACATTACACCTGTAAATGCGCTGATTGACGATGCGACCTCTCCTATTTACTTTACGCCTACACATGCCGTTGTTTTGTTCAAACTCGTGCGTGCACCTGGTTGTTGCTATGTCATTCTGTGCAAGATTATCAAATCGTTTGCTTGTTTATGGTATTGAATTCTACCACATAAGTGTCATAAAAAACAGTTTTATTATAAGTTCATGTACAGTTTCACAGCTATGAGAACATATTCTTTTGATATTTATCATAAAGTATGAGCTACCTACCTCAACAACACTTGTAAGTAGATATGATAGACTTGATGTGTCAAATTATGTGGAGTCCTCTTTTAACAGTATGTGACACATTACTGAGTGAAGAGGATACTGCACTGCTGACTGAAAGTATACCTATATACCTATGGGACAGTATAATTAATCAATATTAATTGCTTAGTGTGACTCACTCAGTAGTCTAATTTCATTGTCGGTAAAAACCAGAGGAGCACATGAAGCGAACCAAGATAAGGGTTATCATCTCCAAGCAAGATGTTGTAGCCGGTTGCAGCCAATCATGGGATGTCATGTATTGTTTGAGTTGGGTTTCATGTCATTCAAGCTACGACGACAATGTGCCTCTGTTTACACCGCTGATTTAATTGGTGAGGCCTGGAATGTCAGGATTGCTCAAAATTGCAGATTTGAAATAAATGAGCAAAATAACACCGTTCTGACCTCGCCTCGGTGTTTTTCACGTTACGTATTACTGGATCTCCGTAAACTATTGTGCACAGCATTTGCAATCAATCCAACCTCATAACAAGACGTACCGTCCACCGCAACACGTAGGCAGCACTCAACCTGTTGACACAGACTCTGTTCCCACTCATCGCACAGTGAGACATGATGGGTTCTCATTACAGGCCGTAGCCAAAGAGACAGAGAAGGTAGCCGGCTTGATTGGACTATATAAAAACCACGCACACTTTGGAGGTTTCATTAAAGTCGAGTTGCCCCAGCCGATGAGGATGCGCTAAGCTTTCACCTCATCTCAATTGCGCACACACACACACACACACACACACACACACACAGAAATAAACGGACACACACACACACATGCAGATGCACAAACGTCACACAGATCCGACTACAAGTCTGGCTATGCTAATTCCGGTCTGGGAGAAAAGCTGCAGCGCCCCAGCCAGTGTGGGAACTCAGTAAACAAATGGAGCACAAAGCACAAAGTGCTCAAAGAGAGGATTACCAAGTCGCTCTCTTTCTCTTTTTTCTCTTTCTCTCTTTTTTTTTTCAAACTGCCTCCCCAACACTCTCACTCACACACACACACACACACACACACACACACACACACACACACATATAAAGATAGGCACACACACTCCTCCTCTCCCCTATCTTGCATTCAAGATTCAATATTCACACAATGTCTTCTCTAGTGGGCGTTTTCGGAAGACAGCCATAGCAGGGGGCCCTTGGCATGAGGAGCGACAACAAAGCCAAGATCAATAATTTGTCACAGAGTTGTGTCTGCCAGATTGAGCGTCATAGGCTCTTCCTGTCTGTCAGTCTGAACGGATACGTATCCTGTTTTTTTTTGTTTTTTTGTTGTGTTTTTTTTGCAGAACCTCAAGTCCTGACCCCAGAAAGCACACGCTGTGTTTACTGTCAACGAAAACATGCAATTAAACCCGCACAATGACATAGCGCCGTCGCAGATTATGGGAGTTGTCTAATTGCCGGATAATTGCATATTGTGCGGGTTTAGGGGTTATGTTTGATACGACCTGCCCAGTTATCGGGAGCTAAGTTGGTTTAGGGATAATGCGCGGTGTCATAACATAGATTTCACAGGCATGGTTTTTTCACGTGTGTTTCATCAAGGAGAACTCAACGTGGAACCGCAACGCCGTTTGCTTCAAGTGCGCGGGAGTTATGGCAAACGGGATTAGGTGACTAAATTGGACACGCAAAGTTCAGCTCGAGGTGATGGAAATAGCGCGCACGTGTGTGTGTGTGTTCTGTTGCATTTGTGTGCAGGCAACATCCTACAAGCTTTGACCCAAAGTACAGAGATTTTGAGCCTCAGATTGTTTTCTAACACTCGTGGGGATTGACGGAATGAACACCAAGCATGGAAGAAATGTAGTTTTGGCTCACAGGATCTGCTTATGACAAACACCAATCTCACCACGATGGTTGTTTGTCCACCAAGTTCAGATCAGACCCTCTACAGGAAGTGTGACCTATGATCCCTCAACTACCAATAACAGCGGAGGCTTTTAACTCAGAGATCCCCGGAAGCAAGACAACAAATACACACTTTTGCTTGGTCGTAATTTTGGGACATGAAATTGTCCATTTACCCAAATTACAAACTAGATGTTTTTTTCTTGTTAAGGTCGGATAGTGTTTGTTTCACTTTGGGAAAGTTTTGAGGTATCCGTCTGAAACTTCTGAGCTATTCGTTTGCCGTTTCAACATTATCAAAAATTGTTAAAAAATCAATTTGTTCTCCGTCACTCTTGACTTTGACTCAGGTACTGTACTAAATTTTAACTACAACTCAAATTTTAAAAGTTGACTTGCGATAAAAGAAATTCAAGAAACAGATGACTTCAGATTCAGCAAGAAAAGTAGACAATTACATTTAAGTTGTGGCTATAAAGTTTCAACAACTTAAAATCATTTGTCTGCTTCACTTTAAGTAAAATTGACATGTTGTGTTTCCTTGATTTCTTTTTAAGTAAAGTCACTTCAAAACCAGAAACCCTTCAAAAAAATAAACTATAAAGCACTGAAAGGGGCAACATTTTCATATTCTGAAATCTAAAAAATTGTCAGATCAGACCAAAATTTGTTGCAATTCTTCACAACAACACCATAAAAAAACGACAAAGTGACTTCACCTCAAGTGACTTTGTCATGAGGAATGTTCGTCTTTATAATTAGGGCGATCTGACCCCGTAATCTGCTGCAGTGACAGAACGCTCGGACCTCGTTCCAGCCTCGTACGCCGCCACATTCTCCTCGGATGCTTTGTCGACTGCCTCTCGCCGCGTGTGTGGAATGAGCAGAGGTGTACTGGCCTTACAATAATTGCAATTCAATTCTAATTAGATCCCCACTCCGCAAGTTCCACAACATAACCTTGTCTAATCCACATCTATCATCCTGCCGCCGCTGCTGATAACCTCCAGGAAGGGATGAGACAATTTCCCTCGAATTGAAATGTGTCCCTCCACCGTCAAACCAAACAGGCCCGGCGAGTGTTTTATTAGCGGAACAGTGAATATTGATGGACAGTGATGGGGGGGGGGAGGGGGAATCAACAAATGAGAGGCGATGGAGAGAGAGGGTCGTGTTTGTACTTTCTCAACCGGGGATGGGGAGGTGGGGGGGGGAAGACGACTGCGGAGAGGCTCACCACGTCTCCTCATTAGTGCCTGTTGGCGCATACTCCAGAGGGGAAAGAGGAGAGGAAAAGGAAGGGGGCGAGATGCGGGGGCAGAAAACGTACAACAAGATTGAGGATAGTTTTTCTACACCCTGTCAAATTGAGTTTCTTTTAACTCTCGGTCCCCTTCGCGAGACAGAAAAGGGACACCTTTCCGCGGCATTATTGATGACGACTTTGCCGTCCTCTTAAACGTGCGATCACAACTTAAAAGCGTGAGGTGCGGGATTTGATTGATTGGGGTCACGGTTGGGGTGAGGGGGTGAAGTGGAGGCCCCCTCGCAGCGCCCGGGCTTTTATGCTTTGCCCGCGAGGGTGACATAGGCAAATTAAGCGGAGCCCCAGCCATCTGCTGAATGTTAGGGGTCCTTTGTCTCGCTGTGTCCCCGTGACTCTCGCTGGCCTCAACACCCAGTGTCCGTCACTGACTGAAGGGGGAAGACGGGAGTAGACATGTGGGGACTAGAAGCATGAAATAGAGGCACTAAAAAGGATCTGGCGTGTACGATTGGAGGAGATTTGCAAAGTTCCTTCACAGCAACTCCGGGAGAGTGAGAGATGACAATGAAAAGCTCGGGGGGGGGGAGAAAAAAAAGCCTAGTGACCACATACGTGGCCCGAAAGGGACCGAAGGTTAGAGGACCAGACAAGAAAAACAGCGGCTGCTGAAAGGATGGACAGAGAGAGTGAAAAAATAATAGGAGTAAGAGTATGTGTCCTTCCATGGGGGATAAGGACAGCTCTGTGTGTGGCGGGTATTTCCATTATGTGCGAACAAAATCCCTGAAATCCCCTCGCGTTATTAGGGACTGACTCTCGTCATTGCAGTGAGAGCAGCGCATCTGTGTTTGGGGTCATTACAAACACTCTGTTTGGGCCTTAAATTCAAAGAGTCTTTGTTCGGGTCACACTCTTTCACCACCGCACTCTGCCATCCCTCTATTCAGCCCATTGAGAGCCATGGAAACAAGACGTCTTTCACTCTCTGCTCTTTCTTGCAGCGTCTTTTTTTCTCTGTCTCTTCCAACCTACCACCCCATTTTTGTCTTCACCACACTGGTCCTCACTGCCATAGGACTAATAAGAACAGGAAGAGTCAGGCGCTTACTTAATTGGGCTTCAAGGTGACTTAGTAGGTCTTTGGTGTGTGTGTGTGTGTGTGTGTGTGAGTGTCTGTGTGTGCTACACATGGATGCTTCTCTGCAAATGAAGTAAACTCGGTGGAACGCAAGTAGACAAGGCCAAATGGGCTGGAATTGGCTCTAATGGCTTACCGGGCCTTTGCGGGTCGTGTCTGCCAGATCCTTAACACTCAAATACGACATATAAAGAAGCAATCAAAGCCTCGGTCAAGGCGGAAAACTGCAAAACCTGATGTTACAATAAATAGCCTCCAAACTTTTTCAGCTCTAAACAAATGAAAAAAAAAAAAAAAAAACTTCAGAGGTCCAGTAATTGTGTTTGCTTTGAAAGAATTATCTTATTTTACTTAGATTCTCTAATCATTTCAGAGGAATAAGCCAGCTGGTTGGTGTCCATGACAATGAAATCTATAGGGGCACATATCGGGGTTTATAATGTCGTAGGCTAGGGTTAATAATGTGATAAATGTGCTTTAAACAAAGTGAGGCAGAGCTCATACTTTTTCCGAGCGCACGCCCAAGATGTGTGTTTATGCGCGTGCACTCGTGCCCCATGATGGCAGCCATTAGACAGGAGTAAGGCAGCCATGATGAATCGGCACTTAGCCCAGGGAAGCGCACTTGCTCAATGGGCTGTGAATCTCCCGCTGCCACTGTCAGCCGGCAGAATGTTAAATAAAGTTATTTGAATATTTGTAATATTAATGTGCCAGTGTGTCAAAAGCCCGCTGGAGCCTAACGGCGGGAGGAAATATGAGAAGCTTCACACTGCCGCGTGAGCCTATAGGACTTTCTCTTTCTAGCGAGGGGATTTCCCGCAAATGGCCGACTAAATAAATACACAATCACGGAGGGTGCATTAGATCATATTAAGAACGGGGATGAAATAGAGTTCCATTAATAAGTAGCCAGAAAATACACTAGATGATACCGCAAGTAATAATGTTGCATATCATCCTGTTTCACTAGAATTTGATGCACATCTTTCCAGCGATCCATATCTGGAACGACGCTCCCTCCATGCCGATGCTTTTAACTATCCTCTGCCCCCTACACAGTCTCCGGGTCCACGCGGGGTGAGGAGACTCTGAGCAGCTGTGTGCTTTGCATAGGAATGGCCTGCTGACGTTTAAAAAAAAAAAAAAGAGAAAAACGAAAAAGAGAGAAGCAATACGCTTTGAGCATGGTTAACCAATTACAAAAGAAGACAAAATATAGTAGAGGGCCTCATAAAATAAGACTGCCAGCTTTATAGACTCCAGACGGGCATTTATCAGCTGTAGAGAAATTTTGCTCCCAAAAAAGGAAAAAAAAAACCAGCAGAATGAAGAACAAGCAGTTCAAAGTTCTCCATCGCTCTCCTGTAGCATTTCATTTGCCCTCCACCCCCCCATTTACTCCGAAGCGAGTTTTTGTCACATCGTTCACTTTCGAGGGGGTTCAAACGTCACAACGATTAGCTCACCGGGGAGTTTTAATCACTTCGCATATGATAATACAAGGGACATTAAAATGATCAATGATCGCATCAGAAAAAAAAATACACAGAGATGGATGAGAAGCAATCCTAATCAAGGTGATTCTATTAATCACCCAGCTGGAGGCCACGCCGTCGAACCACGAGAGGTGGTCCGGCAAAACCATCAAATGAGTCTTTTTCTTAGACGCTCGGGTCGAGCGGGACACGCGCACAGGACGAGCTTTGCGTTGGTAGGAGGTAGTGGGGTGCTCTTTGGAGTGTCTCCGCTCGATTTAACAGGGAGGTGATAAAATATTTAGCAGATTGCTTACATAGCCGAGGGGGAGAGAGGGAACGAGAGAGAGAGAGAGAGAGTGAGGAAGAGAGAGCGAGAGAGAGAGAGTGAGAGGGGATACCCAAATGGCTTGTGTGGGAGCTGGGGAGCTGGTAATGAGGATGGCATGCTGGCATCATCGTTACAGAGCACAACAACTCTACATGGTCTCTCTGCCCAACTGACAGCAGGCCACACGCACGCACACACACACACACGCACGCACACACACACACACACACACACCAGGCTACCTGTCACTAATTAAAACATATCGATTAGAGGAAAGTGCAATCAGGTACAGTGAGGCTCACACACACACACACACACGGACACACACACGCTGACACAAGGCACAAACAAACACGCAGCAATTAGGGTTATTTTCTCCGCCGCAAACAAATGACTTTCCATATTCATTCGTCACTTAAAGAAAATCTTTGTAGCCTCTCAGAGATGTTTTTTTTTTTTTTCAACTTTCACTAAGCAGAAATAAACATCAAAAGCCATGGATTTGTGCAAGATAAACACATTTCCACGACTCGCACAGCAACAGTGCGTTTTTTCTTCTCTAACGCTATACACAACTCCATGATGATGATTCCGAGTAAGTGCCGACGCTAATACATAAATAAAACCGAAATTAACTGTACCTTTATTCTGGTATGTGCTCAGTTAAAAACAGCACAAAGACGATATATTCAAAGCAACAGTGCGCAATGTTTTCACTTTAGAATAACAGCTTCTAAATCATGTCAGTGGCACAGTGTCTTGTGACAGGGTGAACGGCGTCTCTGTCTCAGCCCATCACTTCTTTCTGCACTACGTAACTTCAGGGAGAGATCGGGATCACGGCGTTACACAAGTGTGCACTTCAACGCACAAGTTTTCAACACATTACATTGTTATGATGTCATGAGTTCCGTTTGTAGTCAGCGCCTACATTACAATCTGACAAACTGTTACAGACCTGGGATTTGTATTCACGTTGCATTCAGGGACTATGGGGAGCGCCAAATCACACAAAATGCCAATTTCTACATTATGGTGCTTTAATGATTTGCCACATCAACTTATTTTTTTTTGTGTAAACTATGCTTTCTCTGAATTTAATTCCATCAACATGTTTCAATAAAAGGACAGGGGCCCACTAAAGACTGGGAGTGTTCAAAAACACACCTGCTTGGAACAGTGCAGAGGCAAACAGGTGATAGTATGACGGGGTATTGTAAAGGGGCATCCTTGAAAAAAGCTCAGTTGGTCACACGAGAGGACGGGGCGAGGTTCCCAGTTTTGCAAAATACGTGACTCCCTATAAGATATTACTACACGGACCCGGGAACACTTCGGTAAACACGGTTGGTTTTCAAATGGTTGCAATCTGTTTTTGTTTTGAACTTTTTTATGGAATCGGGGTTGTGACGAAGCGTACGGGAGGATTCATTTATGTTTTGTTTTTGTCACTTGAATGTACATCACACTCAATATTGCCCTTAACCAGCGTGACGCCAAGTGATTACCTCCGCCATTAATTTCCACGCACAACGTTTAGTCCCACACCAGCACTTTGTAAACGCACTAAAAAGGGTTTTTCGCATATTGAACAAAGAGGTTGCTGAATAGGCAAACGCTGATGTATACACTTTATTTTCCCCCCCATGATAAATAGTTGGACAAGATCACACTTTCCGACTGTTCTGCATAGCTCAAAACAGACGCGATCTCTTTTCATTTCGCGACTCCCCGCTGTGCTTTGAAGCACCGCGGCGACTTCCCCTCTCGTATGTAATACCTTCGCTTCTCACGTTGCTCTCGACGCGGGGCATTATTTCAGCATGAAAACTGTGCGCTCCCGTATTCTTTTTGTTCCTGTTCCTGTTACTTCATCTCTAATGGGCAATTACTTCAGACCCATAGCTGAGGCCATGTTATTGCACCAACCCCGGATTGATTGGTTGCCCGTAGTACTCAGCTTCCGCAAGCACTTTAAGGTTAGATTTCCTTGTTTAAATAATGGATTGCAATCCCATGAAAAGAGGCTGCGTGGAAAAATAAAAGGTTGAGACCGCTCTTATTGGAGGGGCCCTTTCAGTGGAGATGAGAGGGGGGGGGGAACGCATTCCATACTAGTCTCCAGAGAGTACGCTGGATATGAGACGCACAAATGGCAACGTATTCTGTTTGTCTTTCAACCCCGTTAACTTTTTTCTCCGTGCATGCGTGCTCGCGCGCGAGTTTGTGTTTGTATCCCGAAGCCCGAGGTCAAACTACGCCACGTTTCACAGGTTTTTAAACTTCCCACTGCAGCTACGCACCGACGACTCCCTCCCTCCGCGGGCTGTTTCTCAAACCTCCCATAATGCTTAATTTCCATCAAAGAGAGAGACATGTCAAACTTGACACAGCAGGAAGTCTACTTGCTGTGGGTACTTACAGGAGGAAGTCAGGGGGATTGTGGGAATTAGTGGAAATATACTTCTCCTCCTCTGTTCAAAGAGTCTTTGTAGTTGCAGTGCCTACCGGGGTGCTGTGTGTTTGTGTGTGTGTGTGTGTGTGTGTGTGTGTGTGTGTTTGCTGTGTTTACAGAGGTACCAATGCCCCCCGCTAACACAAGCCACGACAAGCTTCCTACAAACACTCGGGGATACCTCAGACTCCAATTATCGCGCTGCAAGTGTCTATAAGGTTGAGGTAAATAATGGAGAAAAGTTGTGACAGAAAAGGGATGGATCAGCATCAAATAAAATTTGAAAAAAATAACTAAAAATACTCACACATCGATGCCTGGAGGTTTGTTTGCATTAGAGGACAGCCAAGGTTGTTTGGCTCCTTTTGCTGTGGAACTCCTGCGCTGAACTTTGCCTTACATGTTAAAGCTTCAAACAGAATGTCTCATATACACTAATGACCGACTCAGGCGAGATACGGCCTCAAAGTTAAACTAATCTGAAAGGAGCCACACATCGTAACGTCACTTCAAACATGTCTCTTAGTATGCATCTTTAAAAGGCGCAATATGTGAGAACGGGCCGACAGAGTAACTGCTAACTGCTGCTAACTGTAGTCGCCCTTTGCTCGTCAGCTCAGATTGAAGTGCAGCTAGTGGTCTGGGAGCTTGAAGAACTGGGTGACTGTTGGCGCTTACACCAATAGTAGAGGAGCTTTGGACCGGGATGGGCTGGGGCTAGCTGGTCAAGCAGACATCACACAAAGATGTCATAATGTCTAAACTGTTATCTAATCACATGAAATATTATTTTAGTTGTATTTTTTTGTAAAATTCTTACATGCTACACCTTTAATCATAAAATAATGTATAAATATCATGGGCAACAATTCAAGCGGTGTTATTTAGCATATCTAATAAGGTTGAAAATTGAAAAGCATCCGAGTTTAAAATATTTCAAAGCGAAACATGCAGTACCTGACAGAACATACTACCAAAAAAGATATACAATTATCGTCTGTAATGTATAAATGACAACTGGACATAGATTTATGTCAAGCAAGGCAGGGCAAATGGAAATATTCAATAAATAGTAAAAAAAAAATGCACAATGGTCAAAGGAAAAACTATTTCACAGTGCAAAAAGAACATAAAAGTGTTCCATTTGTAGGATCATGTTTAGCTCGAAAATGCTGTCAAATTATCAGCCCGTGTTTTTTTTTTTTTTTTTGTCAACTTTCTATTAGACATAATGATGCTGCGGTTGTTTAGAATATCACAACGCTCGTGTTCCCCTTGAAGAAGGAGTTGGAATGAAGACTCACAGCAGGCGAACAAAAGCCTTCTATCTGTAAATTGGCAGTTTGCACATAACGCGCTGCAATACAGAGAGCGCGATTTAGACAACGAGGCTCCTTTTGCGCTGACAAATATATCATAAGCGTAGGAAACAAAGACATGCGAAGCGAAACTGAACGGCCCTGTGAATAATGTGGAACGCAGGTGCGATGAGTTAAGATGGAAAAATCTGATGTGAAGAGAAAAACTTCCTGTGATGACTGAACCGACGGCCGACAACTTTGCCTCGTCATTTCCATTTGAAAGTCATTCCACTTTAGCCAAGGACTGACTGTGTGTGTGTGTGTGTATGTGTGTGTGTTTGTTTTGCGTAGGACACAAAGCATTGCGAGAGGGGATACAGTAGACACAGTCACACACTGAGCTTTGTAGATATGTGGCACTCTCATATCTGTTTATTGATCAGAGCAGATGTGCGTCAATCAATCTTATCTGGGCTCCACACACTCTCCAGCTAACCTCCAGAGGCAGGCCAAACCAATACCGCGCCACGCTGAGAGCCCAGAGCTACTCATATTATCATCAGACACCTTGAGCAATTTTTTTTCCTCCTCGTGCGTGCATGTGAGTGTGGGAGAATATCAGGGTGCGGAGCGAGAAAGGTGCATTAGAGGACAGACGGAAGAGACGGAAAGCGATAGCTCGGCGCCGAAAACCAAGATTAACCTCGCCTTTATGTAGGCGTTATTATCTATTCCTTAGAACTCCGTCTCCTGCGCATCACGCCGGGACAAAATCAAACCTCTCGCCATCTGTAAAGTAGGCTGCACAGAAGGCTGCCATTCGCTACAGATTAAGAATCAATGCTAATGCGCCTTTCGAGTACACCGGAGGTGGATGTGATCAAGGAAGAAGTACGACACGCCGTGCTCAGCAAAACGCATGAAACACAATCAATTCAGCCGTTCCAATGATGTGGAAAATCTGTGATCCAAGGTACGCTGATGCCTTGTTATGTGCGAGCCTAAAATAGAACGAATACATGTCGCCTGTCTGCACTGAAGTGATTTGTTCATGTGAGTAGTCCATCATTTCTAAAAGCGAGTGAATGATGAAAAGCAGAGGGATTTGAAAGCAGGGTGCTTGAAACTGGCAGAGGCAACGCTCTCGAACAGCGAGTGTAGGATGTTTGTGATAAATGCCTCTATTGTTATCCGTTACTTACCTCGACATACGTTGCCATTGTCAGGCTCAAACCCAGCCTTGCATGTGCAGCTGCCGATAGGAACCATCCACTCTCCGTCTCCGTTGCAGTAGAGCTTGATGGGCACATCTACTTCCTCTGAGTTGGGAATGCAGATTCCTCTGGCAATCACCAGGGAGGTGCTCTCGGCCCCTGTCATGGTCTCTGGAAAGATCGCAAAGTTCTGCACCACACTCGGGCACTTCTTATAAAAGACCCTGACTGACAGCAGAGACATGCAGGCGCCATAGTCCTGAAAGGCCAGGTAGAAGCCGTTTTTGGACAACGGGCCGAAGCTCCGCACTTCTGTGTTGACTTTCATCAGGCGACCGCCGAAGTCCACCTGCGAGAAGCTCTCATCTGCGGCGATGGTGTCCACCTTGAGGTAAGGCGCCTCCATCCAGAAGGCGGTCCCTTTAGTCGCGATGACAGCGTCAGTTTCATAGTAGTAGAGGTTAAACGTCTCCTTGCACGAGCCGGGGACGTTGGGGATGGAGCTGCAGTCGCGCACGGTGAACCGAATCTCCACATAGATGCGCTGTGCTCCACGCCGATCAATGAACGTGGTGAGGAGCCAGTTGTTTTGGCTGGGCTCGAAGACGTTGCACACCTGGTAGGTCCTGATGGTGTTGAGGTTTTCGTCGTAGCCGCTCACCTCCTCCCACTGCAGAACGGGAGAGACGAGAGAAGAGTGCACATGGTTAATTAGTTAATCATCGGTGACACATCTGTGCTGCTTATTTTGAAAGGGAATGCTAATATTGGCTGAGCCACAGAGAATTTGTACACATATCAGTAATCTCCCTGAGGCACTGAATTTGAGTCGACTTCCTGGATTAGCAGAAAAAAAAAAAAAAAAATCAGCCAGTCGAGCTGTGGGGCTTATTTATCCATCGAGGATACACAAATGTCCTTCTTTTTCTGAATCACAAACAACTTCTTAAGTGCAGCAACAGCAAAAACACCACTTTGCCGCCTTGTTCTCTAAATACGCTCAACAGCTGTAGTATGTGTACTGCCACTGTATAAGCACAAACCCAGTAATTACTTTGGATGTGCTGCTATTTGCCATCTACGCCGAGCGTGGCTGGGCCCTGAGTTGATGCATTATAAAATACGGTGTGTAACAAATTCGAGATTATGCACTATTGAATTTCAATTAGACAGTCGAGGGCTACAACATGGCAGCCAGGAGCCTGATGAATGGGTGGGTCTGATGGAGAGGCATTTGCTTCCAGAGTGAAATACACCGCAGGCCATTTTTCTCTCAGGTGTGACCCAGAAAAGTAAGTTGGATGAGCTTTAAAAGCCCCTTTGGGTTATTAATCCCGCGCACCAAATAGTAATGGAAATGCGGCATTACAATTTCACTGGAATCATTGAGATCTGGGAAGGGAAATAAACTCAAATAAATAGAAGCTTGCGTAGAAGCTTTCAGATAAAAAACAAAAAAAAAACTGAGTGACTGCCCAGCTGTGCAAAAGTTGCCAGTCTGAATCACAGTAAATAGGCTGCGAGTATTAGGGTGAGGGGTTGGGGTCTGCCATTTACGGACTATTTCAGTAAGAATTCTGCCCTTTTACTATAAATAAAGTCAGATAAGTTGCTCTTTAATGATCACCCTTGGGAGAAATTCCCAGGTAACATAGTAGCACAGAGGCATATGTGTGTAACCGTTCAAAGTCCTGATCATTACGTGAAACAACAAAAACCTCTTAGCTAGCAACCGTAACGCTGAAAATGGTAAGTTTTGATGGAGAACCTGGATCATAGGCCTGCTTTGTTCTCTGTGGGGATTAAGCCATTTAAATGCTAGGGCTCATACTCCATGTGAAAATATTCCACCAAAACAAGTTTATTCATTGATAATAATCTGTTAATTGATGCATTCTGGTCTCAACACCATTTCAGACGATTGTAATTGGTGTCAAGAAATCTGAGCAAGTTGAACGCACCCCTATACCAGGATACAAACGTGTTCAGCCAGTAGTGCTGTAGTACCCAAGATTGGTCTTGAGCATTGATCTGGATAACAAAAGAGGCTTTTTGAAAGTCTGATCTTGGAATCAAGTGCTTTTTTACAAGGTCTTGTCTTGCTCTCAGACAAAGAAGACTCTGGAATTTACTTCCATTTCAATTTTGTGCACTGCGGGTGTGTTTTTGGCTCAATGGTTTTTCATGTTTCACATTTACTTCAAGCATGTCATGCAGTGTAGGACTCGCTCTGGTTCCGCCTTGGTCTTAACCCCTAAGAGTCTCTTCTTTGGCCTTTATATGGCTTTATTGATAGGACAACTTCAGAGATGACAGGAAACAGGATTAGAGGGGGGGGGGGGGGGGGTGGTGACACAAGGCAAAGGGCCTCAGGTCGAATTCGCACCCCGTAACGAGGGCAAAGCCTGTGTACTTGGGACGCCCACTCTACCAAATGAGCTAATGGGTGCCCCAACCCCTGAAAGTGTTGCTCTTGCCTTGGTCTCGGTGCACTCTTGGTTTTGGTCCAGACTCGGTGTTACACCTAGTCAGACCTTCCTCCAGTGCTAAAACGAAGTGTGAGACTGGGTGAAAAACAGACAGTCTACTTATAATATAAATGTACTATTTCAATTTGTGAAGCTATTATCATAAGAATAGGTTAAACTTTGTCATACAGCAGCAGAACAGACAGATAAAAAAAAACCAAAAGGCCGCATGCATTGCGACAGCCACATAAAAGCTCCGCTGACTTGAAATGAATAATCTGTGGAGCACAAAGAGTAATTTGAAACACTTTTGAATTTTTCTCTCCTCCTCTCAGATCACTTCCACTGTCTGTCTCGATACCATTCTTTATACTCCTATTTGAAGCAACAGCCTCGGCTCGCAGATTTATTTCTCCAAATTCCCACCCCACCAATGATCCAAACAGCTGTAGGCGAGGAGAAGTTAATGAGGTCTATAGTGGAGTGAGTGGGCCTCCAGTCAGTTCGTGTTTCTTGTGTGCATACATCTCCTGGTGCTTCCTCCTTCTCCTGACCTTTAAAGCCCCAGCTGCTCAATCAGGCCTAATGGAAGGGAGAAGACATCAACTCTCCACGCACGGCCCCAACAAATGGAAACGATTCAGAAAATCTCGAAGAAAACTTATGCAAGGCGAGATATATATTGGATGCATGTGGGACGTCCAATTCCGGGCTGGAAAATATACAAAAAATAAATGAGGATGATAACAGTGTTCGGCCCCGAGGAGTACACGGCAGTATTTGGAGGAAAAACAAGAAAGGTTTGGGTCAGGCTGGGGGGGGAGAGGAGAGGGAAGAGGAGGGCGGGGGGGGGAGAAGACGCATGGCGAACAGTGACACCGCTGACATGATAAACGAGTTTACAGAAATCTGAGGTGCAAATTAAAGCCTTTTTTTCTCACCGCTGCTCCCTCTGTGCCCACTCCGCTGTACTCTCCTCTCTCCCCCCCCACCGCCTTCCCCTCCTCCCCCCTTCTGCTCTCTTCTCTCGTCTCTGCTCTGTAATGACCATTCATCAGCATTACAGGAACCTGTCCCTTTCAGCACTGCCTGTTCATTAATACCGCCCGCCCTAGGCTCCTCTGCACCCGTCTGCTCCGGTCTAGGAGGGGGTCCTCACTGCCCCTCGTCTAGCCAAATGACCACCATCTTTCACGCCAGAGAGAGGCCCGGGGCGTCTCCAATAATGCCCGTCTGAAATCTGTCCAGAAATTCATTGGCTCGTATAATAATGAACTGCAATTTTTTTTTTTTTTTTCTGTTTCCTTCTCGGCTGATACTCGGTGCCACCATTGTGTCAAAGACAAACAAAACTATTACAGGTGCGCCGGTTACTTAGCAGAAATCACACTCGGCAACACGGTTTCCTTCTGTCCTTTCGGCGCTTGGTATTCATCTGCTGTCCACGTCTGTGTGTTTTGTGTGAGTGCGCGCAGAGATCTTGCTGTTTATAATTTGATGGTTTACCGACCACATATTGATTTGCTGGCTGTTGTTTTGAAGAGCTCGAGGCTACATGCCGCATTTCTGCTTCTGTAGGTCCAAAACATTTGATTACCCCGAGTATTAACGTTGGTATCCATTATTTTCGCATCTTCTATCATTTTTCTCTCTTCCGACGCCGCCGAAACGCACGTGACACGCGCGTTTAAGATTCAAGGGCGCCATCTACGTCGGCGGCACATGCCTTACAATCACATCAGCTCTCTGCCTGCGTTTTCCCATTTCTATTTCTTTGCTCTTCCGCAGACCTTTTACATCATTTAAATCAGATCTATCTGCCGCACCACTCCGTGACACCTCTCTGACCTTGTCGGCGAAGAGAGAAGAAGAAAAAGGAAAAAAGGATCATCACCTGTCACCTCACTGATAATGGAATTCCCTGGTCCTTCCATCCATTTCCTCCTCAAGGATTTGTATATAAAATAACACTGTTAGTGCCATGCTGTGCAGCCTATATTTAGTCCGACGGTTATGGACCTAAGCGCAGATGAATGTTCCACGCATGTATCATTCATATCGGCTCAAGGTGAACAAGGTGGAGGCTTGAGTGTGATTGTCACCGCGTTGGAAAGTGCATCTTCCCTTTCATACTCCCCTCCACGGAATGTCTCCCATACGTACAGGTGATAAGAGGTAATGTTCTCCCTGTAGCAGGCGGGTAAAGGAAGCATAGAGTTGTCAAGGATATGAACGTGGGAAAAAAAAAAAAATGAAACAAAAGAATACAGTGGGTTGGAAGCTGACCAGCATCGCTCTTGAAGAGCATTTTATGTGACTCAATAAAGCCGGCTCTCTCTCTCAATTAGTTTTAATGTACACAGCTCTGCGTCGCACTGTTTTATCATTACCAATCTCACTGAGCACAAACTTTCTTGCTGATGAAACGCCGGACAAATATCGAGAGCCTCTTTGCACAACACTCGTTTTTAACGCCAACCAAATGTACCCATTGGCTCCACTCTAATGGCTTTGCTTTTGCCACTAATATAGGAGACACTCTTCCCCTGCCCTTGATTGTCAAGTGTGCCCATTGTGTGTGTCATTATAGCTGCTCTGTTTTATGGGCAGTAGCGAGGAGATGGAGGAGCTATGGATTCACGGAGCGCTTAATGTTTGTGTTAATGACCAGTCACAGCTAGCTGAGCTGGAGAAGAGAGGGCGGGAGGGAAGAAAAGAGAGACAGAGTGATGGATAAAAGAAAAAGAAAAAAAACACACACAGGAGTGGAGAGGAACCGAGGAGAAAGGGAGGCCGGTAATATATTCATGCTGATGTTCCCCTTCCCACAGCCTCAGCCCGCTGCCATCAAGCCATCGATACTCTGCCCTCATAAAGGCCATTCATCACATCGATCGCCATTACCTTCAAAGGCTAAAATAACACAGAGCAGCCCGGATGGCCGCAGTCTTGCTCTTAAGAGGGCCGCAGCATCCAGCAGCGAGCCGGGGACAAGCACAGCCCCAATCACAGAGCCGAGAGTAACCTATCAGAACACGGATGTAACACCTGCGGGCAATAATAGGAGAAATGGGCCGGACTAATGAGTCATTTAGAGCAGGCGTGGTGGGAACATGACAGGAGCCGTCGTACACATGCTGCACGATTCCAGTCAAGCTGCAGCTAAAATAACAAGCGTGACTAACAATTTTACAAAAGGTCATAGCCCCCTTCTACCACAGGGACTTTTTTCACTAGGAAAATGGTTACCCAGAACCCTTTTCAAGAACGTTTCTTCAGGAACCTAGATATTAAATGTATCCCCGGGCCGTCACGTAGCCCCTTTCCTCCTACAAGAACTTTGTCGATGCAAGTATGGGGACTTTTTTAGAGAGCTTGGGAAGTTTTTAGTTACATAACCTGGCACCTTTAAACCACCAGAACTTTTGTGGACTTATTTGTGCACCCAGGAACGTTTTCAGGAAGTTAACTTGCTTCTCAACTGAAGGAGCCTGGATCTTAATGTAGCCCCTGGTTCAGCATATAGCCCCTTTCCTCAACAAGAACCTTTCTGCACAAAAAAATGAGGACTTTTTCAGTAACAGAGGCACCTGTTTAGGAACTTCGAAAGGTACCTAGATCTTACTGTCGTCCCTGGGCCGAGCTCAGTATAACCCATAGGGGCTGGGGCTTGTACCCCCTAATGGCCAAATTGGTGTGGTAGCAAATTTTCCTGAGCTGGCCTTTGAAACTTCTAATCATTTCTAATGGCCTGATTACTTGCACACAAACCTGCTACAGCTTGTGTACTGAAATCATTCACACAGTCCTCAGCAGTGGCGCCACCAGTATTTTCAAGGTTACTTAATAGACAATTTGAATGTTGTTAGACGGAGCGAGATGAAGAGAGAGTGGGCGAATGTCGATCGAGTGAACCTGTGTAATAAAACAAATGGATTTTTATTGTCAAACTATCTAAAAAAGTAACCGTTGTTGATGATCGCTGTTTTGGAGACTGGTTGTTTTACCTTTTTGGCATGTCTCCATAGAGTTGCGCAGCAGCAGACACCAAAGAAATATCAGCGACTGTGTGGAGTTGTTTTTTTTTTTTTTTTTGTTTTTTTTTGTCAGGGAGTAAAATTGAAATTTCTCCAGAAAGCTTATCATCTTCCCGAGTTCTTCAAAATGATTTGGAGCCATCAAACATTACCTTTAGGCCGTTTCTGGATTTGGTTCTTAAGTTTCATATTTACAGGGACTAGTTTGTGGAACCGTGCCAATGCTTGCCACAAAATCAAATTCAGAAATTAAGTATGAGCAATATGACTTCTGTCCCGGTGCACTGTAACTCTACCCGCGATCACGCAAACCAGCCAAAACACTTGGCAGCAATAGGTCCGGCTGTGGCTCGGCCTTAACTACACACACATGAAGACGGGTCCTGACTACTTTTTGGCTCATTATTCAACTTCAGTCGATTCACAAGAGACTAAATTGAATAGAGGAGCATCCACTGGGCCGATCTTTGACCTCAAGTCTGCCGTCTCGATTCTCGGCGGAGTCACGCTCACAAAATGCTTTTCAAATCCATCAGCACCACTTAATACAGCTACATGCTCAGACATATTGAACACAGATGGATGATGAGCAGCATTTCCACACTCCTCGTCTGAGAAAGGTCTACGAAATGCCACCGCAAATAGTAGATGAGAGTCTGGCAAGTGTTTCTTGAGCGGCCGTCAAAACACCCATTATTCAGTCTGACGGGGGGGGGGGGGGGGGTTTCCAGCAGGACCCAAGGCAACAGATGTATGAAACGGCAGACGGCGCTGGCCAAATGGTTCCTCTCCGCCGCCACCGCGTTCCCCTTTGACTCGGCACCCCGACTCCGCTCTGCTGATGCAGCTTCCACCTGAATTTTCAGTTCCCTTTTCAGTTAAGGCACTCGAGTTACCCTTCACAAGGAACGCCGTCAGTACCCGAAGGTTACTTCATTTTTTCGCGTTCCCCAAAGGACCCTGGGACTAGAGCCTGTTTGTATAGTGATTTCTTTGGCCAACAGTACGCCGAGGGTGTTGTGCTTACATCTGTAAACCCCCAAGAGGAACGGCTGGCACATTTTTCTGAGCACCCAAGAGTTGTCTGCTCATCTATCACTGCAGGTCTAAAACATGTAGGCGGAGGAGAGCAGGAGATTGGTTTTCATACTACAGGCCTAGGATGGACATTTCAATAATAAGCCTATTTGTTATTCATGACAGCGCAACATTGTACTGAGGCTGGGAAAGTATACCTTTACAGAATCCATTATTTTAATAATTAGGCAGGAATAAATCAGCATTTAAAGAGCTGGCTTTTGATAACAAAAAAAAAAAGAAAAGAAAAGACAAGTAAAGAAAGAGAAATAGCACACATGCTGGTGAAATTCACATTGAGAGATTCGAAAAAGGCCAAGGTCTCAGAAGGACAGTGGATTATAGGTGGACATGAAAAAGCTGAGATAGGGATTGAACTCTTTATGCCCTTGCTGAAGGATGCTCTTCTCATTTTGCAAAGCTCGCCGCCAATGGTAATCACAAGCCAGATAGCTTCTTTTTTTTTTTCTTTTTTTTTCTCTTTCCAAAGGCGGTTTCGAAATCCCTCTGACTTAATGAGGACATTTGCATTTCAACCTTTGGGTCCGTTCCTTGAAGTCGATGGAGTGGACATGTCATACGAAGCAACAGTTGGGGCTTTTTTTTTCCGCGTTCACCAACAACCGCAGCTGGATTTACTCACAGCCCCCTCACAAGCTCCGAGACACTGCCTCTTGTAAATTCACATATTCCGAAAAGCTACGCCTCATCTCCCACCTCTCTCTCACACACACACACACACACTGCAGCCTCTAAAATATGCGGTGGCATGATTGCTATTATCATTTCTGATCAGCTGTGTTATTGAATGAGGGCTGCTGTCAGGCCAGTTGCATGGGAATGATTATTTTGCGGGGCATCTGTGGCCTAGTTCCGCCTGGCTGAATGTGATGGATGGGGAGGAAATGGTGATGTCTGAAACACTCCCAAGTCCTGCCAGATCCCAGCCACTCTATAATTACAGTCGCACAGTTTGACTGAGCCCAGATAAAACTCCGTCCGCATGAGACTCATTGAGGGGCTGCTCCCCGGCCACGCCCTTGCACCCCGATCGATGCGCTTATCGAAACGTCGCGTTTAAGCAACCGAGATTGATTCGATGTTGCCGAGTATAGAACCTTCAGAGACTTTTTTCTTGTGTTGCCGGTACTGGTGGCCGTCACACGAAACTCAATCTGAATGTGTGTTTGTGAGAAATTACTTGCAATTTGGTCTCATTACAAGCTCCCAAATGTCTTTTGTGTGCCTTTCTTCTTGGATCCTGAAAGCGATGCAGATAATGTGGCATCGAGCGAAAACAGCCCACCCAAGCTTCCCCCGCTCCCCCATCCAACTTTTGTAATATCATTACCAACACTCGCGTTTTCAATTACGCCGCTTGCTTTGAAGCCGGCAGCCGATCTGCTGGCCTGAAGATGTTTTGAGATTGTGGCGCTAGTAAACACGAACCACCTTGATATTGTGGGAGTTCCTAAATGTAGCTTTTCTACTGTTCACACTGAAGACGACAGGCTTGAAATGAGCTTGAGTTTCTTTTTTTTTCAACCGAGAAGAATGAAAATTTTCATTTTGACTGCAGGCCTTTTTTTCGCCTCATCGTTCCTACGGACGATTTAAATAAATCGGATTATTATTAAGACAAACATAAATCACGGAGATCGTGGGCGGAGGAGTTTATTTTTGCGAGGTTGTTTGATGTTGTAGGTGGGGGAAACAGAAACGAGTGAATTCATAGAGCAGCTGATGGGTGAAATGGAAAGATAGGTACTAGATTTCTTCTCCTCGAGATGATTGCTGAGCTGCAGTTTCGGTGATTTTAGGAACATGTTTATTCTACTGCACATTTAATGTCTTTTGGAGGCAAAATGGGGATTATCGGCTATATTAGCAGTTACACATGTCATGGTTTGGGTTTTTTGGTTTGTTGATTTCCTGGTGTATCTTGTAGTCGCTGTATGCCTTCTTGTGTCTTGTCACTTTTTTGACTCCCGGCTCACCTGTATTCCTCGTGTTCTGTTTCCCTCTAGTGTTCCTGTGCTCGTCCCCAGCCTGATGTTCCCCCCCACACCTGTCTTCCATCAGCCTCATTAGCACTGCCCTGTTCCCAGTGTCTCTCCACTTACACCACATCCCCTGCGCTAGTTTAGTTTGTACTTAAGCCTGTGTTGTTTTTGATTTTTCCGGTTTTATGCCCCTCCTGTGCTCTTGTGCTCCTGTGCCTGTTCCTGGTCTTTGTGTCCCTGTGCTCCTCAAGATTGTTTGATTTGTTTTCAGTTTTGCATTTTTCTTTGGTTCTTTCCTTGTGTTTCTTACTGCCTCTTTGGATTTCTGACTTTGGATTTTAGATGTCACGTCGGACATTAAAGCTTGGTTTTTGCCTTGGCGTGTCTGCATTTGGGTCCTATCTTGTTTAAACTGTGGCTATGAACGCCAGAACTATCCAATCATTTATTTCAACGGCTGAAAACAAAAGGGATAGTGGTAATTTGCCCTTGTCAATCAGATCCGCCCACACAGTCGACTTATTCAAGTCTTGGCTCAACACATTCTTTTACTTACTAGCATTTGAGCCCTTCTGATCTGCTAAAAGGCTGCATGTTCAATGTGGGTTTTTTTTTCTGTGCTTTGTTTATTTCTTGTGTTAATCTTTGATCTTGTTATACTCACATCGACTGTTTTGGGGCTTTGTATAGCAAAGCTGTGTTTGAATGTGGTGTATGAATGAAACGAGCTGAAGTGCAATATGTAAGAACTCGCCCCCGGTCAAATTTATACTCGAAACACATAGGGTGAAAGCACTAGAGCCAGTGTAACTGTATACTGCTCCTAACTTTAGCTGTTGTTAGCTAGTTAGCTCAGTTAGCTGTGCAGCTAGCAGTTTGGACTGGAAGTGCAGGGACCAGGGCTGGGCTGGGGCAAGCAATACACAGACATCAAGTCAGAACTGCTATTCATTTAGATTCTGTTGGTAATTAGTTTGCTTTTGAAGGTTTTTCGACTAAAATTCTTCCATGTCGTTCCTTTAAACTAAAAAGTGAGCTCTGTGAGGAATATGATTTGTTTTCTTGATTCGGGTATTTTCAGAATCACCGTTTAAGGAAGGAAAATAAATCAACGAGGGGTTTGGAAAAACCTCCACGAAGTCAACAAGGTATTTAAAATTACAAAAAACAAGGTTAATGTAATTGTGCTGAGAGAGAGAGAGAGAGAGAGCGAGCTGTTCCTTGAAGGCTTTTATCTCGCGGTGCACCTGGCGACACCCACTCAGGTGCCTTTTAGAGAAACCGCGCAGCTGACATCGCCTCGGAAGCAGTTCAGTAACCAGTAGCAACATTACCCTGAATCACCCCGTGTTAAAGGCTCAGGCGGCGTGTTGTGTAGAAAATCCGAGACCCTCTCCAACCTTATGGATCCATTGTGGAGGATGATAAGAAGCAAAGGCTAAATGATTCACCGTGGCGGTATGTTAAAACTGGAGATGTGAGATGTACCGGCAGGTGTGCCGAGAGGAGAGAAATTCTAAAAGCAGAAAAAGAGCAAGACGGAGAGACTGAGAGAGAGAGAGAGAAATCTACGGAAGAACAGAATTTAAAAAAGAGTAGGAACTTAAATAATTCAGAGCGGACGAGAGGAACGATGACGAACAGGGATGGGACATTTCTAACAAGCGATAAAGGGGGGAGTGAGAGAAATGCCAAAAGAGGGGAGCGTTAGAGTGAAAGCTGTCGCCCTGCAGACTCGCTGGGTCCCTCCCACCCGTGGCTCCGGGCGAGGCCATTTAGGGGCAAGCCACAAAGAGCGTGACAGCAGGGGACAGGAGAGTGGCAAGGTATCAAGGCTTTCAGGTACAAAGGGGACCCTGCCTGTCTACATGTATGTGTAAGGTGTG
Source organism: Sparus aurata (assembly GCF_900880675.1). NCBI lineage: Eukaryota > Metazoa > Chordata > Actinopteri > Spariformes > Sparidae > Sparus > Sparus aurata. Next base: position 24,686,617 of record NC_044207.1, on the reverse strand, counting down.
TGTGTGTGGGTGTATAAAAAGCCCAGCAAAGCATGACACTTGACAGCCCTATCGTCCACACACGAGGTAGAGGGGGAGGCTCGGGCGAAAAGGGAGTCTGAGCTCTGAGACAGACAAGCCGGAGCGAAGAAAAGCAGGGGAAAGAAAAAAAAACAAAACACTGAGTTTGTAAGAATGGGAGGATTTAAAGCCACTTCTGCCGGCTCTGTAGGACTGCTGATGTAGCAGGTAGGAGGCGCCGGGGTAGACTAACAATACCTCCACACACATACAGGTCAGCCTCCAGCCACTCCTCCGAATTCACACCAAATTAAAGATAGACTAGTTTCTCCTTTTCCTTTCGTTTTTTCTTTTTTTTCTTCTTGCCCCGGTTCCATCACTTTGTTCTTTTATTTATTCTCTGATGAAAAAAAAAAAAATGTCCTTGGTTTTCTAATACATCCAAGAGAATTCCTACGTGTGAAATACGAGGGGGGGGGGGGTCCACGGCAAAGGAATCAATAATTGAAGTAGCCGCATTTCAAGGGTGGAAAATAGAAACATGGAGAAAAAGTAAAAGTGAAGAAACAGTGACACAATTTCAGAATTAAGCCTGTAAACATATTCTGCTCCGTCCGAAACTATACGCAACGTCTGCCTCGCAAATGAGATTGGGAACGTAAAATGAAATCTTACCTCACGAATAAACAAATGCTGAGGGCTAAAATGTGATACGAGAGCGGTTCCACAGAAAGCAGACTAACAAAATTACACGGACACACACACACACACACACACACACAAACACAGACAAACACACACACAATCACTGCATTGTGATCCAAGCCATTCGCTGTTTTACCATTCCGGCCTTCACGCTGAGCAGAGATGTCTGTGTCTGAGCTCGGAGCAAATTCCGCTGTCTGGCTGCACACCTAAATCACACTCAACGACCGTGGAGGTAAAATGAAACAGGTCTCCCACTGCTATGACAATGTCAGCTGTGCGTGTGTGTGTACGTAGAAGAACGAACCCGCAAACACATTCATTTTTCTTTTCCTCTTTTTTTTAACCACAAGTCATTTCTAAAGAGTTTCTAAGGAGTCATACATGTGAACGTGTGAATTCTCATACACGTGTGCGGCTTCCACCTGTCTGTGTACGTGTGTGTGTGTGTGTGTGTGAGTGAGTGTGTGTGTGTGCGCACGCATGCATGTAATGAAGGCGCTCATCTCACCTGGCCGCTGAAGCGCAGCGACATGACTCACTCGTTTTTTTTTTTCTCCCTCCTCTCATTCTATTTCAGCTCCAGTTCAGAGTTCACCTCCATCCCTCCCTCATCCCTCTCTCTCTCTCTCCATTTCCTTCAAGCTCATCCTGTCTTTTTTCTTTCCCTCTCCATCTCTCTTCGACTCTTTTCATCTAGATTCAATCACTCCCCCCCCCCCAGTCATTCCTCTCTACCTTTCACTCTTTCATTTCACTTTACTTTTCCAGCCTGTGCTCCCTTCTGCCCGTTAAGCCACTGCCTGTCTGTCTGTCTGTCTGTCATGGCTATGAATAATTGAGGTGTATTGAGTCTGGTCAGCAGATGGTGAGATGGCTGTTATGGATCTATCTGCGCTCTTTAGGAATTGCTGAGTGTAGGCTGACACCTGTCCAGTGAAGGCCCGCGAGAGGCTTTTGCCGAAGCGCAGGGCGCAGCGGGGGGAGCCGGTACGCCCCGCAGACGTCTCTCTCCTCCACCAGCACCTGCACTTGTGCACGCTCCCATATGCAGGTGCAGATATAATATGCAGCAGCACACGCATGCACTTATGAATATGCCTGAGCACAAACAAACCCACATGTGGAAAATACAACGGAGGGCGAGCGCAAACAAACATGTCAGGGCGAGATCGCTCCCGTCGCCGTCCCTTTCTTGTGCACCTGCCGCACCAAAGGACAGAGGGATTTCTGCAAAATCTCCTCCTGATGCTTCCGCCACACTCCCGGTGCCTTCTCTCCCCGTCTGTCGTCTCCCCCAGGCAGTTATCCCTCCACGCCCCCCTCTCTCTTCTCTCTCTCTCTCTGCTAGCTCGGCCCACTCTTTATCCCTCTCCTCCCAGAGCCCCAAACAACCACACCAAACCTGCCCTGTTTCTCCACGCTCGACAGCACCCGCAGCCCTCTGTCAGCTCAGCCACCGCTGCCTCGCCGACCCCATAACCCCTCTCTCCCCCCCAACCGGCAAAGGCTCTCACCTCAAAGCCTGGACGCCGTCTGTGACCTCCCGGAGTCACATGACTTAACCCGAAGCTCTCTTTCCAACACGCACACCCACAGCTGAATATTGCACTTCCACACAGCCATTTTTTTTTGTTTGCCCTGTTGACTCGTACCCTCCATCACTCCAGTTCCTCCTTATCCCTCCATCCCCCGCCCCCCCCTCAATCCTGACCCCGCGACCCCTTTCAGCTCCTCCACCATCACGACCACATTTCTCTCCCTGGCTTTCTCACTCACCCCAATTCAATCCCATCTTCCCCTCATCCATATGAAAGCAATTTCTTCCAGGTGCCCCTTTTTTTTTATCTAAATAATTCAAGAGAGATGCAGAAATAAATTAAGATAAAGAAACGTTGGTTTGGAACTCCTCGGCGTGTGACTGCCAAGACGCTCTTTTTCTGTTGTTTTATAGCAGATTCAGTCAACAGCATTTTTGGTTTCACTACCGGGGAACTCTATACGTCTAGTTAAAGGGGTTATTTTTTGAGTTGTTGTCACTGCTTTTAATGGCAGAGATGAGAGAATATCTCATAGGAATTATAACAAAAGACATAAAGGGTGATATAGAGGGGCACAGAAGGGCTCGTTTCGTCCATTTGGCTTCCCCTCTCGTACCTTCGTGAAAGGCCGTCCTTAAATGTCTGGAACACAAGACCCCAGCTCGTCACCTTCCTTATCTCCTTCCCCGCTCGGTGTCTGTGCTCACATTATGCACCCAGACAGCCAGATTACCGCCAGATAACACATTTATATCCAAAACAAAAGTGGGGTAGGCTCTTAAATCCTAGCCTCAGCTTGTTCGGTGAGTAATCCGATTCATGTCCGTCTCCTCCCGTGTTCTGAACGTTCACTCTGAAATGTGATTTAAGTCAACATGTTGTGTAGGGAAGCAGCATGTGGACTGTCAGCGCAGTGACAGGCTCTGCAGTGGGTGCACTTACTCTACCCTTGTGGTTTGTTTTGGGGTTTTCTCACATGTAAAATGATGCAATGGTTGAACTTTTTCATTGCTTTCAGGTTCACTTTAGGGCGTTTAGTCAATTTAGTTGACAGGATGAGCAGCTTTGGTGCCAGTACAGACCGCAGGCTGCTGTACATGAGTTACATTTGTGATGTTCGGGATGTTGGACAGTTTTTGGGGGGTTTTGCACCAAAGTTGCTTGGGGAGGATTTTAAAAAGGATCATGGTTTGGATTAAAATAAGTATATGTAACCTAGCAAAACAGAAAAAAAAAAAACATTTCATTATGATTATTACTACAATAACACATATTTTTACGTTCATAATACATCAAAATAGCACACTCAGATAACACATTTTAAATGAACTGCACACTGGGAAGAACTGCTTCTGTGTACCTACAACGATAAAGACGTTTTTCTCTCGTCCCCCAGGCTTTCTCCAAATAGCTGCTCAGCTCGGCTAAATATGTGAAAAGCCGACTCAATCTTTGTGCATTATTCATATTTTCAGAATCAATATCTGTTTTTATCTCACTAAATAAACAGTAAGATGCTCAACAATTGCTCTGTTCATGCTTAAAAAAAAAAAGGGCAGGAGAAAACACAATGGAGCTAATTAACTGTATCGGTAAGAACTAATTCCAGTTGTGTTCTTTTGCCAACCTATTATTTTATAATTCGAGCCTCTGAGAGACTTTTATTATTTAAGGTTTCGGTTCATGCATATATAAAGACTCTTCAGGAACCCGGTGAAGTCTGCAAACGACCATGAAATCATGTTGGCTGATAAAGACATTGTCTATAAGATGAAGTTTAGAAGCCAGGTTATAGTTTAAAACTCAGAACCTTCACATTCGTAATCAGCGCACGTACATTAGTGAGGCCGGTCTGTGTGTGTGTGTGTGTCTGTGTGTGTGCGCATATCTTTCATGTCTGCTGTGTCACATTGCCAGCTGGCAAGTTCAGGGTTCATTTGCTTTTCTCCACTCCATATTTTATTTGTCACAGGGTAACTGTCTAGGTGGGAGGAAGGAAGGAAGCAAGGAAGAATGAAAGAAAGAAGGAAGGAAATAAGGAGAGAAAAACAGACATACAGGAAGATGGAAGGAAAGACAGACGGACAGACGGAATGAAAGAAAGAAAGACAGACAGACAGAAAGAAGGGAAGAAAGAAGGAAAAACCTGAAAGAGAGAAAGAAAGAAGGAAATAAAGAAAGACAGACTGAAAGAAGGAAAGAAAGACAGACGGAAAAAAAGGAAAGAAAGACAGACGGAAAGAATGACGGACAGAAAAAAGGTAAGAAAGACCGACAGAAAGAGGGAAAGAATGACAGACAGACAGAAAGAAGGAAAGAAACACAGACAACAAGGAGGAAAGAATGACAGAAAGACAGACAGAAATAAATAATGACAGACAGAAAGAAAGACAGATGGAAAGAAGGAAGGAAAGACGGACGGATGGAAAAAATGACAGACAGAAAGAAGGAAAGAAAGACGACAAAAAGAAGTAAAGAATGACAGACAGACAGAAAAAAATTATGATAGCCAGAAAGAAAGAAAGAAATAATGACAGAAGGAAAGAAAGAAAGAAAGAAATACTGACAGACAGAAGGAAAGAAAGAAAGAAAGAAATACTGACAGACAGAAGGAAAAAAAGAAAGAAAGAAAGAAAGAAGGAACTCATAATTATGAAGGTGAGGCAGAGAGGGAGAAATAAGACATGCGAGGGGAATCTTGTAATATTGTTTGCTGTACACATCTGCTTCTCTCTGGCAGATGCGACAGTACGAGTGTGCGTTTGCATACCGCCGCGGCATTATACAGTATATATTCATGTGGCCGGCCCCGATACGTCCTCATGTTTACACCACCGGAACTAATGACAGCGCTCCTGCAATCCTTCAGAATTAACCCTTCAGGTCAGCAGAATGCAAACACACACACACACACCAGACACACACATATACACTTATATATCGCATGACCTCCTGAAGGAGAAGTCACTAAAGGAAATTAATGAGATGTATCTAACAGTACAGGGACAACAGAAGCGTGTGTGTGTCTTCTGCGGATGTGTTTGTTAGAGAGGCGAGTTTCAGGTTCACAAACGGACAACTTTGACCATTCAGCCGCTGGCCACAGACACATATATGCATTATTAAAACCAGTATCTGTCAGACTTGTCAAAGCGCAGTGTTTATTCTGTATCTTTTAAATTGACACCTCCGTTCACACCCCCTGCAGGCTACAGTCAACAGTTTCTTTTTTTTTTTTTCCCCCAGATTTACCTTCAGGGATGACTTGACGCTCATACACAGATACAGTACGTTCAAATGTCGGGCCTCCGTATCGATGCCATTCTTACTCTTAATCATCTCCAATTAACCAAGTCTGACGCAATCATCTTCAGCTCTCCAAGAACTCCATTTAAACCCTGCTGAGTTCAGTGAGAGTTATGAGAAATCGAGTGTGAGAACTGTACATGTACACGTGCTGCATCTCTCTACCGATGAGGTCAAGGCAGCCGCGGAGTGGGGCTGAGTTCTTCCAGCGAGCCGTGTATGTGAGTGTATTCCCCCTTCAGCAGGTCTCTCCTCGCCTGAACTTTTACACCAGCGCCAGCTTAAAAAAACTCTCAACACAGACAAGAGGCTCTGTGCGCCCGGAGGCTTTCTGAACCGAGCGGGGCTTCGATGGAAATCGCACTGTGGATGTCTCCGCTCGGTACGTCTCGCTGGATATTTTTCTTCTTTTGCAGAGGAAATGATGTGACAGCGGTGCGAGGCTGCATGAAAAAAAAACGTCATGTTTGTTCCGTCACGTATTATGTAAGAGTGATGAAATGCGTGTTGACCCAGCTGATCCTTTGAAATTAAAAAAAACAAAAAAAAAAAACAAGACAGACCCAGCCTTCCGGATGAGCAGCACCGAGCAGAAGAATGATCAACCCAGCTGCTCTGGGACACAGATTTTGCCCTTTTCCTTGTCTAATTAGGCCGGCTCGCCCTCTTTTCGTTGCATTTAAAGCCAAAATCTTTACATTTGTGACCGGAGCAGCTGCCATTTGTCCTTTGTTTTTTTCGCTTGGCGTAGGCGTGTTGCTTCATTTTTGCCAGTGACCATGTCGGCCTCCAGATGTGGCGCGACGAAAGAAGCAGTGCAGAAAAAGTGTCTGATTCTGAAGATTTTGCACTGTGATGCGTTCGAGGAACACGGGCAGACATGAGCGAGACATCTGCTGCGAGATCAAGTTTAAAAATGGATTGTGCACATGCACGCACACGCACTGGTATTCACATAAAATGAGGACACAAAGTTATACCGGGTTCCAGGTTGTTTTAGTTAGCGCTCCTTCGGGGAGACAAAAAGGTGGGCCGCCACACTCGCCAGCAGTTAAACAGAGCCAAAGCCCTGTTGGAGAGCATTAAAGGGCTCCCTTTATACGTGTGTAAAATGCCTCAAAAAGACCCAAAGACCCAGAAAATGCGGGGAAACAGTCATTGTCTGTCCCGGATAGCTCCTGCAAGACTCGAGCTATCAGTGTTGGTCTATGGAGCTTTTCATTGAATTATCAAATTACAGCACAGCAGAACAAGGCCTTAACATTCTCCTTTGGTCCATTAGTGTAATAGGGCGATCATACCTTTGATACTGTGATTCTTCTTTAATAAAAACACAGAAAAAAAAAGAAAAAGAAGAAGAAGAAGAAAAGGAAACTGATGACCTGGCAGTTTCTTCAGTGTCTCACTCCTTTCATGTGCACGAAAACTACCTGAAAGTTGAAAAATAGTTTCCCTAAAAATCCGGGCAAAAAAAAAAAAAAAAAGCCCTGAGCGTTCTCCATCCTCTCAGCTCCTCCTCCCCCGTTTCATCCTAATATCTCCACTTCCCTGCGTAAATGTATCATTACAGTATCATTATGTCTGTGGTATCCCCCCAGCCTCCATTTACAGGGACTTAGGTTCTGTGTTCTGGGGCTTACGTGGACCCATTATATCATTAAGTCATTATGAGCCAGGACAGAGAGAAAATAATACCCATAATAGGAGCTACATTGGGCTCTACTTAAGTCTATGCTCCCATCCTGCCTGCCTGCCTTCCTGCCTATTTGTCTGTCTGGCTTATCTGTACGTGCGCCGTGTTTCATGTTACAGAGAGAGTAACTTCAGAAACTGTTTTGTTTTTTTTTCTTTTTCTTTACTCAGCATGCGTATGTGTTGGCAATGATGAGTGACTCACCCCGGAATTAGGATACGCCGTCCAGCCCAGTTCAGCCGTGGCCACCCGAGTGTCCATCACGGTCTCTGCAAAAAAAAAAAAAAAGAGGAGGTAGAGGGAGAAGAAGACAGCGGTTAGCCTCAAAAAAAGCTATTTTGAGTATCATTCCACGGAGTTGAACCGCATTCAAGCCCCAGTGATCACTTGACACTATCATCAATGAACAGAGAGGAGACGAATCCTTCACGGTGTTTCATCCATCTCTGCTAGACTTCTGTTAAGACAAGAGACGTGGGAAACAAAGCCTCGCCGTTTTTTTTTTTTCGCTGGAAGGGATGTCTGAGAGCCGCTGTCATGCTGTTAAAACGCTGAGCTTTGTATTGCGTTCTCACCCGCGCGAGCGCGAAACTACAGTACGTGCATCCGGCCTCGCGCGGGGCACAAAAACGCAGTCGCCCGCGTAGGGAATAAGTGGATGTTTTTGTGTGTGTTTCTCGCGTAAGGGCGTGCGCACGGGCTTTTGCATATACGAGGTGCTGAACTTTGTCACATTGTTTTCATGGATTTCATGAACAGCGGAGACAGCCCCTCCGAGGCGAGGCAATCGCAGTTTGTTTACTCCTGGCGGGGACGTTCCCTGAAAATCTAGTACAGCAGAGAGGGCATTAATGAGAAAGGAAAGGGAAAGATGCCTTGTGTTTCTCTGTGATTTTCTGCAAAAAAAAAAAAAAAAAAAAGAAAAACCTCAAGATGTGCCTCGGATAGCTATATGGCACACCGGTTGCACACAAAATGAGACGATAAATAGTTACAACCTGGCAACGGAGCGGAGCAGTTTTGGAGAGGATTTGAATTTATCTATCTCACTTTGGACTTCTATTACATAAAGTGTCATATCGATGAAATATAAGAACATAACCCATTCTTGCTCCCGCCCCTCTCTTGCTAATCCTCAGCGACGCGCCGTAGACAAATACGTCTGGCGGCTCACCCAAGGAGTTTGTCAGCCACCGGTTTGATTAATATCTGCATTGTTGGCACACTAAAAATCTGGAAACCTCGCACGGCTCCGGGAAAGGAAGAAAAGAAGCGCGCGGCAGGTATCACAAACCACAGGTCTCTCCAGCCACAGACGCAGATTTATGGAGTGACATGTTGGCCTTAGAAGTGTAATGATAGATTCATAATTCCCCCCGCAACAGACAGTTTATCCTCTGGACTAAATCCTCCATCTTATTGAGAGTGAAACCAGGGCATATTTCACTTTTTTTTTTCCCTCGATTTTCCCCCTTGCCACAACATGCCCTCGGCCACGTTTGTTGTGGCCAAACAGATTAAAAAAACTGGGAGGCATAAGAGTGAACGAGACGCCTGGGCGATGATCTGTGGCAGATAAAGCAGGGTGTGAGGGAATCTTTTCCGAAGAGTTTACGGTTGCTGTGTCGTCTTGCTTGGACATCATCCACTATCACAAGGAAAATGGCCGGCTAGCGACGCCCACGCGCGTTGTTGATAAGGGAGAAATCTCGCTCTGAACACGCGCAAAAGGCAGAACCGGCAGGCGCTGCCCCTCGTTTCGTGGAGAGGTTCCAGGCCTCGGCAACCCTCCGTTTGACGGGAAAGAAGCACGCACGCCCGCAGCTGTTGCTTGTTTGAGATCCCGCTGAACTCGTAGTGATTTGGAAATCATTCCAAATGATGGAGCACTCGAAGCCCGTCATCTGCAGTTCAAGTGGTCTTGGTTAAAAAACGAGTACACTGAGGATGAGTGACAAGGCACCGGTAGGCAGGAAAAGAGGCCTTTCATTCTCAATCTCCACTTACTGGGGAGAAACTGTCCTCAGACATGAAACCAATTAGCCTAGGTAATTCAGCCGCACGCACGCGAGAAACACACGCCGCGGCGCGCACGTCGCTCGCACGCCCGCGCCGCGTGCCCACCCAGAGAGCAATTTTCTGTGTAGACCTACAGTGACAGCCTTGTTCACACCCGTCTTCCATCAGAGTATTTCAATTTCCCTAAGATCAGCCTCGCCTTGTTTGGTTTCCACAGCCAACCAGCCAGCCAGCCAGCTCCAGCCTGCCCGCCCGCCTGTACGACTCGCTGTCAGCTGGGGAGATAGGAGCATGAAACAGCCCTCAGCACCAGCCAGCGTTCTGGGGACTGCCAGCGCTTTCTCAGGGGAAATCACAGAAGCTTTAGTCAAATCACACAGGCAGTTGGTAGGCCATTTTCCATTTCCTTTTAAAAGCAAAGGAACCAGGCAGGGGTTGGGGGGGGGGATTGGGGGGCAAGTTGGTGGAGGTAGGAGACAAAAAAAAGAGGTCAAAGGCCCCACAGGAGAGGCGGCTGAGTTGTATCATGTGACCCAGCCATTAGCCGAATCTCAGAGCCGCGGATGAGTAAATGGAGTATGCTAAGTGGTTATTAGCGGCGAGGTGGGGCTCGCAGAGGCGTCACGCCACAGCCGGCACACCTGTCCACCGGCACGGGGGATTTAAAGAATGTCCCCCGTGTACGTGAGTTTTTAAGTGAGCCGTTACGCGAACCATTCATCCATTTAATCGTAAGTGAATTTCGAGTGCTTTATTTCGAAAATGAGCTGCCCACATTAATTAGAACAGCCCGAGCTTTTCAAAATGACAAGAGGCACAGTTTGGGTTTTATTGCTGAAATTGGGAGACATTGTTTGACCTGAGCTTACAAAACAATTAGGTTTCAGAGGAACTGATTATCTTTTGTTTTTTTATTTATTTAGACTAAATCGTCGCTGGTCCATTTTATATAAAAAAGATAAGGAGACAAATTGAAGGTGCACTATGTGGATTTGGGGAAGGACTTTTAATCAGAAGAGAAAGATCTCTGTTGACTGTTTTTTGCCTAAACTGTCTTTGTTTTCATGACTGAATAAATTGAATAAATAAACTGGCAACAACACAAGTGCATCCTGTTCGACTTTGTTTATGTGTGGCGGACCCTGCCACCTTTCTAGCTTAAAACAGTGTTCTGGAGACCTTATTTTCCTCTGAGAACAGCTTGTTTATCCAGTTCTGGGGGGGGGGGGAATCTTTGTTTGTATGATTACCTCATTGATTTTTTGAATATTAAAATTCTGTGTATGAATTTCTTTTCCAAAACGTCTTACTGCTCCTTTATTATCCACACATGTTTGGATAAAATATGTCCGTTTCTTTGTCTCCAGACCTGAAGTAATTTGCTCCAACAACAAAAAAAAAATCGTGCTGTAAGACCTGTGACACTGATTCATCTCCTCTCCTGTCTGTGGGTTCCAGTAGTTTAACTCCGGGTCACTCCTCAGCTTAGGCCGTAAAACCCTCGTAAAAACAATTAGCCCTCCTTTTTTTTTCCGTCCCCCGCCTGCGCCTCGTTTCTGATCTCGGTTATATCTGACCACATATCCCATCACTCGCCCTCTTCTTTCCCTCGGAGGACGAGAAAAGACAACGGCGCGCTACCGTCGCTCATGTTTGGAGGGTAGCCCAGAGCGTTTGCTCCTGCATCCGTATTCTGCCTCGTCAGCTCCACCTGCGAGCGCCAATAAATTAAACACCGCCAGGTTCACTAGCAGTTCAGTCGGTGGGAAAATTATTAACATAGAGGGCTTAATGTTGACTATGTCACCGGGGCTCATAAATCCACTGGAGAACAATAGCTTGTAGGTGTCAGCATAGCCGGTCTTAAATGGATTTTAAGGGCTTCGACGCCCCGGGATGTTTTGTGACGACATCGCAGGAACATTAGCGACTTTTAAAAGCGTACAGCGGACGTGGGCTGGCTCATTGTGTAAGGCGCACTCAGGTCGATACAGTGCCAGCGTAAAAAGTTCAAAAAAATTAAATAAAATAAAACAATCCCAGAGGTCGCGAGCCCCGATCCAAAAAAACCCGAAGCTCGACCGCGGGGGCCCCACAGCGCCCAGTCCCAGAAAGCACAGCTCCTTCTCATTAGCAGCAAGTGGCAGATCAATACCAAATGGTGGGCTGCTTCCACAGATAGAGAGAGAGAGAGAGGGAGGGAGGGAGAGAAATGAAGGAGCGAGAGAGAGGCTGCATTAAACATTGATGGGGGCCTTGCGTTGCGGATCGATAAGGCAGCCCCCTTCACACAATTACACGTCAGCAAGCGGTCGCCTGATACATCACATGGACACGCACGATTACATATCGCCGGCGCTCGGACTGAGGAGCATCTACACAAAAAAGGCAGTTCAGGGAGGAAAGGATGGCGGGGACGGGTCGTCCAATCACTCCACCCCCCTTCTTCGAGCCTTTATGTATGACTTTTAAGTCCACAGTTTGCAAGTCAGAATGGAAACCTGTTTGTGTAATCCCCCCCTCCCCCCATTTGTGGCTGCGTCTGTATGACTGTACAGCTGCCGGTCGATCGAACACGTGCTCAGGCGCCTCTCCCAAGCTCCGCCGGCTCCTTAGTCAATACGGCAGACGCTTTCCCTTCGGATTTCCCTTCCCCGACCCAGAACACCATTTTTTCCCGACCGTCTATCCTTTAAAGCCCTCCTTACCCTCCGTTATCCCAGCCACCCACCCACCTTCACCACGTCCTCCTGTTCAAGGATGCAGGTACACTTTGTAATTCAATGAGACAATCATGTCCAGATGCTGGACGCCGGGCCGAGAGGGGCCTTCTCCTTTTGTGATTGCAGCAACAAACCGAAATAAGATCCGAGGGGCCTTGAATGACATTATTTAAGAGGGGTCTTATCTTTTTTCTCAGAAATGGAATCAAGATGGGAGGACAAAGAGAGAGAGAGAGAGAGAGAGAGAGTGGGGGGGTGGGGGGGAGATATCGAAGGGAGAAGGCAGACAGAGGGAAAGGCAGAGATGGAAAAAAAAAAAAAAAAAAAGCGAGAGGAGAAATCAGCGGGATTGAAATGAGCACTTAACAATGATGAAGCCCCACGGAAGCCTGCTGAGCCTGGCATCTTAATACGGGGGCTGAAAACAAAGTGACAAACAAACAAGAGCAAAAGCTGCAGCGTCGCCCAAACTAATCAGACGTCCACTCGGGGGGATGTATGAATAAAAATAAAAAATTTAAAAAAAGAAGAGCGACGTTTTTGACAGAGTGAGAGCATTTTTCTGAACAAATCGTGCGGATGTTTGTCGCGCAGACACGACGCTCTTCACTCGCTGAGCCCTGGGAAATCACACACACACACACACACACACACACACAAGAAAAAGATTGTTTATTGGACTGGAAGGTAGGAGCAGCTCAAGTCCAGCACGGTCGAGAGCGTTGAGCTGATTTGAAAAGCTGCGACTGGGTTTTTTTCTTTCTTTTTCTCCCCCCGCTCCGGGGTAAGGAGAATATGAAAGAGCTGATGTCTTTGATTGAGTCACCGTGTTCGACAGAGGAGACAATCCCTGCAAACAGATGTGAGACTTCTTCTCTAATCTGCGCCACACCAAAGCGGTGTCACTCAGACTGAGAGAGGGGGGCCCTTCGCTTTAAATAGAAGACACAGAGCAGTCAAGAGAAATGCGTCAAGAGGAAATATGTTACTCCCATGTCTCCCTCAAGACAGAGAATGACAATGTGGCTGATTTGAAAATTGAACAGAAAATAATCCGCCGTCCTCGGAGACTTTGGCGCCGAGTGACGGGACACGCGAGTCCCCCTGGTCGCTGAGCCAGAGACAGACTCAAATGAACAGGCTCACAAATCACAGATCGCACGCACACACACACACACACGCAACACGCACAAATGTAACAGTCTTCTGGGCGCGCAGTCGCTCGCTCTGGCGGCGTGAAAATAAAATCCTCAGCATGAAAGGAGACCAGGTCAGCATCAGAGACGGAGAGAGAGAGAAAGCCAAGAAAAAGATGAGAGGAGATACAGAGAGTAGGGGAGCGTTCCGGAAGCCAAATGAGATCAGCAGCAGATGTTGGGAAGAGTGCCTCGCAAGATGGGAAGGAGAGGGGGAAAATTAATATACAGGCCGCACTGGCAGAACCTGATCAAATTATCCGATCATCACGGCAAGGTGACATTTTCTCACGGGCCCTGCACATCTGGGTCCGCCGCGTTGCACGGGACTTAAGATTCAACCTTCCTTTTTTTCGCCGACTGCTACCGGAATAAACGCAACAGTAAAAGTCGAAAAACACCCCGAGGTTGGTGACAAACAAACCCTGTGCATCTCAGTGGTCAGCCGCCTACGGAGCTACAGGCTTCACACCGAAATAGCACGCTTAAACACATCACTTCACACCTTCCCCTCTCCCTCCTTCCCTCTCCCCCCTTTTTTCTTTCCCTCTCCTGGTCAGGGGAGAGAGGTTAGGCACATCATTTGCATTCATTAACATTACATTAGCAGACAGAGTGATCTTTAGAAACCAGGCTGCCGGAGAGTGTCATCTTTAATTCATCATAACCCCACCCACCCACCCCTTACTCCCTCTTCTTTACCTCCACCTTCTTCTCCTCCCCCTCATCCCTCTCTCTCTCTCTCCCCTCTTCCCTTAATCCCAGCGCATCCTTTCTCCTCCTCCTCCTCCTCTCGGCGCGCTTCCTCGCTCTCCATTTACCGCTGCCTTTCATCTTCTTCACGTTCCGCGCCGCCTCTCTTTTCTTTTTCTTTTTTTTTTTCTTTCTCTTGCCTTCTCGCTTCCATTCCTTCCCCTTATCTCTCTTTCTCTCTCCCTGCCGCCTGTTAATGACAGGCTACGGGGGGAGATGGATCTCTCTTCCCTTGCGTGAGCTCTAGTGCAAGATAGGAAGGAGAGAGGACACACCCAAAACAAACACACACACACACACACACACACACACACACACACACGAGTCAGACATCTGGCTTCACCTTATTCACCTTTTAAGCATCAGTGTTTGCAGGTGAGCAACCTTCAGATCTCAAAAAATAGGGAGGATTTCGGTCAAAGTCCGACCCCCCAAAAAAAGGACACTCAAGGGTTCTGCTTCATGCATCCTGATGAAAGTCTTGAAAATAAAAAAGTAAGTTGGATGCATTTTTAGCTAGCCCTCGAGCGTAAACTTGTAAAATCTGTGGCATGAAGTAATGTTGCCAATGCCCTGCGTTGACGTGACAGATTTGGCAGCACCTTCCCTTCAATACTTTACGGTAGAAAGAGTAGAGTAGAGTACACGGTAATGACGAATAAAAGGGGGAAAAGTGTGGGAAAAAATCGTAGGATTGTGACCCCGGGAGGAAACCAGGAGAGGGCAATGAAAAACAAGGGTCTCCTGGGATAAGCGGGGGGGCAGGTACGGAGGCAAGACTGAGATGAGAATCTAGCGGCTTTACACAGGGCCCTCCGGCTTGACCCTTTGACCTGTGATTATTACAAAAGAAATGGAGCTATCAATAAAAGGACTCGTCCTCAACACACAAAACGACTTCGATCTCAAGCGTTCTTCTTCCCATCTCTGCGTCCAAAGCTTGCACATTTCAAGTAATGTTCCAGCCGCCAGTGTTTGTGGATACGCATTCATGGTGCGAGGGCATGTTTATGTTAATGCGAGCATCGATCTGGCACAAGGAGTAGGAACGCTCTTGTTGCGCCGGTACGTTGAACGAGCATCGATTGGCCGTGTAGGTGAGGAAACCCAGCGCTCCTCTAACGTTCAAACCATTACCGGAGACGGATGGGAAGGATCTGACCGAGAATTAGGCCCATCTTACGGGACAATTAAAAACAAACAACCCAGTTCCTCAGAGCGCGAGCGCAAAAAAAGGCTTCCAATAAATCCTCCTCCACTTCCACACGAGACAAGAAGGCAACCAGGAGTTAATACGGGCAACCACACAATGGAGGGGGAGTCTGAACGCCCCAACACGTGAGCCGAAGTCGAATTTTTTCATAATGTATGTATCAGTTTCGGGCCAAATTGCGGGGATATTAACATTTCCATGAAAAGGTTAAATCATAATGTGATCTGGTGAAACACAGCGTTCAGCATTCTGACGGAGGAGATGCCATTTCAGGCGGTCTCCCTTTTCTCCCCGCTCCTGACGCACGCAGCAGAAACACGATCGGCCTTCATGTAGATGTTTGGAGTGAGAGTCTGGCAGCGATGACACCGCTTGGGGAATTCTGCAGTTACTTTAGCGCGCTGCCGTTTAATGGGTTCTCACGGGGACCAATCAAAGGACGGCGTTTTTGCTGTTGTCGTCATCGTCCGTCCCCCCCCCCCCCCAAGCTCCCATACGGTGAAGATAATGCTCGCTTGTGTGTAAAATCACACAACATTGGCATTGTGTGTGCACACGCTATACACACAAGTCACTGCCCCTGGACAGCTCCGTTCAAGATCTTTGCCTCGCCGCTATTTTTAGAACGCAATAACGCAGGAAATATCACAAATTGGTTTTGCGTACAATCTCCTTCATAAACAACTAGGAGAGAAAAGTGTGTGTTCCTCGTGTGCAAGGTTAATGCTTACATACACACTTATCAGGCTGCCGAACACACGCTGCAGAGAAACTCGATATTAAACCAATTTATACCCCACGGTAATGAGCCCAGGATCTGCTAAGGTTTCGCTGTAACAGCGGACCAGCAGCAGTGACCAAGCAATAATCCAGATGGAAGCAGCGCTAGCCTCCCACAACCATCACAATACTCATTACTGGCGATATTACCTCAGCCAGCCTGTCTGCTTTTAAGAAACCTGGCAATTTGCTGCAGTAAAATGAGGTAATTACAACTCTTATCAGGCTCCTCACCTCACAAAACAGCATTTAGAGAGAGGGAGACTACTCCCCGATGGTCCGCAGGCTGAGGGAACAAGCCTCTGGCTGGCTTCCCAAACGCTCTCGTGCCACACCCACCCGCCGTCACTCATCCTCTCCGCAAAGCCCCGCTCCGCCCACTCTCCTCCTCGTTCCAATAAAAACATTCAGCGCGAGGAATTTGATCGCCCTAATGACACGACTGGAAGAGTTCCCTCGATCAATGCCCCCAAATTAAAAGCGCAGCGAGTGGCTGATGTGAACCATGAGGGCCGGAGGAGTATCGCCTTACAGTACAACAAACTGCGCTACCAGACCCCGCGTGTTTATGTTGGAGAGGTAGCGTGGACAAAAACAGCGATGTAATTTAACCTTTTTTTTTCCCATAAGGAGAAGTGAGGCTTTACAATGAGAGTCTATTCGCCGTAGCCCTGACATTTTCTCCCAAACTTCACATACAAAAGTTAGAAGGCAGCCCCAAAAAAAGTCTCTCAAGTGGACCGACGGAGAGGAGCCGTGTCTGTGTCGCAGTGGGGATTGCGCAAGGCTGACATTTAGCACCGTAAGCTACGGCTAATAGGCTATCCGGGGTGAGTTAAGGCATCTTTGTTTTCCAAGCAGACCAGGAAATAGTGCTGAATGTACAAAAAAAAGATGTCACTCGGTTCGCTCCCTCTGCAGTCCTTCACTCTAATTAAGACAGTAAGGATTGTCATTAGCACAGTCCTGTGTGTGTGTGTGTGCGCGCGTATGGATGCGCATACTGTTGGGAGGAGTGGTGGCGGCGGTGCGGGAGGGGGATCACAAAATTAAGTAAAAAAAAATAGAGCGGAATGAAGGGAATCGATAAAACTAATGTCAAATATGTGCGCGGCGTTGTCTCAGATTGACTCGCCCCGGTCGCATCTTACGGCGACTTGGGGTTACGAGAGCAGAGACACAGATGGAACCGACTGTCCTTTTCTGTCACACACTCGAACTGAGATAACCATCCAGTAATATGTGGGACCAGTATGGAGGGAAACCGAGAGAGAGAGAGAGAGAGAGATGGAGATGGAGAAAGCGATAAAGAAAAAAAAAACAGAGTGGGACAGTGCCGAGATAGAGGGAGGGTGCAGTTCATAAGAAGAGAGATACTGAACAAGATACGGAAGGAGTAATCGGAGAGGCTCTAACGACGGAGAGGGGGCATCGTGTGGCAGCGCCCCGCGTTATCTTATCCAGAAATGGATCTAACCTTAGCGGGACACAGAAGTCGCATCATTTCTTCGAAAACACGCCTGACCCCATTTCTCGCCTTTCTCGTCCTGCAAGCCTGGATACACAAAGACATGCTCGGGCTCCCGCTCCTGCGTGGCACTTGCAATATTTATGAACAGTAAAACACGGAGAACAAAGCGGGCCTCGCCTCTGCGCGGACACGAACGTCACGCTAACTCCAGGAAAAAAAGGAAATGCACGAAGGGATGAAAGGTCGAGGAGACACAATATATGCATGCTCACAGCGCCCATTAACACAGCAGAGGGCCGGCCGCTCCTCGAACCGCCGCCGCGTCAAACACCCTCAGAGACGGAACTGTAGTCGGCATTCGTCGGGGGGAGAGCGGGAAACTGTACTCTCGAAAGCAAAAACACGAGTGAAGAAAGCGAATGCCCTTTAATCCCCTAAAGATAATACTTCTTAACCTCCGTCGCTGCTACTTCCTCCCCGAGAAGAAGGCAGCGTACCACTGGAAAGTAATAAAGAGGGCCGCGTTCGAGGGAGGGAGGCACACGCCAGCTAGCTGTATCCAATCTCATTAAACGCTGTTGTTAACCATGTTTGGATGCACCACAAAATTGACTTGGGGCCCTCCTGAAAAAAAAAAAAAAAGATTCTCCCCAATCGTAAGAGATGGAGGCAGACGAGAGGGAAGTCAGAGAGAAAGACGGAGCCTTGAGGGTTTCCGGTGCCGCGCTCTCCCTCCGTCTCATCTGTGGCGGTAAAGAGGACGACCTTCAACCACCTTGAACCCACTGGAGCTGAATTTCAATAAAAGTCAAATTATCAGCCGCGCCCATGGGGCTCGTGGGGGGGGTACACTAAGCCTGAATTGACTGTGCATATAAGACGATTTAACAGTCATACGGGGGTGTGAGTGACTCAATCATGCGACGCACTTGCGATTCTCGCCGCGAGCGAATCTCGGGGCGCCAGGCGGCGGTTGGCGGGTACCCCTGTCGGGAGAGGGTGCCACCGGGACGGATCGCTGATTGTTTTCCACAAGTGTGAGCGTGTGTGTGTGTGTGTCTGTGTGAAAGCGCATTATGCCAACACGCGATTGGGAGAGTGTTTTTCAATTTAGCGGTGTTCTCCCTTGACCGTTGTAGTGAGATCCAGGTAATAGATGCCTCAGTGTGGTATTCCCCCAGGCCCCGAGCTCCTCACCGCGGGGACGGCACGGGCTAAGCCGGTGTGAATGAGAGGAAACGCAGCGTGATCTCGCTCCCATAAACGCGAGTGAGGTGTTCTTCGGGGATCTCGTTAGTGCGGCTCCACCACACACACGCACACACACACACACACACACAAAACACACTTACATAAGCAGAGAATACATCCCAAGGGTCCAACCAAACTATTGGCGACTGCAGACATTCTCAGGTAGGGATCACCTCTCATTCTCCCGTTCATTCCTCGCTATTTATCTCCATAAAAGTGCTGCTGGTCCCCTCCGGTGCCTCCGAGCAAACACAATGCTTTCCATTAGAGGCTAATACTAAATCTACCTTCTCGCCAGCATATTGCTCACATGCCCCGGGAAGTCTATATATTTTTGGAGACGGGCTTTTGCGTTTTCTCCGGGGGGGATTTTTTGCTGGAGTCCGCGTTCGGCAGTGGGGGAATAGGAGATAGAAAACAGTCCCGAGGCTAGAAGAAAAACTTTCAGCAGAGGATCCTGACCTTATAGCACGAGGCTGACAGAGGCGAGGGAGATTCTCCAATGAGAATCAGTAACAGGAGAGAAGGAGGGATAGAAGAAGAGATCGTTTTTACCTCTCGGGAGTAAAGAGTGAGACAGACCTTTTTTTTTTTTTTTTTTTAGCCTATTTGCCTGGAACTCTCTCATCCCGTGGTGGAAAAGAGTGCATGCCCTCTCTGTGCTTTTCCGTACTTTCTTCAGAGTTGAGGAAAGCTGATTCGTCCAGTTTCCAGGGGGAGTTTGCGCCTCATGTCCCTCCATTTGATGCCACGTTTTTTTTTTATTCCCACCGTCAACCTGCCCACTCCTTTCCTTTTGTTTCCCCACTTCATGACTTGCTCGCTCTCGCTCTGCCCTCGCTCTGCTTCCCTCCTCCCCTCCGCTCTGAATGCGAAGCCCCAGCTCAGTGAAACGCCGAAACTCTTCTGGGAGAGCAAATGTCATTTCACACACATTACATCCAGTCTGTTTTGCCACGGGGACGCTGTGTGGGATAATTCTGATCTCGTGCCACTCGCCCACACAAGTGCGCGGACGAATACGTACACACGCGTTGTTTTTTTTTTTGGTTTTTTTGACCTCATCTGATTTGGCCTCCAGGATGCCGCGGTGCTTGAGCTCCGGCCCAGAACTCGGGCCCTGAAATGTCACAGCTATCCAGTGACACCAGTGGGGAGCGCAAACATCAGCCACCCCTCTGGCTCTGTCTGCTCTCTCAACAGTAGCTATGCCAGAATCAGCTGTCATCTTTTAGGCAACACTGCTAATATTTTTGGGTTTTTCCTTTTTTTTTTTTTTTTTCAAATCAAGGCATGCTGCTGTCGCCTACAGTAGTAGCAGGGAGCGAGCGGTGGAAGGGGCTGCTGAGTTGAGCGCGTCAGTCTAGTCTGCCGGACTCATTGATTCTTTATCTGACTGAGGCTTGAGCAAGTTTGGATCTATGGCCACGACCACGGCTCTGAAATATCAGTAGCTTAATTGTGTATTGATAAATCCATGGCGCTGTCCGAGGGGGTTGAAGTAGCAGAAAGATTTGTAATTATGCCTTTTTCTCTCAGTCTTGCCCTTCTGTCAGATTCATCCTGGATAATACATTCTCTATAATATTATTCAAATTATACCCAATAAATGCTCAATTCTATACTTTTGTAGCCAATAAACTCCATCACCCTTCATAGTCGAAGGTGCAGCTTCAGGATCATGAAGAGAACCTGCCGCCTGTGGAATTCCTTTTTATCATTAAATGGCACACGTTCATGTTCATTCTCAGGTTCATGATTTTATTTTTGGCGACTAATAATAATAGGCATCCAGTGCTGCAGCTCTGCATCTCCCCTCTGTCGGAAACACTCTGTTTTAGCTCCTGTCTCTTTAAGGCTCCCCTCCCCGATACTCAGTCTCCTCTGATTGGTCAGCTCACGCACACCTGAGCCAGCACCGCCTACAACAACAGAGCTTACATGCCAAACCAACCCATAAATTAGGCAAATATATGACATTGTGAGTGCGATGTCACAAAGTCACTGCATTAAAGGTGTGGCTATTGACGTGGCGTTTCAGGACCAGTGTTTTCTGTGGGAGAGGGAAGCGTCTGTCTGATTTTTTTTTTTTAACCTGCATTATAATAAACTGAGCTTGGGAGCTGTAAATGGGTGTGTGAGTTGGTTGGTGGTTGGGGAGGCAGGGGGTTGCTCCCACCGAGCCATCCCCCAGTTGAAAATTAACAAATCACTGACTACTTCCGAGCCGTTCTGTTGAGTGCTAATGAGCGAGCCTGCATGGGTGGATCAGAGGGTGAACTCGTGTACGCGGTTAAGGCAGCCTGTGGTTACCCTTCTCAGTGAAAGATCCGCCTGCCAGAGGAGAGCAGAGACTTTCCAGGCGGCGCTGTACTTGGCAGCCCCGCCAGATGAGGCTGTTTGCCGGCGTGACGCAGGAGGTGTGCTCCAGGAGTCAAAGTGCAACACTCCGCATGCTGCACTACACCGGTGCAGCTAAGGAGCCGCGCCGCCTCGTTAAATATGTAGTGCCACCGACCCACTTCAAGCTGTTCCTTTACTTCACACGTTAAGAGGCGGTGGCAGCGAACGCTCGCTCGCGGCTCTGCGCGCTCAGGAACACACACGCGCACACACACCCATAAATACAGGAAACACAAGCAGCTTACACAGCTGTAAAAGCCGTTCCTAGCCGTTAAATTATTTCTCCATTTGTGTGTCACTGGGTTAGAATGGATGCAGGTGTCCATCCAGCGTGGGTGTGAGTGTGTAAACAGCTCTGATGGGAGACACAAGTGGTTTTGCAGGTGCTCAGAGAGAAGAGCAACCCGTCAGGACCTGCTGTATTTTAGATGAAATGGCAACAGTGTTTGTGTTGGAGGGACTAAGTGCACCTTTGGGTGGGTTGTGCTTGTAGGAGAACGTGTATAAAATGCAGCGCATTTGTTTAAAGGTGCTTGGAGGGCAAGACTGGAATATACTGTACTCCTGTGACTCTAAACGTTTAGACAATCGTAGGAATATTGAGAAAAAAAATGTTTTTTCTTATCTGATCTGTGATGTTGGGCCACATAAATAAAACTGACTTGACTTGATTCATGAAAAAAAAACGCATTGATCAAGAGAAGACAGGACGACTGCAGGTGTTCCAGTGATCTCCGGCATCGACCTGCATTGTGTTGGAAGGAGGCAAACCAGAGACAGACAGAAACGAGCCCCCGGGAGGTTTCATTACCAATGTTAAGTAGAGCAGAAAGGCTCAGTCTCATCCCCGAAAAAAAAATTAACACTCTGCCCATGGGGCTCAACGGTTCTGCGGTACAAGATTTGCGCCGCTTCAATCGAAACACAAACACAAAGGAGATTTTTTCTGATTTTATGCAAATATTAAGATCTTTGACCATTTTTTGCTCTTTTTTTCCAAACATTCATTTCAGATAAATGCGACCGCCGTCGTGCCAGCAATGATGATGATTTAGTTATTTCCCATGCGGATCGTGAGTAGGTTGGAAAAGCTCCTGAAGCAGTCGACACTAAAACCTTCCATTGACACACAAATGAGTGGGCTACTTATTTCTAGCAGGCGCGCTGACTTCAGCTTTTTGCTGCATGGCAAATATCAATACTTAATAAAGTTATTTAAAAAGGTGCAATGTGTAGGAATTGGAGCACCAGTTGCGTGTTGGTGTTTACACCGCTAGCACAGGAGCTTTGCTCCAGGACAGACTGAGGCTAGCTGGTTAGCATGCTAACCGCAGTAGATATCTGCAACACAGAGAGTACACAGATGTCATGATGTAAAGATAATTGTTATTTCTTCACATTCTGTTGATATCTTTGTTTGTCTTACTTTAATTGCTAAATTGATAAATGCTATAGCAGGACTGCCACTGTGTGTCAAGTGTGAAGGAGTGAAAGCTAGCATGTAATAGCTTCAAATCAATTCAAATGTGACACGCAAGGCCCAGTCTGCTGTAGACTTACATTGTCGCTTTCATTACAACCTTGAACATTTTCGGGATTTATCCACAATCTGTGCTCGTGTTCCATTGAGGCTCGTTACTTCCCCCACACCATGTAAGCGAAGGGGACACTCGCATCTCTGGAATGACGTTTTTCAAGTTCGGGGCATGGCCTGTTGCAGCTTTACAAAGTGATTCTTGAATTTCAAGCGCTTCGTTATAGATCGAACGTTTTGCTTTCCCACGGGGAGTCAAGTTTCAGGCAGCAATTATCAGCCCTTAATGGCGTCAAGGCGATATCAGACTGTTGTAATAGATGTTTGTTAGGCAGGAAGCAAACGCCGCATATCTACGGTACACGTAGACGGCAAACAAACCTCAACGTACCTTTAGTGACGGGCTCGGCTCTTACAGCAGGTGTTTAAATAAGACAAAGCACAAAAAGAAAACAAAAAAAAAAAAAAACAAGTGACGATAGCGAGAACAAAGACTTCACCCACCATCATAAAAGGACATTTTATCCAAATGTTTGCCGGCACGTATGCCTCCGCTCGGGCTTTAAGTGCACGCTGAGCAAATACGGTTACTATTCCGTGAAGTGTTTGTTATGCGCGCTTGTGCGGTTATTAATGTAGATGGGTGTTGGAATGACTCCCAGAGTTTTCACACACTACTACTCCTCTTTTTCTCCTCCCCAGGGGTGTTGTTAGCCCGCGTGTCCCCTGACAGCTCCCTCCACATAATGAGGCTGACAGACCAAAACAAACACAGGTACAGAACATAGGTAGACAAAAAAAGAAAAAAGAAGAAGAGAGACAGCGAGCAGAGCCAGAGGAGCTGAAGTAAAGAGTGGAGCAGCTCGCTATCTTTGGCAAGACCTATGGCTACTGCTGTGGTGGCTGTGGCAGGCTGGGGTGGAGTATGAGTCATAACGCTGCTTGCCTTTTTGCATCCCCTGTTTTATTTTTTATCATCATTTTTATTTTTTATCTCCTTTTTTCCCCTGCCCTGCTGTACACGCATGCAGTTGGTCACGGCCTCTGTAAAGGCGCAGGGGTGATAATTGATGGCGGGATAATGCACTGTGCTACCTCCCTCTTTCTTTCTTTCTTTCGTTCCCCTCTCCGTCCCTCTCTCTCTCTCCCCAGGTGTGCTGGTGGCTGGGGCTAAATGATGAACAGAGCCACAGTGTCTGCTGTCTCTAATGGGGACATTATGCAGGAGGATGGGAGAAGTGCTCACACCAGGCTCGTAAATCACACACTCCTGTAGAGAGACTCGCTGCAAGGCCTCACTGCTCCACTAACCCTGCAATGGATACACACATATAAAAAGGAAAGGGGGGGAAAAAAAAAAAAAACTACTCTGACACACACACACACACACAAATGCAAACACACGTTGAGTATTTGCATACGTGGACGCACGACCAAAAAAAAAGAAAAGAAAAAGTAAAGACGCTTCTGCTTCACAGCCCATTTACCTGACCTCCGATGCGTAGTCCCCCATTCGCCATGTGACTACTGGGACACAATTCACTTAACGCCCAGTCCGGTGACAGCGCCTTCCGCCAGCAGGACAGTGCGCCACACCGGCGCTTGTGTCAATGTGATTGAAGCTTGACAGAGCAGTTAAAAGCATTATTAGCGCTCCCCGTCACAGCTCAGCACACGCAGAGGCCTGCCGGTGGCACAGGTGAGGTAAACACAGGCCCCATTTAGCATATTACCCATCAGTCAACGCGACAGCCAAAGGAGATAAAGAAACGCACACCCACTGCGAGTGGGAAAACAAGCACTCCGGTCTGCCCCGTCTCACAAGGAGGGCTATATGAAGGTATTTTGGCAGGTGTGAGCGCAGGCAGCCCACACAGA
Source organism: Sparus aurata (assembly GCF_900880675.1). NCBI lineage: Eukaryota > Metazoa > Chordata > Actinopteri > Spariformes > Sparidae > Sparus > Sparus aurata. The sequence continues at coordinate 24,662,151 of NC_044207.1, read as the reverse complement.
CGTACCTACAGAGTGCCACGCCGGGACACGTGCATCACACACACACACACACACACACACAGAGGCTGATGACAGCAAAGGCATTATCCATCTCCAGGAGATGCGTCACACAGCTAATTGACTGTGATGAGCCGGCGCCAGCGTGCCTTGATGCTCCCTTTCTTTTTTTCCTTTTCCTCTCTTTTCTTATTTATCCCTCAATTTCTACTTTATCTGCACAAATATAATCTGGAGAAATCCACTGAATTGGGTATTTTACTTCTGTGTGGTTCATAAGCCCCCAAATCCTCGAAAACATATCCCCGACGCTTGGCTTATTGCAGCTACAAATATGCTAATCTCAGAAAATCCGGGGTGTGGAATTTGATTTATCATCTGCCGCCTCGCGACAACATACTCCATTTGACACCTGTGATGATGGAAGCGGAGGAAAATGTCAACTCCCACTTCCAAAGACCATTTAGAGGGAGAGAGGGGAAAAAAAACCAAAAAAAAAAACCCAACAACCTCGCCAGCGTGATGCTCATGGGAGTTAGCGCGCACTAACAATGGTAAGCTTTTAACAGTTAGCGTGTTGCCAAAAGTCAGGGGGCCATGATGTGGCAACAGGGGCTTAGCCAGCAGAGCTGTTTGGACTAGAAACAGACAGCTGGCACAGTGGCAGGGAGACCCGTTTAAACGCTCTCCTGTCAGGAGGCCACGAACCAAGTTGACCTTCGCTGACTCAGTAAAAAAAAAAGCAAAAAAAAAAAAAAAGTAATCGCATAACACTCAGACACACGCACTAACAGGGGTATTCCTGCAGGGGTCTTTGCTTTGGTTTCATTGCAGCAGACAAGAAAAAAAAGTTAGAGGTAGGTTAAAAAAACAATAGAGTCAGACTGGCTGATACAGCGGACAGCGGGGAGACGGCGCGCACACACTCTCCCGCCGCGGTGTTTACACGGTCTGCTGGTATTTGTCTTGCATCTCCGAAATGGCATGAAGCAACCTTTATCCAACGTGATTCCTCCCTGAAGATAATGGATTGCGAACACAAAACCCCTCCTCCTCCTCCTCCCCGAGCCGCCATCCCCGCCGCCGCCGCCAGCCCCCTTCCTCGCTCCCCGTCACCATCAGCGGCGGACACATAAAACAGGAGCGCAGACGCACACACACACCTCTGTCAACACTCCCCGAGGCAGTAGTGTTAATTCCTCCCAGCCTATTCTCAGTCACACATGGCCGTGGAGGCAGTCGCCGGTGGAGCCTCACTGCTAGATTAACCTTTGCTCTCGCCACAGATCTGTTTTTCAGTGAGACCGGCGGTCGGACAGGGGCCGCGGCTGGCAGATAGTAGCTCATTGTCAGAACACTGTCAGCGCTCGGCCCCGCATTAGTGGCTTTTGAAGAGGGGAAACTGTTGACGTTGGCAGGGTGCCAGCCGAGAGGAAAAACAGGCCCACTGCCCCACGCAGCACTTAACCCGACCCCTCGCCCTCAGGATGTGGGGAAAGGGCGGAGGGGCGAGTGTCGCCGAGTGTACGTTGCGCACACGCGTGTGGAGTTTAAAGTGTTTTCTCTGTGCTCGGGCAAGTGCGTACTTTGGCTGCTGATAAATCCCAAAGCCGGGGGAAAAGAAAAACAAAAACTGGCACTTTCTTCTCATTTCTCCGAGTTTCTCACTTGGTGCACAATGTGCGATGCTGTTTTTGCTGCTGCGCCTCCTCCTCCCCCCCCCCCCCCCCGTGGTCTGTGTTACATTTACCAGAGGAAAAAGGTCACATGTCATCGTAAATGTATTGAGCGTGCACCGGAGAAATGCAGCCACTGGCACTCGGTGCCGCGCGGTTAAAGAACACAAGAAACGACTGTGAAATTGTGGAAACGCTGAACTTGTTGTTTTACTAATTAATCTGTATTCTCTGTAAATGACTGCGGGCGTGTGCGCGCGCTTCAGCGGAATCACGAGAGGCTTTTTCACGCAAGTTTTAGTTAGGATCTGCGGTTCACCTGATGGATTGACCCGCGTGTGCAGCGAGCAAAACCATAAAGAATCAATTGGCTGTGAAGTATTTTGACTGTAAAAATCAATACTAAATGCCTTCACCATTATCAACGGCGCGCACACACACACACACAACACTCGCCGACTGGTTCTCACTTACAGCACTCACTTAGATCAAGTGTTGCGCCGCAGTCGAGAAAACTAAAGAGCTCGGGCTTCCACGTCTTTGAGCGAGGCCGGACTTCACAGGGCAGAGAGAGGGAGCGAGGGTGTGAAAAAAAGAAAGAGACAACATGACAGAGCTCTCTGCTGACTGTTTTGACAAGACGCCGGCCTCTACCTGGCACCGAGTTCAGCCGAGCCGCCGCAGCGAAAAAGAGCACAATCGACAAGTAGCTTCCCGCGGGCGAAGAATGGTCAGGGGCCTGTGAACGCTCCACTTCCACCTGCCTCGGCTCCACTCTGCCAAAATCCGGTTTAAATGACTTATAATATGGTGCAGGGAGAAGGAGGGGGAGGAGGAGGAGGAGGACGAAGGAGGGGGAGGAGGGACCGTGCAAGAGCAGCCGCCGGCAGCTTTGTACCTCATTGTGTGGTTTGAATAACACGGAACGGCAAGATAGCGCCGAACAAAAGCGGAACAGGAAAAGGCCAATGGAGAGTTCCTTTCAGCAGGCCCGGTTCTCCCCCGCCCCCATGTCGCACCAGGTGAGCCTTCCTCGCTCGGCTGCTAACCAAGTGAAAAACCCATTCCTGCCAACGGAAGAAGGTTCCCAGGTGGGTAATGTACTCTTTTAGAACGCCTCATTCTCGGCTAAGAGCGGGCAGGGGCTGCAAAGTCACGGCACCGGAGTGCCTTTAACGTCGCGGACCGGGCCAGAAGTTGGGCAGGCAGGATGTGGGACTTGTCAGGCTGGGAGAGAGAAGGCTGTGAGTGAAAAAGCGATTTGGGTTTTAATGAAGCGCTGATGAATGGGTCTCAGGCCCCGGCAGCAATAACTCAAAGCCCAGGCGGAGACACAAGCCTGGCAGGGCTAAGAGCTGCACACTGCTGGTTCACGGCGGGGCCGCGGCCCCCCCCCGCGCGTCTTTCGCCGCGGAGACAGACACGACGCATGTCGTCTAAACTCTGGTTTGCGAAGCAGTTTCTGTTGCTCAGAAAACATATTTTCTTTTTGTTTTGTAGGACAGGCCACTGTGTGGGCTTGAGCGGATATGTGGGGGAGTATATTGTATGTGCGTGTAAAAGCCAGTCATGCAGCCAAAAAGCACATTAAATGTTCAGATTGATATGTCAAACCCAGTGGACAGGATCATATAAAATCCCGGGCCAAGTCTAAGCAAGACCTCGGGCCTGCGCCACATTACAGGAGGATATAGAAAAATCAAAGCACATTATGTTTATTGCACTTCTTGAGTTACGGCATCTTTCATAGTCCCCCCAATAAAAGCGTCACAATATTGCTCTTAGTCTTACACAGCTGTGGATGATGTATTCTCCATGTTTGCGGCGAGCAGCTGTGCAGATTGTAAATATGTAACCGTAGAGGAGAAAAAAATAAAACGCTCTCGAGATCCTGACAATGAAAGATTTCCAGATTTTGTAACCGGGTAAGAAGTGTGAAACGCGGATAGCAGGGGCATGGAGAACAGGATTCAAGTCGTCACTGGGTGGCAGCTTTTTAGTCAGGCGCACCGTGTGAAAACTGTACACTCATCAGCCGAAAACAGCTCCCGTAATGAAGCAACATGAAACACGGATATCTGACGAGTGGATTAATGCGCGCTGTCCCAGTTTTTGTTGCGCCTAAATTAAATGTCACACCGAGGAACTTTGATTGTTGCCCTGCTGTCGACGGCGGTTCTGTGTTATTGCCCATTGGTTTGATGAAACAACTTTAGTGTCTGCGATTATAGTATTGCCACTTATAAGGCATAATTGCGCTCGACTGCCTTACTGCCCCCTCGGTATCAACTTTGCTCCATGCAGATTAACCGGTGCCTGCGAGAGGCGCGCTGTACACAATATGGGCAGCCGGGGAGCCCTGTGGAAAGAAGTGGCGTGAATCGATCTCAACAGCGATCGGCCTCAAAAAGCCGCAGTGTGGCTCCCAAGGCTCAGAGATCTCGCAGTATTAATTAGAGGCCACGGCTGAGCGAGAAAAACGGGTAAAGGAGGAGAAAAAGAAGCAAACTCGAAGTCACGGAGTGTTTCTATTCTGTTGTGTAACGTGTTTTACTTGTAAAGCGAACATGTGGGTAGCCCCCAGAGACGCTCGGCGAGCAAACAAGTTTGCCACTTGGCTGTGTTGCTCATAAAAAGAAGAAAAATATTGGCAAGCGCGCAACAAGGCAGTTGCAGATGCAGTACTAAATGATATGTCCACATACCTTAAAGCAATCGGCGTTTTGGGCCGATTTGACGCCACCCACAGTTTCCGAGCGCAACCCAGCTGTCGTAAACGCAGATCCCAGGTCTGTAATAGCTTGTCAGAGGTAGCGTGGGTGCTAACTACAAAGAGAACTGACAACATTCTAACAATGTTGTGTTGAAAACTGTGTGTTGTATGTTGAGGTAAACATGTAATGTTTAATGACGTGTAACGCTGTGATTTACCCCCCCGTATCACCAAAATGATTGTGAAGCTGTTATTTTAAGGCAGAAAAAGATACCTAATGTTGCTTTAACTGTGATGAAAATGTGTCAACGGGCGACGGAGAACGCGTCTGAACTGTAATCCATGAGCCTCCTTTTACACTCCCTTCGACTTTCATCCAAGACTATAAGCTGCACGTTTTCTACAACTTATATAATATTTCATGAAGCTCTGATCCCCTCCCTCCCCGCCGCAGCTGCAGGTAAATTAATTTGCTTTAATTTGTCAGTCAAATTGACAGACAGGTCCGTACGTCGGCGCAGGTTTTTTCGGGCTTTCTTCATGGCTGGATAAACGATGATATGACTAATACATTCATAGCCGTGGTTCGTTCATATGCATGAGCTCGCGCGCGCGCGCACAGCCAGACACTCGTACCCTCGCTCGCGTGAAAACTTTCCACTTTTAATCATAAGCTACCATATGTCTCCTTACTGTAGATCCCCTGCAGTCTCTCTCCAAGCCAGCCAGCCAGCCAGCCAGCCAGGCAGGCAGGCAGGCAGACAAGACAGCAGAGCTTTCGGGGAGTCCACCTGTGATGATTCCAAATCCAGCAATGCAAGGAGGCTGTCGAAAAAAACTCTCCACTTGGGTTGTGAAGTGGCCTAAAGCCAGTGCTGAGAGTCATACTTGGTTCAGAGAAGAGCTGAAAGGAGGGGAGGGGAGGGGAGGGGAGGGGGGGCGCCTAGGACAAGCTCATGAATACTTATGCCGTGGTAATTAAACCCGTTCGGCTGCACTATGCTCTCCTTTTTTCCTCCGACTGTTTCTCTTTTCTTTTTAGCCCACAGAAACACGCGTGCCTTCCTCCGTTTAAAACGACAGGACAGGCTTGAAAAGCAGAGGGATGGAAAGACAGCACCGGGGCTATCAGGCATTCCAAGACAAACCTTGGACACCTTTTACCGCGCGGCACCTGTGCCAGCAGCAATGCACATCTGCCTTGCATCTGCTCATTACAGGTGATTAGCGAGATGATATGGTGCATTCTCCGCCGTCTAAATGTTACCCTGCAGTAAATGCGCCCGGTGTCTCTCGACAGTATAAACGGCACTTACCTAAAACATACCATTTAGAAATAAAGGGGAGTTTTAAAGCCAGGAATATGTGTTAAAATGATGTCCCCCATCTGTCGGCTTAGGTTTGAGAACAATAAAAAAAAAAAAAGAAAAAAGAAAACATCTTCTTGTTGTTTGCTTTTTTTTTTCCTTTCTTACACCTGATCTTGGTAGTCGAACTCCTGGGTGGGCTTAAAAATAACCTGTCAGACATTACACCTACATCACAGCGAAGATGACCCAACAGGCAAACAAACACACGCAAGACTGACTCAACGATCGGCCCACATACCTGCCGAAGACGAGGAAAAACCAGAAAACAGCTCCTAGCTTCAGCAACTAGGTAAAAATGCGAGGAGCTCCTCAATTTGTATCATACGTGGCATTCGAAATGCGGTTGGGACAGTCTGACAAGGTTTACAGGGTCATTTCATGTGTTCTGGTTCCTTTTAACAGGTGGATGGATGCTTTTGTTCCAACTTGAATGAGAGAATTATGGGTAAAATTTTTTATTCAGACACACATTTGACAAAAAAAAAGAAGAAAAAAAAAGCAAGGACTTTTTTAAATAGCTTTGCAGCGCAGCCTCCAGAAATATGCTGCTGTTTGACTAAAAGTATAATTCTTAACATTTCCGATTGGGAATGACTTAAAATCGGACAAATAGAACGGAAAAAATCGAATGAAATATCTAAACACGCGTCACACAACTACTGACCAACAATGGCTTAAGACGGTTGGCGCTCGTTGACGTTCTTTATTGGATAAATGTCATATTTTCTTTCATTTCATCCCTTACCTTCTCTGGTCCAGTTAGCCGTCTAACTTTCCTCTTTCCTGTCACGTTTCCCTTCTTCCTCCCTAATACGCTCTCTTGAATCGAGGCTTTTTGTGGCGATGGTGTTTGACCCAAACTCCAACTCAGCGGCGCGCTCGTTTGGACGTGTCGATCTGCCCGGGCGCAAAGCGGCGATGAGAACGCAGTATGGAAATCCATTGAATCGGGAGTTTTCAGAGTGAGAAAGCGGAAATTGATTTAATAAGCACTGACAGAGCGCTCCAAAAAAGTGGGGGAGACGAAACAGAAACAGAAGGGTGCCGCCCTCGTATACTGGCGCCAATGCCCGTGTCATGTGGTATAATACATGCAAAGTCACGGGCTTGGGCGAGACAATGACAGAAACTGCAAAGCATCCAACCTTTTGGACTTCGACAGAGGTGAAAACAACAAAGTGAGCGTGGAAAATTTCAATCAAACGTCAAATTAGGTGCAATTAAACACATCCGAGGCTACGCGCGGAGGAAGGAGAGCAAAGCGTGAAAACTCCGTCGGCGATCCGGAGGACAGCGAGGAGAAACTCTATTAGCACGAGCGTTCGCGACAACAGAATAGCGGGCAGAGTTGAGATATGAACCCACAGGACTCCAAATTGAGAGTCGCAGACAACCAATGGTGGGTAATTTGCAAATAATATCAGTAATTGAAGCAATTAACTTTGTTTTGTTGTGGAAAAGGAAACCATTTAGACACTCATGCGTGCAAACACACACACACACACACACACACACAGACACAAACACGCACGCGATCTATCACGCTCCCAACACAAACGTATCTTCACCGGGGTTCAGCGACAGCAGTGTGTGTTTAATGCATCCAGAGCAGCTCTGAAATTTATAGCTGGGATGCTAAAACCAGCATCACATATATATATATAAAGCTACCGACACCTATTATTCAGATTAATAATTAAAAAAGACTGTGTTAAAAGGCATCCCACAATCAGTGTTATTGTCCCTCATTCTCCGCAGAGCAGCAGATGGTGGTCCTCTCACTCCTCTGCTAACACATTTTTCTTTTAGTGTTATTTTTGTGCGCGCTATACCTCAGCCTACCAACAGACAGACAGACAGACGAGGCGAGGCGAGGCCCCGGACACAACAAAGCAGGCTAAAAAGCATCCGGCCCCTTTTACATTTTTCCACAATGGCTGCCCAGATAACTAGCCAACAGTCTCTCATGTAGTCAGCGCTGCAAAAAAAAATCTCTGCCCTGGTCTTCTTCTTCGGCATGGGGGGAGATTTTTCCAGCAACACCTGCTGAGTTGGGGACGGCCTTCCATCCCAAAAAAAAAAACAATGACACGCCAGGCAGGCTGAGTGAAATCTGACAGAGAGACTGAAGGGAAGACGAGTTCTTAAAAATAAAATAAAAATAAAAATGAAAAAGGCGCGCGTTGTGCATACATTTGTCACGGAGGAGTAGCTAGCTCTTCCCAAAAATAGCTGGGAGTGACAGCGGCGTTTTCCTTTTTGTGTTGCCGCCGTTTTTTTCATGTTGCCTCTGAAAGAGCGAGACGCACAGTGTGACGCTCTGCACAAAGTCGTTTATGTCTTTTGTGCAGCCGGCGTTTTATTCTCGTTTTGAACCATGTCTTGTTTGCAGATTGTGTCAACCTTTTTTTGGTCCATTAAACCATTTTTTAGGCTGTCAAATTTACTTTATTCATACTTTAGATAGATAGATAGATGGATTAGAAAGATAGATGGATTCGCAGCAGCTACGAGCTGACAAACAACACTTGCTGCTATCATAATTACCTTGATAGTATCATCCTGTAATGAAGCAGAAACCCTGCTTTTATCTCACAGCGAGGGAGATCCTCTCCCGTGGGCGTTAAGTAGAAACTCTCATTGCAGGATACGTCCTTAGATGTGAGCAGCTTGTGTAGTGTTACATTACAGACAGGAAGGGCGGCTTTATGAAATCTCGTCGGCCAATGAAAGAAAAATCTGGACCAGGCAGCTTCTTTACCTTCAGGTCCAAGGGAATCCAATCTCAGAGAGTATCTGTGTATTTGTCAGAGTTAATCGTTTACTCTATAGCTGAGGGAAGAAGTTGTTCTCAGAGGACAATAATGTCCCCAGCACACTGTTTGAAGCTAGACAGGTGGCAGGGTCCGCCACATATAAACAAAGCAAGACAGGTGTCAAGTTGCGTTGTCTGTTCATGCAGTCGTGACACGTTTGTTTATTCAGCTTGAAACAGTCAACGACTTCCCAAAAACTAGGTAATGCACCTTTAAATCTCCATCATGTTTCCTCACAGTGTTTTGGCCGTTTTTTTTTTTTCATTATTTTTTTTAACTGAGCTATCCAAATCTGGAGCGGGCTGATGAGAGACACTGTCTTTCCGTACTTTTTATTTGGAAGTTAAAGAAGGCAAGAGGACAGCGCCCAATCTGCTGATCAATAAGAGGATTTAACTTCATACAAAAGACTGCTCATCTGCATTCACCGCGGCGCGGGAATCCTGCAGAGGTTTTGCCCGCACCGCTATCTCTCTTTCCCTGTGTTCTTTTCCGGCCCTGCCTTTTTCTCCATGTTCACCTTTCGTCTGTTAATCCCCGTCTTTCATGCCAACAGGAATGGGCGGATTAGAGCTGGGAAAGTATTCGCACAGCACACAAACCCCTCTGCACCCCGGCAATATACAGCCCCCCAACCCTTCCAAAAACACACGCTCTTCAGCAACAGTCTGCGCGTATGTGCCCGAGTGTGTGCTTGTGTGTGTTTGTGTGTGCATAGTGTGCAGTGCATGCTAACCACTGTGGGGCCTCCGTGTAGGTGTGGGATGCGTGTGGGTGGTACAGTGCTCTACAACACAGTATAATTCACTGGGAACAGTCCATCACTACTTCCTCTAATCCTGTTTAAATTAGCCAGTCTTCTGTAGAGACACTCAATACACACACACACACACGCACTGTATACACAGATATATCCTTTGTCTTATTCTCTCTCACACACACGCACACACACACGCGCACTCATACATACACGCTCCGCCACAGCTGAGTCTTTTTAGCAACTTCGGAGGAGGATAAACACACCTGTTCAGAGCAGACCTGTCTGTCTTAGGCACAGTCTAAATGGAGTTAGCTTTTAATCCTTTTCACTCTCCCCTGTCATTCTTGGGCTTCCCTGTTCTGTGAGCACAGCTAAACCCGACCGGCAACAATCACACACACACACACACACACAGAGGAACACACGGGCAGGCGTACACAAGCTGCAGCCTCTCTCGAACTGAGCCTTTGTGGGACTGAAACAGCAAAGCAAGCAGTCTTTCACAGACGACGGGCAAAGACTGGCAGCATGTAATAAAATGGTATTAGATGGTCCAATCTGTCCGATCCATTTAGGGGCCGGTGCCTCCGCATTCCTTTTTCATTGCCGACGGTTTTGAGATATGGATTCATTTTCGGGCCTCTTGCAGAGGCAAGCGCTACAAAAGAGCAGGGTGACCTTCTCTCCCTCTCTCTCTCTCTCTCCTCTGGGGTCACTCTCACACGCCTGATCAACCGCAGACGCACACAAATGCGAATTTATTCCGGGGTCGGAGTGGGCGCTATTTCTATCAGCCATTAGTAGAGGTATTAACACTCCAAAATGGCCACCTAACATTTTGAGACCTCAGAGCTTTCAGGGGTCTGCAGAGCGATGGGTGCTCTTAAGGCACTTAAATCTGCAGACCCTGACACAAACAACAAACAAGTGCACATGTTCATACACCCGGAAAGCCATTTGGTGTTCAGTGTGTCAGCGGCGTAGCAATAAAAATAGATAAACAAGGCTCTAGCACTAAATAAAAAAAACATCCTGAATGAAAATATCTAATAAGAGCACGGGAGCAATATGGTCACCATAACAAAACAGGAGCCGGCGCATTTGTAGAGAGAGCTTCCGTAGCGGGGTTAGGTTCAAGCCTCGGCGAGCATGAGAGGTTTCCGATCCGACCAATGGTTATTCATTATCTATAGTACGTGTGCTACGGATCTTCAGTGACTGAGAAGAGGGAGAGCTCACACTCCTCAGCCCCCGAATGATGGTTTTGCATTATGCGTCAAGCCAATGCAAGACGGAGCAACATTTTAATTAACATTTCTAATTGTGCCTTGAAGGCTGCCTCGATTTAGTGGCGGCTTCATCCGCGGCTGATTATGTTGCAATGATGAGGTTAATGGTGCTGGATATCGGGCTGCTTTGGAAAACAGTAAGCACGGGGAGGATGCTGTAGGGTCTGTGTTGCCCCTGGCAACCCCATACTCAGATGTGAATGAACAGGGGCCGGGTTTAAGTGTGTGTATATTCACATTACAACCCCCGCATGTGACCTTGTCAAAGCCACATACTTTATGTTGTGAATCCATGCTTGACTTAATCAGTTTATTCAATGCGCTGCACTTGTTCCTTTCCTTAAAGACACTGATTCACTTTGAGAGTCGCTGTCCACGACCTCGACGGCACTTATTATTCACAGTATTCAGAGCACGAGCACATCCCGGAGCTTCGCTCCCGGTATTTAAAATCGGCACTTCTACCACACTGCCATGGTAGATTGAGTCATACTGTAAACCCCAGGTCAGTGAGTGAGCTCTCTGCGTCAGATAAAAACTGACACAAAGTTGTTGAGCCACTCATTCGGAGCAAATTCAAGTAAAGCCTTCCGCGTAGAGAATCACGGGGTGTGTGCACCAGTCGAAAGCAAACACACACTTGGAATGGCACATTTTCAGCCCCGCCGCGATCCGGTCATATTATTCCGCCTCACTGAGCTCACTTGACTCTCTGCCAGGATAACTGTAAAAGTCACCCGTCCCCCCTGCCGCAGCACCAACTTCTGTCTGCACTCACGTCCTGACTTTCCCTTCCTCTCTGCATCCTTCTCTCCTTCCTTCGTCAATTCCAGCTCTTCCTTCCACCTTTCCACCTCCAAGTGAGCTCTAATCCTGAACGGAACAAGGGCCATAAATGGGGCCCCCTTGTTTTATCGTTAACAAATAGGCTGCGACACAGCAAAAGCATTCATTAGGACGCAGCGCCGAGCAGCCGTTTACAATGGCCGTCGAGCCAGGAGGAGATGGAATTGGTGGAGCAAAGATAACAGCTGTGAGATAACAAAGACAAACCTGCTAACACGGAGAGAGTCAGAGAGGCACCCGGAGATCTGAAAGCCATTAACTCTGGTGCTAGCTAGGAGGAATGGGGTCTGTGATGGCCTATTTCTGTGGGCTCTATATCTCATCAGGGGCTCGCACCCCAGACTCCATGTTGTGTGATTTATTTGGCCTCAAAACCTTCTTTTCTCTCTCTCCCTCTTTCTTTTTTTTTTTAAATCAAATGTGTGCATGTGCGAGCCCGGCTGTGCAAACCTGCCCCAATCTATGTGTTCCATCACCCGAAGGCCCGGAGCTCAGTTGTCATGGAGATGGGACACAGGTGCTCCAATGGCTCCCCAGACACTTGTGATGTCACGAAGGAACGGGATGAGGAAATAGTTTCGCTCCAAATTCCCCCACACCCCCACCCCCACCCCGAGCTAGTTAATCTTGGCCGAAACATTGTTCCGTTCCCCCCCAAAAAAAAGGAACTTCAGCAAATTTCTGGGTCACCAATTCGTGTCACGCCATCGCGTCGGTTTTAACAATAGTCCATTGACTGTGTGCACCGCGGGCCAGCTGGTAAAGAGGTACGGCATCCGCACGCGCTGTAATGAGTCTGTAATGAGACCTGGAGCAGCGACCTTTTTTTTTTTCTGGCAGGTAAATGCAATGATGACAGACGACCACCGAGGACCTTGCACCAAAAAAAGGGGGACCAGCGAGGATCATACGCGTTTGTGTGAAAAAAAAAAAAACGTTGATGGGAGTCGAGCAGGAAGACAGACCTTGAGTCGGTCACACAATTATTTTGAGTTCTCTGAAATGGGCTGTTCAATAAAATGATTTTTTTTTTTTTTTTTTAAATCTCCGGTGCCATAGCATCATGTGCTTCTTCATACACAGATTTTCAAGGGCTGTTCTGAATATCTTTGAGGCTTTTGAGTGAAGCTTTGAATGTCTGTCGTCCCCCGGAAGAGGAAAAAAATCTTCAGGCAAAACCCTCCATTTGAATAAAGTACTTATCAGGTTAAATGGAGCCCCAAGCGCAAGTGATTACATGATATAACTTTATGTCGTTGAAGCCGCTTCAGAAGTTTAATGCGATAGCATTAGAGGGAAATGGACATTTTGATATTGTGGTCACTTTCATGTAATTCACGGTGCCGCTGCACTGCTGGCTTGATAATGAACATAGATACACAAAGTGAAATGAGAAGAGTGCTGATGCAAATGTGGATGCAAAACAGTCAGGCGCTCTTCAAGGATGAGGACAAAGGTCGAGTACGAAAAGAAAAAAAAAGAAAAAACACTGACGGTCCAGCTTCAATTTACTTCAATAAAGGATCTGTAACATGATCGGAGTGCCTCGGGTTGTTAGTCAGACTGCCCACATCTTTGCAACATCAACGTTTTTTTTATTTTATTTGTATGGATTACGTTAGTTGAATGTTGAGTCTCACTCCCAGCTTGCCAAGAGCCGTCACTTTAGGCCGTTGGCACAATCTGAGCCAGCGTCGGTATTTGATGACCAGTGAACTTTTCTCCAGAATGGTGGAAACAGCCATGCAAACATTCTTTTTAAAAAAAAAGCCGCCCAGCATTCACACACTTTGAATGAATTTGGTGAGCCGTAAACATTTTCCTGTGAAAGAGTTTCCTGTGTCTATGTAACTCACTCTCCTATGATGACCTCTCTTTCCACACATGCACCGACACAGACGAACTAGTGTGAACTAGGCAGAGCAGGAAACACGGGGCTAACGCCAGCCTGTCCTCAGGTCTCAACTCGGAGGCAGGAAATGAGCTGCTGTGTCCACCAATCACTTTAGATAATGGAGAGATTTATTAGAACGGGGCTGCTGCTGCTGTGCCAACCCTAATTAATTTTCCCTGTGACTGGGTGTGTGTGTGTGTGTGTGTGTGTGTGTGTGTGTGAGGGAGGCAGAGAGGAGAGAGAGAGAGAAGTGGATGAATGAATGAATGAATATTTCCATGTTAGGTTTTGCGGGCAACATTTGTTTTGTTGAAAGCAGCAGGTTCCAGCCTCGCCTGCACTCCCTTTCATTGCGAGACAATGTAAAACATGTGGGCTTGGCAAACCGGAGACCTATAGATCAGACGGGCCGGGCCCGGGCCAGATGGCCCCGGCCGAGCGGCCCCTCCTCTCGCCCCCCAAAACCTCATCGCTAATTAGGATATTTACATTGGGCCGCATTTGTGTGTTGTGTGCAGGTTTAAGGGTTTCCTAAATGAGCGAGGAGATTAGTGAGGTGCCAGCTAAAACTGCTGCAGCTTTTTTTTTTTTTTTTTTTGCTGAACCCTCACAACTACGGCGAGTGAATCAAGTTTGACGCGGGGGGTAGTTTCAGGCAAATCCGAGGGTTAGTCGATTAACTTGCGAGTCGACCTCGGAGAGTTACTGTATTTTTTTGTTCTCGCGACGGCAACATGAATCAGGCACTTTCAGAGCCACAATCGGAGATTCTTCGGCCCGTTGTTTTATCCCCCACCCCCCACCCCGCTGTGACTCATCACTTTGTCTCTGTATTTTTCATGCGCCCGGAAAGAAGAGGTTATCAAGAATAGCGCCGAAGAAACTCTCCCCGCCAGTCCCACATCTTTCCCGTTATAATAGCCATCCGATGAGAACGACATTGCCTCATCTCCTCTCGGCTAAATCACTGCCCTCGATTTCTCCACGGGTGACCAGCTCTTTCCTCCTATCAATCTTCACTTCTAACACCACTCATTTCTCACCCCCCCCCTCCTCTTTTTCATATCAAAGTGTTCTGGATCTCTCTTGGTTTCTCGATTACCTAGAGCCCCTCCCCACCACCTTTCTTCTTTCGGGTATCCTCAACGCTCTCCGCTGTGAGCGTGCAACCGTCGGCCGTGTGATGGCTTACAGCAGGGGGAACACATTGAGGGTCTGCTAAATGTTTAACATGCCGTCAGACCCGGCCCCGGGGCGGGCGGCGGGCCAGCAAGCTTGTTTTATTTGCAATAATGGCTTCCTCTTAACAAAATAGCTGTCGGCGGAGGCTGCTGACGTCTGTGTCCGTGTGCGAGGGGGGATTTATACATGTCAAACATGAGCGGCCATAACTCGCGACTGGAGATACTCTAACCCGCTCGTCATAGATCTTTCATTATGTGTTTGTGCGTGTGTGTCCGTGTCTCCGTGAGTGATTGTTTTTTGATACCGCGCTACTCCTCACAATACATCTTCTGTAGCGGCTGGGTGACCGGGCGGGCCCCCTTTCCTAGATGGTGGGGGCGGCGTAAATCAGAGCCGATTTGGCCTCTCGCCACGGATGTGTCGGCTCGCGCCGTCCAATGAGGATCCAACAAATAGCATTCCACATCACTCACATCACACTCCATAGATCTTACAGACGGCTACAGTATCCCATCCCCTGCTTGTTTTTAAGGACGGACTCCCCAAGACATCTAGTAGTGCGCCGCCCCCCCTCCGCACGTCACTCCTATGGATTTGCTGCAATACAATGTCATCTCTCTTTCCCTGGCCCCCTCGAATAGGCCTGTCAGAGAGTTTCCACCGGATCAAAAGCCCAGATGGCTACAGTCAGCGGGAGCGAGAGGGAAAGCCTCCAGTATAAAGGCTGGAATGGGATCAGATGACATGGAATATACTGGGTTCAAAATCTCATTGTGCCGCGAGGACATAGGGATAGAGCTGCCTTCACTCATGTGCAGCTCAGATAAATGAAGCAGGATGTGGGGAGGACAACATGATTTCAGCAGAGAAATGTTGAGCCACTGAGAGAATCCCCTTTTCTCTTCCCTCCCCCTAGCCATACCTGCTGTTCTCATGTCGCAGTTGTTTTTTTGGAGAGGGGGAAGCTGAGCGCCGGCCCGATTTTTTTCTGTGCTCTCGCTGCCGCGTCTGCTCGCTGTGTGTAATTTCTCCAGCGACCATGACAGAAGAGCGACCGTACAAAGTGTGCAATGACAAAGCGGTGTGTGTTCGCGCAGCTGTCCCCCGTCCCTGCCTCCGCGGTAGGACAAGCAGACTGATGTTCCCCAGCAGCGGAGAGCGCTATTTCGCTAGCGCGTCAGGTCACTAGCTGCACTCGGCTGCCTCGGGAGAGAGCAAAAACAAGAGCGCGCTTCCATCTTTGTCCGTGTCCTCCTCACCTCCCCCTTGTTCTCTCCCCTATCCGGCTTCTCTCACCGCGGGGCTCTTCAAGGTAACAAGTTTCACAACGTGCTACCCGTCATCCTCGCCGTTCCACTCGCCTGCGGACACAGCCAGCTTCCGACACGGAAGGCGTGGATCGGCTTGAGTCAACAGGATGCAGTTCTGCTCGGTGACACATGAGAGAGACCGCGAGGGCGCTTTTGTACGGAGGCCTCATGGGTAAACACCGCAGACCGAGTCACTGTGTTGAATTATCAGCATCAGCGCTATCACCGCTGCAAACAGTCATTTGGTTTAGAAAATATCCCGTTTTTTTGAAAAGCGGGGAGGGGGGGGGGGGGATCTGCACTTTGTTGTCAGTGGATCTTTGAACATGAAACGAATCAAACAGCGTGTGATACGAGAGACACAAATGAACTAACATGCACACGCGCGCGCCAGCAACCGGGGGACGGTGCAGAACATCTGTGATCAGCGTCGGTCGGACGGATCCGCTTGAATTAGCGTGGAAAACATCCAACCAGCAGACAGACGGCGATGGAGGGCGAGAGGTTCTTTTGGCGCGTGGGGGGGGGGGAAAGAGGAGAGCGACAGACGGAAAGAGCGATAGAGGGGGAAAAAAAAAGGGGACGCAACCGAATAGTCTGATTATTTTCACTCCTAATGCTGCACGCGCCCCATTTTTTAGGGTAATGTACTTACAAGAGCGATGCGCCGCGCCCGAGAACATGAATGTCGCTCGAGCACCGGCCTGAGTGAGAGGGATATTAGGGAGATGGGAGGGAGAAGAGATGGAGTTTAGAATAAATGGGGAGGGGAGGAAAAATGAGAGAGGCAGACAGGGGAACTCATTAACTTCTCTTTAATAAAGCCCGAGTCACATGGGGACCCTTTCATTCCTTCATCTACCCAGTCACACACACACACACACACACACACGACGGCACACAATACACTCTGATCACCTCCTGATTACCACACAGACGGCGATCGTGACCACATCTCTGAAATCATTTGACTCGCATTAAGAATCACTAGAACTTCATTAGTGACGGATGTCCCCCGTCGGAACCTCTGCGACTCTAAAGGCGCCGCGCCGCCGACAGGAACCTCTCCGTTTCACCCCGCGGATACATTTACCGGAGCGCCGGCCGGCGGAGACGAGGAATGTAAACACGTTTGTGGGCTCGTTGCCGTGAGAAACTCCATATCTTAAAGCGACGGCACGCGAGAAAATCCGCAAATGTGGCGAAAAAATGAAAGGCAAAACATCTTTATCCCTTTTTTTTTTCTATTTTTGCGAGCCATCTTCAAAGACTTTAAAGGGAAAAAGAGGCATTTCTATGATCAACATCGAAACTGGCGCCGGGCCCACTTCCAGATTCCCTTTTGTCGTGATCGTCTGCGGGATAAGTTCGCTCCGACCGGGAGGCATAGGAGTGGGACGAGGATGGTCGGATACTATAGGGGGAGGCGAGCGGGGAATTGTTGCATTAAAGCCTCTTCTATCTGTATCTGAACATCCGTGCCTTCCCCGGGGGCCAGACAGCCAGGCTAATTTAAGAAGCGTGGGCCCTGTCAGCTGTCATTAGCATGCGTGCACACGGACACACACACACACACACACACACACACACACACAGAAGTAGGCACATTTCATCCAAAAACACACACGACGCACCCGCACACGCTGGCTACACAAAGCTAATTCCAGAAATGTGGGCAACTGTCAGAAGCCATCATCCGAGCGTACAAAGCCAACCAACATGTTACACAACCTGGCGCTCTAATGGGTGGAGGGAGGGAGATGGAGGGAAACAGACAGCAGGGGAGAGAGAGAGAGAGAGAGAGGGGAGGAATTATTGATTAACTCTGAATAACAACACAACAAAACCAAAACAGAAAATAAATTGCGAGCGTCCACTTAGCATGGACGCCGTCAACCCCGGGCAGCACGCAGAGCGGATGACCCCCTTCGCCACGTGAAGGTGTTTTAATAAGGGCCAGGCCAGGATACCGCTTGTGGGGCTCCGGAGCTTCAGTGAGGATTACGTGTGATATTGAAAGCTTCGACATTGCTATGATTGGAATTGTGAGTCTGATGAGGGATGTGGACAAGCGGGGGAGATGCAGCCACAGTTCCCCGGCTCTGAAGTCAACTCGACCGGTGCCTAGACTACTAATTTGGATGGCGATTTCAACAGAGGAGCAACAGAAAGCACCCCCAACTGGAAACATCGCAAACTGGCATTGTTCGTGCACTGGAAGACTCTACAGAGGGTGATGAACACTGCCAAGATCGTCACTGGTACCCATCCACCGGGAATCAGTGGCATCGGTGAAGTGAGATGCCGGAGTCCAGACGCCCACCCCGGCCGCAGTCTGGTCACCCTGCTGCCATCTGGCGAAAGAAACCGAAGCGTCCGCTGCCGTACCACCAGACTACAGAGCAGCTTCTTTCCTCAAGCTGCGAGACTCTTTTTTCTCCTCATGTTGAACAAAGGGGCTCACATTTCAATCTACAATCGCAGTGTTGTAAAGATCACTATTAAGTGAACCCTTGAACCCTTAAATCATCATGGCAGCGGTAGAAGCTGTGAAGCTTCAAAGCATTTGGGTCAGCCCAAGTGTTAATCACACCAGCGAGCGTTTGAGCTCCCAAGGACTGAGAAACATAAAGAAAAGAGAAGAAGGGGAGCCCCTACGCACTACGTGATAACCGCAGTGGTGCGAGTTCGTTTGCATGTATCACTTCACAAGATTGACCAATTATGGTCAATTTATGCTTTTTATTTGAGGGTCCACAGCGCAGACATGACAGACAATGACGAGGGAGCGAAAACTAAAACTGATGTCTATGCAGTTTATGGTTGCCAACATAAACCCCTAGGCCTGTAGTTCACCCAACAGTACCAGACTGCAGCTATTACTCACATTTTAGTTTAATCTGCAGATTATTTTCAAGATTAATTGAAAGGCTCAACCTCCCAGCATCCAAATTGACATCTTCTTTTGCCAACAGTCCAACTGAGAGACTGCTCTTTTACTATCATGACTGACAAATTAAAAGCAGCAGACCCTTGAGTCTAGGTAGCTGGAACCAGCAAATGTTGAACATTGTTGCCTGAAAAATGACATAAACGATTTATGGTTGATCCAAATAGTTGCCAACTAGTGGTCTTTTGATCCACTTAATGTTCTTTCAGGCTCTACCACGGCATCAGTCCCGATCACTTCTGAGAATGTCAGATTGTGTGAATGCTTTAATGAATTGGAATGCTTCAATGCGAATAGAAAAAAAAGGAAAAAAAAAGTGTCATTTCACGTCAGTCTGGAGCAGCAGTGAAATTGGGAGAAATCGGCCTTTCATTTCTGAGGACTGTCTGAACTTTGGCCGCCTGTCACCGATGCTCCAAATCAGTCATCTGCAAACGAGCCTCACCGAGCGAGGCGACCGCCACCAGGCAGCGCAGCGGGCAGACATAAACCACCACCACGCGCGCAGTCTCGTCTCTCTTGATCGCCTCAGTCTACATAAAATCAAGCGAATACACGAAGGCTCGAGGGTGTTTTTCCCTCGCTGGTCTCGTTCTCGAATCATCACATCCAGGTGTTCTGTGATCAAGAGCGATTTCAAAGCACGGACATGCAATTGTCAGTCTCTAGGGGCGGCCGCAGCCCCCCCCCCCCCCCCCCCCCCCCCCCCGCATCCGCCTCAACTGGCTGCCGACCATTTGTGTCACATCAGTCCTACGCTCCAGACATCAAAGCGACTTTTAAACTGCGATCAGATGACTATAACGAACATGATGCAATGGCTGCCACCTAAGGATTCCATATGCCAGCAGGCGTGCAGCGCCGTTTCTCGGTCACCGCGCGCAGGAATTCGTTTTCCCACGACACCGCGTGACATTCCTCGAGCAGATTTCCACCTCGTTGTCACCGCGTGCACGATCGCTCATTCACTCATATGATACAACTTAGGGGTTTGGCACTGAAATACATTAGCATTTCGGAATATATTAGCATGCCCAAAGGGAACTGCGCTAACATTGATTACAAGTAACCGCATGCATTTAGAAGCTGCTCTGCCTCTGATCACACACAATATGCCATCGCTACACCCTCCCCCCCCCCCTTTCACACACACGCACAAACACACACCTTGCCTCGGTGAGGCAGTTCCACCCCCTGCCGCGAACCAGGTGCCGTGATATGATTCTCCCTCCCTTCACGCATGCTGACACACATGCATGCACACAGACACGCACACACACACACACACGCATGAGTTCACGCGCACACATACACATGCATGTCTTCAAAGGCAGAGCTGTGAAGCAGAGGTGACAGGTCTCTGGTTCCATGCCATCCTCAGCAAATGTAGCGCTAATTGCCATTCCCCCACTGTTAGGGAGCAGCGTGGCTCCAACATGGGGGCCATATGGACCCCAAGATGGAGTCATCTCCTGCCCACCAGGAGGATCATGGGAAGAGATCAACCAAGTGGCGTTCACTGTTGCAAGACACCTGAACTGAATTTTACAGGGAAGCTAGCGGAGTTGGTCGTTGCCTTTGCGCATTCAGCTTCAGCGTGAACTCTGTATTTTGGCAGCTGGGCACAGGCGCACATAGAAGCTGGTGTTGTTAGTATGACAGCTGATTAGAGAGATGAGAGATTTGAGTGTGACACCTCTAATGATCTCTATGTCTGATTGACGGGCTAGGCATGGCTCCAATTCACACATCTCGCACATCACAGAATCGAGTCCACATACAGCCGAAAGGGTCAGCGGGTCGGACCCACACACACAGGCACACACACAGGCACACAAATGTGCCACACACACACACACCGCTCCGCTAAACGTTAGAAAAGGACTATTTGCTTCCATAAATCCCTCCTGTGACTTCCAGAATATTCTGCTATTATGTTGGCAGTAGCAGGGCTATTTCCTCCCACAGTTAGCCTGTCATCAGGGTATTGTACTGTATTGTTTGGGAGTGAGCCTAAATGGGGCCCTTTCAGGGGTATTTTCAGGTACTTTCATGGAAGAATGGAGAGGATATTCATATCACATTTCAGTTTTTCTATCGCTGAGCAAACACGGTTTTGGACAACACACAGACATGCCTGCGTTGACACACACACACACGCACGCAAAACACACACCGGCACTTCCTTGCTGACCCGAACGAGCGAGTCAAGTACATTCCAGCTCCCAGCGATTTCCTCCATCTTCTCCCAACAGACAGGATCCCATTACAAGCGCCTGGCTGTTATCTCTCGCACAGGCAGCGGCAAACATTGTAGTACACGCTGCGAAAGGGAACGTCCTACATGTTTCCAGAAGGCATCTGCATTTCTGGAACAAAAAACATCACTAACATTTGAATGAACTTCGCAGCGCCCTACCATCGCTTCCAAAAAAAACTGTGATATCAAAAAAAAAAAAAAAAAAAAAAGCGATTTGATTAACCTGCCGCACTAAACGAGGGCAAACAGATCAGCCCGGATTTCTTAAAGGTGCTGGCACGCAGCAGCAGGCTCCTTTAATTGCCCTCTCACCGATCCATCTCGTGATTATTGGCAATTATCTGTCAATTAGCAATGTGCTGATGTCACCACGATGTGAAAGGCAAAGCAATCAGGGGCTGTTAGCGTAGAAATGGTCGCCCATACTAATGACCCCATCGCACAGAGGACCCTGTGTGTCAACGTGTGTGTGTGTGTGTGTGTGTGTGTGTGTTTGGTCCAGTAATCTCCAGTGTGACTGTATTGTTCTCAGTGGAACAGGCCTGTCAACATCGCTTCATGTCTACACTACTCAATTTTCTTTTTTGGGGGGGTAAGGGGGGCTCTCAAATAGGATACGTATGCCACTCAAAATGACCTTGACTGAAGCACATTTAACCCTCCAACCCCCCCCCCCCCCCGGCTCCTTACAGCCCCCTTTTCCACCCATCGCCCCAGTGAGGTGCCCCATTTCTTTGAGTCATATTAAACGTGTAAAGAAAAGTTCATGTAATATAACTGCGTTCTGATAATTGCTCTATTAAAAATGATCCGTGCTTAGGGAGCCGGCAGACGGAGGTCCTCAAAGAAAAACCACAAAAGTTAAGATGATGTTTTGAAACACGGCCAAAAAGCAATCAGAAGTCCTTGAAGCGATGCACTTTCCTCACTTTAGGACACCGTTCCGCAGGGCAAACAAAGGGTCTGTCCCGTTGTTTGCCCTGCTAAATACTCACACGGAGACATAAGAGATGACAAATCATCCTCGTATCCGCCGAACGCAACCAATCCATCAGGCGCAGACTTGCCTCCTCAAATAAACAGAGGACGCTTACGACATCTGTCATTCCCTTCCTATGCTGTGATCCATGATATGATCGCGACGCTCATACGTCCGGGACGATTCACAATCAATCTTCAGAGCCATGGCAACAGAGAGACAGTGTCAGACCGAGAGGGAGGGGGAGAGAGAGAGAGAGAGAGAGAGGGGCTTCTTGTTTGATTTTTGTCTTTTCCGCTCTTTCAGACGCACCGTGACCATCCATCACGCTTCTTTTTTTTTCTTCCTCTCTCTTTCGGGGGCTGGCGCATGATGTTTATCAGAGGAAGTAGATTTTCGTTGCATTACCTGAGCCCTCAAATTGATTGAGAACACGTGCGGAAACACAAGTCACTCTGCACACTTTCTCAACATCTTCACCTGTCAATAATAGCTGGGAGAAAGTGTCCTCTTTCAGCCAATCATTGCCAGGTGTCTGAAAGCCCTTTTAGAGGGAGCGATTGAGTGATGTTTTTTTTTTTTGTTTTTTTTCCAAGCTGGTTGAATCCGCCATCGCTCACAGACTCACACAGCGACCTTGTCAGGAGTTGTTACCGTCACACGAAGAGAGCTTTACACACGTGTCTCTCTGTTTCACCTTGGGTAAGGTAAGTCCACACGTATCAAGTGGTCTTTATAAACGCGATAAAATGGTGTTTGGGGGATTTTTTTTTTTTTTCCCCCAAAAAACGTCAAAAGCAAATTTTCTGACCTTAAAAAATAGCATAAACTGGCACCAGGTGCGCTGGTGAGATTTTAATAGAGCGCCCTTTATTCATTCACAAAGAGGGGAGTCGTTAACACACGCACTACTTTGCACACCGGATGAAA
This sequence comes from Sparus aurata, assembly GCF_900880675.1. NCBI lineage: Eukaryota > Metazoa > Chordata > Actinopteri > Spariformes > Sparidae > Sparus > Sparus aurata. The sequence continues at coordinate 24,639,176 of NC_044207.1, read as the reverse complement.
GAAAGCTGACACGGTCACACGCACGCAAGGACCAAAACTAAAAAAAAAAAAAAAATGACTCATGATTTCATTACATGGTAACGAGAAGTAAAATAAAAGAACTCTGAGCCTGAGTCTGTCTCACAGTGGCCTAACACACTCACGCACAGCTTTTAGACATTTTCAAATAACAAGAGACGGTGTGCCACTGCGGCCCGAACCTGTTTCGACGCTGAGCGAGGACGGAAAAGACTAAAGCTTTGGCAAGGACAATAAAGAGCCCGGGAGACGGTCACACTACAACAAATCCCTGCATGACTCTGCTTGGCCGGCTGCTTTTGTCAGGATACTCGTTTTTGCGACTGCTATTACACAATCGGCACGAACACCGCTGCAGGTTGGAACGCGTTGTATCCACCTGAAATTGTGTTTTTTTTTTTTTTTTTTTGGTAGGGACTGAGTAATGTGCTTTATTCGAGTGTGTTAATGCTGAAATGATTCCCCTTTAGTGGAGGGAAAGAACACACGGCACACTCTCTGGAATAAGGGTGAAAGAAAGATATTCGCCTTTTTTTTTAGGGCGTGGACGTCGTTATCTGACACAAATTCAGACATATTATTAGAAGATTTATCACACGGTTGGAAGAATAACTTTATGATAAGTTGGAATAAAGGGTCAAAAGCTCACACTAACCAAAGTCTGAATGTGCTCACGACGTGGGGGACAGTCCAACAGACATCATGAATCACTGGATGGGACTAAAAAAAGGGAGATTAAAACGATGATTCAGCGCCACGGTTTGGCCGCACCTTACTGGGAACACGTAGCGTTTTCGATGAAATCGTGATAAGACAGCGTTGGCATCACTGTTGGCACGCTTTCAACGTAAATCATTTTTCTCGTGTTTAATGTAATTGGTGCAGTACAGGAAGTCGTTCTGGAAAATATTTATAAAGTGAAACTTGGACCCAGATTCCAAAACAGTTGAGTCGTGCTGTAAAATGTAACTAACAACAGGTTGCAGTGACAACTTGCAGAACCTATTTTGACCTGTACTCAGTAGTATACAGTACAAAGACACTGGCCTTATACTCCCCAACTATGGGAAGGCATGTCTATAACCTGCGACTCTGGAACAGCCTGTCAGACTGCCGTTAAATGAAATCTTTTAGAGCTACCTGTTTAGATCAGTATCTGTGTAATTTGGTTTATTCTAATCTAGCTGCTCCAAGTTCCACTGCTGATATTGTATTTCTTACAGCCTACATCATGTACCGTTACTGATCATCTTTACTGTTTAATTTCACTATATTGTGTCTGTATTGTTTTATTTTTTATTGTTTTGTCAAGCACCTCGTATTGCGATAGTGCACACACGTCCCTGTATGAATAAAGTTTGTATTGAACATACACGCAGTCTCATATTGATACAGAGCGCTGCTGGCGTCAATCTCGGAAATGAGGGTCTATTTACAGAAAATATACGTTTATCAGTTTGAAGATGACATGAAACATCTTTCTGTTCAATTGAAAAAAGGTTGCAAATCAGTCACATTTAGGTTTCATTTATGTTACAGGCATGGATGCCATACTGCTAATGACGAGAAGCATGAGCACACACCACACAAACACACACACACACACACACACACACACACACACACACGCTCTCTCTCTCTATGTGATCATTTGCAAACATTTATTTTAAGTATCGCATTCGAACACACATCGCACGCTTCCTCTCCAGTCAGGCCTCCAAAACCCATTTATCATTCCCCGAGCCTGCAGTACAGACCCCGGGGCGGTGCCGGCGTGCGCCCCGATGGAGAAACGTACGGTAAAAAGAAGTCAGCATCGGATATTATACATTAACAATCTCACCAACACTTAAATGTCAAGTATTTGTCTTTTGATATTGTCAGAAATGTCCCTCTTAAACTGACGCGGCACGCTTGTAAAACACAGGCAGGGGAGGAAAAAAAAAAAAAAAAACGCAGCGCAATTACATTCAGCTCGCCTTAGCCGGGACGTTTGTCATCCTGACACATCATCGGCTGAGTGCGGCGCGGCCACGCCGTAGGAAAACGTGTGCATCTGAGCGGGCACATCTGTTCGCTCGCGTCCGCGTTCCGCTTTACTTTATTTAAAAACTACCTGCCTGCGTTTGCCATATGCGCGTACAGTACACTCCATCAGTTCATTTTTCTCCTCGGTCCGCCCTCCGGAAAACGGGGGCCTCGACTCCGCCCAGACATCACTGTCAATCTGATGAGTGGGTGTCTAACAGTGTGTGAAGCTCACATCAAAGGCGCGCCGCTTTAAATGCCCAGCCTTGGGAGGAAGCGGGGGGGAGAAGATGGGATGAGGAGGGAGGGGACAATCGGAAAAAAAAAAAGGCATGGATTTTTTTTTCTACCGCTCAGTGAGCCCCATTAGAGGACAGGTTGGGTTTCGGAGGAGTGTGTGACTGAGACCGCCATGCAAACTAGTCCAATCAAGGCATCCGTCACAGATGAGACTGGTGGTAAACTCAACAAACGAGCTCACACCGGTAGCAAACACACACAAACACACACACACAAACACACTTACCCTGACTCGCTGCGCCAAACAATCTTCTCCACATCATTCATTATAGCTGAGATTTTCATACAAACAGCAAATCACACTCCCTACAGACATCCAAGGAGATGTGCACACGCACACACACACTCAAAAGGGGCTGGATGTGCTTAGAGGTTAGCAGCCAGAACCACCAGCCTCCTCATTAGCACAAATAAGATCGTAGGCAGATACAGGCCCATCCTTCCCTCTCTCCCTCCCTCTCTCTCCCTCTCTTCGTCCCACTTCGCCTCTGTTCTTTCTCACAAATGAGTCCTAATCCTTGTCCTCTGGCTCGCCTCTCACCGAAAAGAAAAAGCACATATGACTTGCATGAGGACGACGCATAGGAAGGCCACACCGTCTTCTATATGTGGGAGGCTCTCTGCGTCTTCTGAAAAGTGCACGTTGGGTAACACTGAGGGAGATTTATGACCTCAGGATGTTTGGTTTTGATTGGACCTCAGGTTGCATTCAATTAAACCGGGTCCCGGGCCCTGAGCGTCATAACTATTCATGAATGGGAGGGGGAGGTCAACGGGCCGACATGGGCCGGGGATCAGTTTGTTCGTTCTGCTATTAATATGAATACAATGTACGCAAACTAGGAGAATATATTCAATCAAACTGAATATTAGATAAGAGAACAGGCTTGAATTTTAAACCGTACAGCTTGATTTCTTTTTTTTTTTTTCTCCACAGGACAGAGCTTAAAAAGCCAGACACACCACCTTTGACCTTGGCTCTTTTAGGGAAATGCCTCCCGCACCTCGTCAGTCTTCTAGTCGCACTGCAGCCAGCCGGGCGACCGGGCTGCTAGATCGAGATGCTGTCCGCTCATTTCCCCATTACCCTCTGTGCTTCAAATCAATAGTTAATTACCTCCAAAAAGCTCTCTTCTTATCCAGCTAGAGGAGTGGACGGCTGGGGCAAGGCGGAAATTTGCCTGGCAGAGGGATTTTTAGGGTTACGCGGGGTGAAAACGGTCCTCTCACCGCTACTACTTAACTTGCCCACCAGTGTTCCTCTCAGAAGCTGCCGTTCCGTTTTTTTTTTTTTTTTTTTTGCACCACGCCGCGCCGACACTTCATTCCTCTCCACCCGCCGCGATTTCCATTCCTCATGCTAACGCGGAGACACACAGCGAGGGCGCAGATATTCATGCGCCGTTTCCCTCTATCTGCCCCTCACTTGCCAAGAACCCGATGCTTAATAAGAGATTACATTTATGGTGAGGGGCAAGGGCAGGCGAATGGTGAAATATGTCCACATGTCCTGAACCTGGGAGAGGCACTGACTCTAACTCATTAATAATGGGACAGGCCCCAGGCCCCGGCCCTTAGCTCCCCGTCTCTCCTCATTTCCGTTCCACACATCAAAGCTCTGTGTGTGTAAGGCAGTGTGTGTGTGTGTGTGTGTGTGTTGGGCCTCTTGCACATTCACATCTGCGCATGTGTGTGTGTGCTTGTCAGTCCCTGTGAGAAACAGCCTGTGGAGGAGCCGGCTTTTATTTAATCAGAAGTGGAGCAGCTTCCACCACCATCCGTAATTTCAGCCCTATTAACGTTCTGCCTTTAATTCCTCTGAGCGCCGGAGACGCAGCATCCTCTGGGCTGCTGATTCACTTAAAATGCAAAAAAAAGCACTATGAACTTGTTTTTTTTTTTTCTTTTTTCCCCCCATACAGTAGCCAGTTAATGTACTGTACGTTCAGACTAAAGAAGCGAGGGATTTGCTGAGTAAACACGCTGATAACGCGGAGAGTTTGTGCACATTTACCTAAACCAATATCCCTTATCTCATGTTTGATTGTGCGCCCTTTAAAAAAAAAGTTTCCCACGATTTGAAAGTCGCGATCGGAACAACGCTGCGCCGAAGCGTCACGCCTCCTCCTCTCCCTCTCCTCAGTCAGCCCTGCAGCCTGCAGCCCTTAAGCCTCGCAGCCTCAGGGCTTAAAAGTCAAATCAGATCACTCTGGGTCCGGCTCCAAAAACAGATCTCATTATAACAATCATAAATGAAGCTCTTTGTTCTTGGCCCAACAGTCTCTTTACCCTCTTCCTGTTCCTGCCAATGCTGCGTCTATTACGTCTTCAGGAGGACAGGCTTGTGTTTCACATTTTTCTCCCCTGTAGTAAAACCCTATAATGTTTCATAAATGCATCTGTTCTTAACTAACAAAAAGTGCACGGGGGGAAAAGGCAGGTGAGGGAGGGAGGGAGGGAGGCTGGTAGAAACAACCAATTATTCCCTGGAAGGAAGGTTCGAGAGGTGGGAGAGACGGGGTGGTAGCTTGCAGCGACTCTAAGGTTTAATTAAAAGGTATTGGAAAAGGAAAGAGAACAATCTGGCAGACAAGAAGAAACGGCCAGGGAGTGGAAGGCAACAACAGGCCTTTGTGGAAGTGGACAGGCCGGAGCTGGTGTGGGGAGGGAGGGAGGGAGGGAGGGAGGGTCCGGGGTGGACTAGAGAGGCCGAGAGAAACACTGGATATGGGGCTGTAAGCACGGAGGCCCCAGTGGAAAATAAGACCCGATAATCAATGCTTCCTCTTCTCGCCTCTCAACTCAACAAATATCAAAGAGGAGCCCCTTTCCCACTGACTGAGCAACTGTCACCCAATCTCTAGGACAGGTGATAATGGAGGGGGGGGGGGGGGAAAGCCTGAAAGACAGAGAAATAATGAGAAAAAGCACATTTTTCACACCCCCGTCCCTGAGTGGTGAGAAAGCTGGGTCACTGCGCCCAATCAATTACTGGCATCTTCCTCGAGGTGTGGCGAGGAAACTTTATCTCCAAGTTTGCGCACATCGAGCCTCGGCGAGTTTTGAGGACGTGGGCGTGTGCGTCTGTGCCCATGTTGTGTGTTTGCCATTAAACGGGAACTGGCTCCACCGGGAAACAGATGACTCACACAGTTTGAGGTTGAACCGTGTCACGAGCGTCACCCGCTCTCACTCCTGCGCTCTAATGTGTTTCGCATGTCGCTGATGCAGCGGGTCCGCTTATCCCCGAGATTGGACGGATAAGGGCCTCGGCCCCCTCGTCCCGCAGCCAGCCACCTGCTCCGATAAGGGCCGAGGAACGAAGCGAGACGGGCGGAACCTAACACTGCTCGATAGCATCTCCGCGGCGAATCTGCGCCGACAAGAATGTGTGGAAGACACTGGGAGACAACGCGGTAAAGAATGCAAAACACCAGCGAGGCGAGAAAACAAGAAGTCGGGGACACACGAGGACAAACGGATACGCACAAACACACGTACAGTAGGTACAGTGAGTGCGTGCCGCTTTATCTCCAGCCTCCCTTGATTCTACTCACTCTCGCGCCGAGACGTACACAAAAAAAAAAAAAATATGCACACATGCATACCAGCCCCCAACCTGCATCCACCATCTGGCCTTCCCAAAGGCTCAGATGTCTCTGGGGTAAGGTGAGCTGTGAGGGGGGGACTCTGTGTTCATATGTGTGAGAGAGAGAGAAAGAGAGAGAGAGAGAGAGAAACGGAGCCAGTGATCATAATATCCAAGAGAATACATACTGCAATCTGTGCGAAACCACATCGTGAAGGAGAAAATCCTGCACAGATCACAGATTCAGGCCACAGCGCCCGCATGCAAGCACAATGCTTTGACAGAAGAAAGGAGAGAAAAAAAAAAAAGAAAAGAAAAGGCGGCACAACACATTTACAGCACTGCAGGTACACGAGCTGCAGGCAGGGCTTTACACTGGGGGTCGTCATAGCTGGCTAGGCCGCGTAAGCGCACCTTAACGCTGAGCAGTCTTTTCACTGTGGGCAAAATAAAGCCTCCATTATGGGATGAGGCCATGTCTGCTGCCCCTGCCAGCTATAATGGCTTTAGCACTCTGCGGACGACACAGGCACCCAAACGTACAATACACACAACGCAGTACAAAACGAGTGGAAAATTGAATTCTACTTCAGGTGGTCCCCGGTCAGCAGTAGCGCTGGCGGCCAAAATACACTCGTGCACTTATTTGAGCACTCACGATCGGCCCTCGGCCCACGGGCCTTGCGCCGCGTTTACATTTCCATTCTTCTCCCCTTTTTTTCTAGCCGTTTGTAATGAGAGAGCAGAGGAAAGGAGCAATCTTGCATTCACATCCATTAGAGACTCAACAGGACTCTTTTCACAGGCTGTCTCCTCTGCACAGCTGGCGAGCTCACACACACACACACGGGCACACAACTTACATCACCGAGTAGTAGAGAGTTCTTAACTCAATACTACACAAGCCTCGCAGAGCCCGGTCTGTATCACTACGAGCTCCGTTTACACTTTTAGATCTAAAGGAGACGTACTGGCGCTTTTTTTTTGTTTTCTTCCCGTTACTCACCGTTTTATATACGAAGGGTCCTTGTGCATGTGAAACATCTTGAAAGACATAAAAAAAAGTCTGCATAAACAGAAGCTCCTCTCTCCCACAGGAATCCCTGGTCCTGAAACGCCTCGTCAGTAGTCCGGCCTTTAATTCATTGACTTCTTGACATCACCCTATGTCACCATGTCATAATCCATCATTTATGCCTTGGCTCACAAGAATTGATTTAGCACAGCTGCTCTGTTGTTGTTTGCGTTGCTGGCTCAGGCGCGTGTGAGCTGACCAATCAGAGGAGTCTGGGTATTCAGGAGGAGATGGGCCTTAAAGAGACAGGAGCTAAAACAGAGTGGGGGAATACAGAGCTGCAGCACTCGACAGTATGAGAAAACCGATGTGTTTTTTTGAGCATTAAAACATGTAAACCTATTCTAGTAGTAACCCAGAATAAAATTATTAACATTAAAAAGAACATAATATGTCTCCTTAAAGTCCAAGACAAGCAAAGGAGAATTACTTGAGCCTGCTGGGCCGACCTGCGGTGTGTTTCAAACCAAAAAAAGATGCGACTTGCCTTACGCTGCCAACATGCTTTTCTGGTTTAAAAATTAACCAATAACAGCACAGTGAGGAGACCATTTATCCAATCAGGTGCACGAAGGGGTTCATGTTGATGTCTGAGTGAAGGCAGGGGGCTGTCCATCGTCCACTGTCTACCGCTACTTGAACTGACGTGCGTCTCACATCGCATGCAAATGCATCTTGAACCAAACGTAACCACAATGCATTGCAGCGAGGTTGGAAGCCATGCGTCGGCTCTGCAGGCTGCGACTACACTCAGAGTCAGTCTTGGCAGACTCCAGAATCCTGGGGAGGAGGATTCGGACTTTGCTGCACTGCGAGGTCAGACCAGTGGGTCGGCTGGGACGCAGTGTCTCTGGAGCAGAGTCATGGTCTTGGCTCGAGGGCACTACAGCGGGGCAATTCAACTCTCTGTCCTCTAACCTCTCCAATCAATACGCCACTCAATGAATGTGTTTATATAACAGCGTGTGGTTCTGACCACCTTAACTCTTAACAGATGCTCAAGCTATCGGTGTGACTGTTTACTCAGGAAGCTACAATATTCTCCGTTCCGTCCACTCGGCCCTCCGAGGATGAGGCATTACCGTAGTACAGGTACTTAACACGGCGTCCGTAGAGAGTGGTTACAGCACATTACTAATGTTCTCTTATCGTACTCATGCTAAACGCGGCGGCTGCTTTACCCCAGTGCAGCGTGACGCGGTCCGTGTCAGATTACGGAGACGGCACAGTGTTTGTTCACTTCCCCGGCCTTGTTAGATTGCGCGCCCCTCATTTGTAAAACACGCGTGCGGCATCTTTTTCTCAAACTCGCTGACCTCCCCTCCTTCTGTCTCTCTCATCTTTTTCATCTCCCCCGGTCCCCGTCTACCTTTCAACCGCTGTTTCATCCCCCCCCCCCCCCCCCCCCCCCCCCTCCAGTACTCTCCCCTCCCACTCCAACCACACAGTTCCAGGCCGTTAAATGAGCGGGCTTATCTAAGCCTAATTGGTTTAAGGGCAAACAGAAATAAGCAATGGCTCTGTAAGTAGGGGAGAATTACTGCTGCTGGTGGCGAGAACCGTCCGCACACCGTGGAGAGAGCGAGCAACGAGAGGAGGGGAAAAGGGGGAAAGGAGAGACAAGAGGGAGGGGGGGAGGAACGGGGGGAGATTCAGTGAGGAGAATTATAAGCGGTGGGGTGAGAGATAGAGAGATGAGGGAAGGGGAGAGGAAAGTAGACAGAGACGAGGTGGAGGTGATGGAGGGGGGAGATGGAGAGGGGAGACAAATGAGGGAGGAGCACATGCTTCTTTTTCTAATGGCATGCAAATCCCCCCCTCTTCACTGTGCTCTCTGGGAGCCCCGCGCTTTGGGTCCGACTGACCCTTCACTAACTCGTCGGCGCGGAATGCACTTCTGCTCGCAGATGTCACGTCCTCACGGGCGTCCAGAGTTCGGATCCGACAGCCTCCAAGTTCTGTTAATCGACTTTGACACTGCTGTGGCCCCTTCACTGAGACACACAAACACACGGTGACACACACACACACCGCTGCAATGCTCAGGCTTCAACCCTCCATCTCATTTTTTCCCGCAATGATCTCGATATTTTTCGCAGAGTGCTTCCTCCATCCCACAGTTCATCGGTTCATCAGCGATGTGACTGTGTTTACTACGAGTGCGTGCGTAGGAAGATCAAAAAAAAAATAATTCATTCAATTCGATCGCAAGTGTGTGTGTGTGAGTGTGTGTGTGTGTGTGTGTGTGTGTCCATATGCTCAGCACTGCTCCTAAAGTTACAAAACACACACAGATCTCTGCCGACACAGTGTGATTATCAGCTGATTTGGGGGGCTGGTAATCAGATTAAGGGTGACAGGAAAGGTGGGGATAATGTGGTCAATGGCTCCAAACACACCCCAGTGCACACACACACACACACACACAAAATCAAAGAGCAACAGATTGGAGTTCAGATCAGTGAGGATTTTAACCTGCCCATGGGACAACCTCTTTCAATTAGCGGGCCCAAAACAAGGAAATCGCTTTCATCCTTGGGTACCGAGGTAACTCGGGGGGCCGTCTCCCTGCCCATCTGCTTCTTCCTCGCCCCATCTTTTCGGAGGAGAGACCCCACACCCCTCTCCTTTCTGGGAAATCTCACCCCTCCCTCCCCTCCTCTCCCCTCCCTCCCGTCCTCCGCTCATCTATCTGAATTGACATTTCTGCCGCCGTCTCACGCTGAGCAAACATCCGAAACCCTCAAAAATATCCATCCCCGCAAGAGGTAGCAATTTTAGGCCCTGGGCTGAGTATCCGTAGCCGTGTTGAAATCTGATATAGCGCAAACAAGAAAGCCACCGCCGGATTACAGAGCACAGCCCGGGCTGGGAGCAGTCCGGGTGCAGGGCTTGTAAATGATTAAAGAGAGAGGCCGCGTGTGAGAAAACTAATTCTTTTTTAATTGTGCTCCTGTGCCGTTTAGGGAGCGGAGAGACAGACAGGCGTGAGACAGACAGGCGTGAGAAGCTGGCGTGTGTTTTTATTGGAGAGGATGAGCTACTGGACAATAAAAAAAAAAACATGACAGAGGTCACTGTATATCCATGATGCTACTGGGAACATCCATCCGGCAGCCAGTGTGTGAGGCTGCAGCCCGGCGTTCGGTCCCCGGGGTCCCAGGGCGGAAATGAAAAACATGTTTAACTGAGGAGATGTTTGCTGCTAGTAGTGGCTCTACTGGTGATGAGTGTTTGTGTGTGAGAGAGAGAGAGAGAGAAAGAGAGAGGGAAATAGGAGGAGATGCAGGAGGACAAAGCCAGGGAGAAGGGAATGGAGATGGATGAGGAGAGAAAACACAGGGACGGACTGAGAAAAAGAGGAGAGGCAGAGGATTGCTTTCTCTTTTCTTCAGAGGGGGAAAAACAAGAGTGGCGGGTTTCCAAAAGTCAGGGAGAGGAAACATTTTAGCACAGATTACAAATCCAGGTTACTGGGAGACTTCCAATCAGTGCAATCCACAACCTGAGAGAGTTGTCTCTGCTAACCGAAATGCCACGGAGTGACGCTCAGGGGGGCTCGGCGGTAATAGTCTTATAAATGTGATTTAATGGGAAAACGTGACGGGAATCCTCCTCCGTTGTAGCCCCGTCTCGTTTCCCAGTGAGAAAACTAATTTCTCCGGGGGGGATAATGAGAATCTGAAATAACACAATTTACAGGAGCAGTCTACGGCTGGAAAGGGGTGGAGGCGAGGAAAGGCTAAAGGAGTGAGGAAAACGCAGATTTGAACGCACAAACGGACACTTGTGAGCGTTTGGACGCATTTATATAAAAGAGCAGAGAGTGTGAATCTTCACATGGACCGGCGACATCGGTGACAGGCAGCGGCGGCGGGAGCCTCCGCCGCTCCGGCACCACCGCGGCGATCTGCTGCTGATCCACGTGTATGTCATCCCCCTGTATCCCGATGCCAGAGGGGCGCAGCGCTGCCCGACAAGCATCCCCAACACACAAGGCGCAAAATTCTCCACACCTTTCACAAGAAAAAGTAGAATCCCGAGCTGTTTCTTTTTTTTGTTTTGTTTGTTTGTTTTGTTTTGTTATTATTTACCTTCCATCGCAGAGGACGAGACGACCAGCAGCACGCATAAAAGCGCAAACAAATCCACTGTCATGGCAGAAGGGTTAGTCTCCACAGCCTGTCCCCCAAATAAACCAGGACGCACGGCGCGCGTCAAAAACACAGAATCCCTCAGTTGTCAGAGCGGTACTCCAGCAAAGATAGCCCGTGTTGTGAGTCACATCTCAAGCCGTAGTAAACAATGTGTGACAATCAGCGCAGAGGAGCGGAGTGTGAGGGGCTGAGGGGTGCGAGGAGCAGTGGGGGGGAGGAGGAGTTGGTGAGGAGGGAGGGAGGGGGGGGACCACCAGACACATCCTGCCCACAGCCCCATTAGAGCGCCGGGGCCAATCACCGACCGGGAGCTGCAACTCGCTATCCAATCAGCGGCCCGCCGCTCCGCCCACCTCGCATTGTCAAAACACCAAACTTTTTCCTTGACCTATTTGAAGCTTCGTCCGCGGCTCTGAAGGGAAATAGCGCCGCCCGTCGGCCGAGCGAGGCTCCTGCAGGCTCCGAGCACACATTAACAGTCAGCCCTGCTCCCGTGGGAGACGACCCACACGGCTGTGTACTCGCTCAGAGCTCCGGTTCAAAATAACGTCGAACACTTCAGACTCTGTGAGGTCCAACACGCCTGGCTGACTCACTCCCCCTGGTTGATGCTGTGTGCTTGACATGATACTGAGGATTCAAATTGTATTTAAAGATAATTATTATTTTTTTGTTAATTTTATCATAACCACATGGATGTCTTGCACGGAAAAGACAAAGACCAAAAGTCAGTGGAGCTGGTGTTTGACTCCATTTTCACTGCTCAACATCATCCTGACCCCCCCTCCCCCCTCCCCCTCCATGCTAGTCATCCACCATTCATTTGTTAAAACGTCTGGAGGTCTGGCGCCCTCACCTCACCTCACCCTCCCATTATACTCACACACGTCCAAAACCCCATTTGCAACGAGAATGTTCTTTAATAGCTTTAGCAAATTTCAAATGCACCTCCTAATGACATTAAACAGGCATCGCACATCAGCTCCCCCCGTCACCCCCCCCCCGTCACCCCTTTTGTGTGAGCGTGTGCCGCAACAGATGGTACACACAATGGGCCTCTCCCCGTGGGGACACACAGAGGACCGAGGTCTGCCTCGGCAGAGGAAGGGGGCAGTTGCTGCCCCATAGCCCAGAACCATACACCTGTCTTGGGTTAGATAAGTCCCCGGAGCTGAAGAATTGGGATGGAGCTGTTAATCTACAGCCTGAGTAGGCCGGGTTAGACCCGGGGCCACTGGATGGCCTAATACTTCAGCGCTGTCCCTTCACAGCACACTGGCCCAGATACTTTTTACCTGCTTTACTTTTTTATGGACTTAATGAATGGGTTGAACAGAAGGGTATCAAGAATGTTACGTAGCGCAGGAATGAGTCCTAAAACACAGATATAAGTTGGAATTTCTGCAGCTCTGGTTCCCTCGTTTTGAGGTCGACTCTATTTGTAATGGGTTCAAACAAAACAGTTCAGTCAGACGCCTGATATGATGTGCCCAGATACTTTTTACCTGCTTTACTTTTTTATGGACTTAATGAATGGGTTGAACAGAAGGGTATCAAGAATGTTACGTAGCGCAGGAATGAGTCCTAAAACACAGATATAAGTTGGAATTTCTGCAGCTCTGGTTCCCTCGTTTTGAGGTCGACTGTTTTTTGTAATGGGTTCAAACAAAACAGTTCAGTCAGACGCCTGATATGATGTGCCCAGATACTTTTTACCTGCTTTACTTTTTTATGGACTTAATGAATGGGTTGAACAGAAGGGTATCAAGAATGTTACGTAGCGCAGGAATGAGTCCTAAAACACAGAAATAAGTTGGAATTTCTGCAGCTCTGGTTCCCTCGTTTTGAGGTCGACTGTTTTTTGTAATGGGTTCAAACAAAACAATTCAGTCAGACGCATGATATGATGTGTGTGGTTAACACAGAGTTAAGAGGTTTCATAAAATACATCGGTGAATACCCCACACATGTCACATGTGTTGAAAAAGACGATGGCTAACAAGTGGCTGAATGAGACTACAGAGGATGTCTGGGACATTATTATTATTATCATCATTAGTATTATTATTATTATTATTATTATTATTATTATTATTATAGTAATAATAATAATAATAATAATGTGGTCATGAGAGTATGTGAGCAGGCGTGCAGCAGAGTTCTGGATATATTTGGACTTTCTTGAGGATTTTTGGAGGATGGACCTTGAAAGTCATTAACTCTCTGCAATCTATTCTAGATCTAACTTGACAACCTGTCATTATATCATTTCATAGCGCAGTGTGTAAAGCACAGTGATGTAGGAAGCTTAGTGTTGCCGATGATGAAGTTATGCAACCGCCATGAAGCTTGTTTGTAGCGTAGCGCTAACGCCTCTTACTTCCTGCGATTGCCTTTACGCTTACAAATGATGAACGGTGCAACATGTGAGCAAAGCCGCCTGTCCAATTCATACAAATACAAGACAAACAGGAGGCAGCAACTCACTGCGGTGATCACTAACTGCTGCTAACTGTAGCTGCCTTTAGCTAGTTAGCTCAGTTTAGCGTGCAGTTAGCAACTTAACTCGGAGCTCAAGATGGGCTAGTTGGCCAGCATGCTAACGTCAGTAGATATCTCTGTTATAACGTCAAAAATATTATTTCTTCACTTTCTGTAAATTATTGTTGTACATTTTTGCATTGTTTTCAACTGAATCTTCAAACTTGCTGCTTTAAAGTTATCGTCATCTGTGGATATTATCTTGCTGAACAAAACATTTCAGTATCATAAACTTTTCACAGTTTGTCGTGTGTAATAATAATCCACAATCAAACTAAGAATCTCATCTTTTTGCCCAGGGAACTGGGAACTGGGGCGATCCCGACTTCCAGGCCTACACAAACATGTCATACATTTCACTGAACACTTACTACGTGTCGCTCTTAAAGAGGCCACTCTTCACTCTTAAGTATGTGCAGTATGTGTTGTTCCCCCCCCCGCCCAACAAGCCTGAACTGTGTTGCAGTGCATCCATCCTTTTCCGTCCCTCTGCGTTTCAACTCCTAACCTTTAACAATGACAAAAATCAAACGCGCTGCGAATGAAAAGTGACTCACACTTAATAAATGGTCGTTCCGACGGTGGCAAAGGCCAGCAGATGAACTGGGGCAGACACAGTGCTTCAGGAGCATCAGGCAGCGGTTGCTAACTTGGGAATGCGGTTGATGAGAGCATTTGTCATTTTTAATGGTGTGGCGAGGAGTGGCGCTATAGTGTGACATGGCACAGCACAGCACAGCGCCAGCCCCCCCCCCCCCCCCAGTGCTGGCTGCTACGCGATGCCCTGCGATAGCCACCTGGCCTTATTTTTCACCGGGGCCAGTCATCATCACCTATGACTCCACAGGTCATCCTCCAAATACAGGAGCAGCACAGAGCAATCTGTCCCCGTTTGCTGTCCACACCCTGGGGGAGGAAGGAAGGAAGAGTACGAGGGGAGGTAGGAACAATAGTGTTGCTGCTGCAGCACATCCTCCCTCACAATGCAGACAAAACCGCTCGCATACAATAACACACACACACACACACAAAAAAAAAAAAATGTGCACGCAGTCGCTCACCCACACAGCACTCTGATAATGATCCACACAAAAAAACGCACAAGCACTTGCCTACTTCAGCTCAAGAGCCTCAGCCCAATACCAATACTGAGCCCAAACACATCGTGGAGAGCCTCTTGTTCTCTCTGTGGCCTGATTTCTTCTGTGCAGTTAAGCCTGCGAGTGCAGCATCCCTGCTCTGTTTTGTTTTCTTCATTCCCCCCTTTTCTCCACTCGAGACCAGATTCAAGGGGAAATAAAAACCTCTGCAGCGAGGGGGTTATTCTCTGACTTGTGTTTGATTAAATGTTTTTCCATTTCTCCGCGTTCCGTGATCTGACCCCGAAGATATTGCGCTTTTGACCTGTAAACATCCAAGCAGCGTCTGCCTCTCCGTGACCAATGTGCCGTGACCTTTACGTTTCTCCTCCCTGTCTCCTGTTTCCTGATTCCTGGAAAAAAAAAAAAACAACAACGCACAGTTGTTGTGTTAGGAGTCAGACAGGAAATATAAAATGATGTGTG
Source organism: Sparus aurata (assembly GCF_900880675.1). Classification (NCBI taxonomy): domain Eukaryota; kingdom Metazoa; phylum Chordata; class Actinopteri; order Spariformes; family Sparidae; genus Sparus; species Sparus aurata. Next base: position 24,623,903 of record NC_044207.1, on the reverse strand, counting down.
GTTTGTTCTGAGAACAGAGAGGACCTGCCGTAAACAAGGAAGACCTTTAAGGAAGAAAAGGCGGGATGCATTTTATGGAGAGCGCAGTGTTTACTCACGCTCATCATTTAGATATGTGATGCCAGGAGTTGGTGATAAGGAGACACACACACACACACACACCAGACGGAGCCGGGTGATTGTAATGGAACAGAATGAGAAAGGCAGGCACGGAGAAAAGAGAAAGATGTTTCCCAGAGAGCAGAGAAGCTGGAAAGGTTTGTCTGGTGATGAATATGAATGCATGAAAATGAAATGCCTGAGTCAATATGGAGACAGTGCAGGGACCCAGGTGACAGAGGAGTGCAGTGCTACACCCACCCTGGGGGGATAGACTGGTTATTAGGCTGGGCTTTAGCTTCATCCATCTTCAGGAGTCTGGGCGCCGGCCATCGACAATATGAGCACAGAGCTGGGGCTGAATACAGATGTGCTCTGGACCAGTGTTTCCCCAAATAGAGGGGTCAGGACTCAGTAGTGAGTCCCAGCCACGGTCGCACTTTCTGGGTCACGGCTCAAGAGAGGCGCTGGAAAATAGGTTCATTGTGGGGGGGGGGGGGGGGGGCGCAAGAGGTTGGTTAAGTTTGTCGCGAAATGTGTTCTGTGAAGGCTGCACAGGCAAAAGGCCGCCACAAAGTCACGCCGCAAGAGTGCAGCTCTGAAGACAGTCCTCTTCTGTGTACTTGGAACGCGGACGCGAGGAATTCTCGCCGCGTACTAGCCGGTCGTGTCCGTGAGAAGTGTCGAGGTGAGTGTTGTGCTTTAGGCGAAAAACTTAAGAAGAAGAAGAAGAAGACGAAAAAAAAAGACAATAAGAGGTTTGTGTGAGTCTCAGGAGTAGAACAAGTCTCTGCCAGTAGGTCAGACAGGGAGAACAGGAAGAGGAGCTAAATACAGCACTCATTAATCTGCCAATGATGCCAAGACTGATGGTACCTGTCCCCCGCTATCTGCACACAGACGCCTCAGAGACATTCATTGCACTTCTCTGACACGGAGCGACACGTGGAGAGACATAGCTGCAGAGGAGCGAAAGGAAACAGGAGTACGGGCCTATAAAACATGAGAATACAGCACATGAACACACCTGTACGCACGCAAGGGCGCGCGTTTAGTTCAGTCTTTGCGAACGAGAAGAGATTACACTCCATTTCTCCTCGCCGAGACGCACTGAGTGCATTATTTGTTTTAAGTATCGCAGTTTGATTAATAAGTCGTTAGCTCACGTCGGCTCTGTTGAAGATTCCGAGCTCTTTAGCTACCATTAATCACAACAGGCACAATGAGGAGATTCTGCTCGGCGCTGACTGAGTAAGAGCATCATTACAGCTCGCTCTTTGTCGAGTGTGTGCACGCATGTGTGCGTGTGTGTGTGTGTGTGAGGCAGAGCTCGACTGCGAGTGTCATGTTCCGGCTCGTGTTTACTCCTTTTGCATGTGTGTGCACGCACCCAAATGTGTTTGCAAATGCGGTGCGGCTGACTCAAACGCAGGATGATGGATGGTAGACTGGTGCATCCCTCCTCCTCAGTCACGCCATAGTCTGTCAGCCCACCGTAGGGTTTTTTCTGTTGCAGACGGCGTTCTAGCAGCTCCGGCACCCGAATCCATCTCTCACCAGTCCCCGAAAAACACACAAATCACGCAAAAAAACCCCAAATGCCATCCAAAATCGTCCGCGAGCACTTCAACAATTCACTGATTAATTATTTGTCTTGATGGTGGATGGTGATTAGGACGCATTCATTTCCCTGTGATTAGGGAATCTCTAATCACAGATGAGGTTAACAGGGTTCTCGTTGGTTCACCTATCGCAGCATTTAAGAAGGTTTCCTATTAACCGCGAGGCCTTGATCCCCCCCCTCTGCTGCGACACACCTTTCGAATTATGCTCAGCCTCCGTCTGGAGGTGCCTTGACAACAACAACATTTGACACATGGTAAATTGTTTCTTTTCTTTTTTTTTTTTTTTTTTGTCCCCCTGAACATGTTATCACGGGCTAGTCGGCTGGAGAGAGGCCCATAAAGTAGTTTTCCGGCTACAAAAAACACAACATTCAGGAGGTGGACTTGTTAATGAGGAAAAACAAAACTAGCCTGACAGCTCATCACTTTATGTCAGCTTCCACTGACAGCCCATCCCACTCGCTCCCAGCGTCTAGTTGTTTGTTTCGCAGGGACACCATCAAAATGCATCCCCCCTCCCCGTCTCCCTCCCCCCCCCCCCCCCCCCCCCCCCCGACCTGTCTTTTTTCTCCCCTCCCTGGCCTGTGACAGATAGTTCAGTACAATCTATCAACCCCTCAGCCAGCCTCACTCAGGGCCTGGCGCTTTTGTCGAGCCCACGTATGGACGGACGGAGCGCACACACAAGCGGCTCGCATACCCCGGGTCCGTCACGCTAAATGGGATAAACATCTGCCGGTGGAGAGAGAGAGAAAAACGGAGGTCAAATCAATCTGCCCTCTGTCTGCCATACACTGATCCCCTGTCATAGGGTGACCTCTGCAAAAAACCCAGCAAATGAAACTGCAGTGCTGCATTTGAATACAAAGAGTGCGACACTTCAGTCGGGCTGCGGCGCAGTGGAGGAGAGCGCACGCTGACGGATGAACTCGCCGATGGACTCGAGTGTTTATGTAGATCATCATTTGTTGGACCGAGACAATCATGCAATTTTTTTCATAATGACATCCAGTAAAGCATCAAAATGTGACTTCCTGGAGAGAGAGAGAGTAGACAGCGCCGTCTCATCTCAGTGACATTAAGCTTCCAACCTAAAGCGTCAGTATTGACAATGTTGTCGATTTAAAAACAATTAAAAATACAACAGAGCTTTACAGCTAGTAGTGTAATACTCCTTGAAATACATGCATCTACTCATTATTGGGAAAAGGTGTACCTTCTGTAAAGGAAGTCATAATATTCATCTCTTATTAGCATACAACCACTACAAAGAATCCAATTTTACATTTAACAAAATTACGACACATCTATAATGTGTTATACTGCGAATGTAGTGCTGAATAATAATAGTTATAAGCACTTCATTAATATTCATAATGCTTTATAACAAAGATAATAAGTTATTATGACGCCGATGTCTGTAATGAATTAAAATTGCACTCATAATGCATCATCATGCGCCTAAAGTTATCAGTAATTATAAATATCCACAATGATTTATAAGAATGATCACACACTGTGAAGCATTTTATAATGATTTACAAGGTCAAGCATCAATACCATATGATTGTGTGGTAGTGTATTGAAATTCTCATAGTTGTAATACATTATAATCACTATTACAGTCTAATATAATGCGATGGTAAGTTACTGTAAGTCAGTAAAGGTTAATAAAGTCACTGGGCAGTAAACCAGGCTAAAATGTGTTGTGTAAAATCAGACTAATCCATTATAGTAATATTAATAATGTGTTAAATTAATTGGTGTAATATTGAGAGTTATGATTATCTCATAACGTGTAATGAATAGAGTTGTGATAACTATAGTTATATGGTTCTATAGGCACATTATAACACATTATACAGTAAGTCTGTTCATAAAAGGTTAAACTGCATTATAGACATGGACATAGATAGTGAGATATAACTGACACACATTGAGACATGTGGTTTTGTAGTTAGTACTGAGGGAACAACATGTTAACAACAAGTGCATGGAAGTGGTAATATATTGCAGTCCATCGCCAAGTGTTACCCAAAGGGTTGGTTTGTCTGAATAAAAAAATTATAATAATAAAAATATTCTCACTTGCATCTGTTGGAAGATATTTTGTTTTTGTTTGACCAGATGTGGAGATGAATGCAGTATCTCTACTGAAGATGAATGGTGACTGGAGGTGAACGGAATTGTGTTTATCTCACAGCGATGAAGAATTACTTTGACAAAACTCAACAGCAGCAAATCTATCCTGAAACAATCCACACATTTCGATGCGAACAGCCATAAAATGAATGGCAAATGAATAAAAAGAACATTCCTGACAGTCATTTGCTTCACTTCTAAATGCTCGTATTATTGATTGGCAGTAATGCAGATAGAAACAACGCAGGGAGCCGGATAAGTAGCAGTGGAGGTTGCAGTCGCGAGGACGGAGTGCGATTACTCAAAGCCTCGGTGTGCCTGTCCCTTTAAGTCTGATTAATTTCATTATCTGAGACTGATTCAGTGTAATTAACGTTGTGTTTGTTTTGCTTTGCGCTCCTGGATAGTCTTTTCTTATTACATGCTTTGCCTTCTGAGTGTTGTCGGTTGTGATTCTGTTTTGTTTTTTTGAATTCACTGTCGTTCCGTGTTCCAATTGGTGGCTTGATTCTGCACCACACAGTAGTTCTTATCATACTACTTTAGTGTGACAAATACAGTCACACGCAAATACAGTCTTGCATACATTGCATTCACAATCACACACACACACACACACACACAGACGTACGAATGGCGTCCGTGGTTCTGGATCCGATTGTTGGCTGTGACAGCAAAAAAAAGGACGAAAGGATTCATAAAAAGATGCACGAGCCATCAATAAACGTCAAATCAGTGGTGCTCAATGCTTTTTGCTTGGAGGACTGAAAGTGTAAAATGATACTTGGCGGTGGGACAACAATGCACTCGGACATTTATTATTTAGATAATGACCTCATTCAACACGTACACACATCTACACAACAGTAATCCGCGCGCGCACACGTGCGAACAAACAATGGCGCCGAGTTAACACGCCGACCTTCCGATATTAACACTGACCTTTGAAAGCAATCTTTCCTCCCAGCATGCATCATCAGATCAATAAACATTGCTGCCAGGTGATGCTCGGAGCATTATCGGCCTGTCGCAGGCTCAAAGATAGGGCACGCGTGCACGCACGCACATTCAGACGCACGCAGGAGTGCAACAAAGCCCGTGTCAAATCCTAAATGTCAAAACCCCGTGCCGCGCACAGAATGTGTGTTCCGTCAGTAATTACCACAGTAATACACAGTCTCAAAACACTATCACTCAGCATTGACTTGTTGACCATTACTAATTGTTAATCAGTGTTTTGTGTTGTGTGGTTAGAAGCAATGGGAACAAGTGAGAAAAAAAGCAATTAACAGTTCCAATCTCCTCCCCCTCACTGTTTTACCCCCTTCTCCACATTTATTCCTGTCAGTTTTTTCCCGCCTGTTTTTTGCCCTGTCATTTTTTTTAGTCCACAGCCCGACACATAAATGCAGGTGGCCTCGGCCGTCTCTCTCTGTTCTTGGTTCAATCTCCTTACCCAATCAGAGGCAGACCCCATTACCACACAGTTTCCTAGTCAATGATTTCTCATTTAGACCGCACTCCCCAGATCCTCAGCTCATTGAGGGCTTGATGGATGGCCTGTCGTATATGCATATGTGTGTGTGTGTGTGTGTGTGTGTGTGTGTGTGTGTGTGAATTAGAGTTTTACCCCTACCGTGGGACAACACAACTCAGGCTCAATCTTATTTCTAATTTTTACCCCCACTGCTAGTTTTTGAGTGCCCCAGTTGCCCTTCAGAACAGTTATAAGGCATAGAGGTTGGAATCTCCCTCTATGAACTGGGAAAACCCTTCAAGACCCTCATTTGTCATCAGCTGCTGTCTACGCCATTTATGTAAAAAGACGATATATACTCAAAATGACATTTTTCAGGTGTGGCGATTCCTCTTGCGTCACTGCAGCGATCGCGGTATTGTCACAGTGACTGATGTCTGTTGCACATGTTTAACCATCACCTGTCAGTAGAAGATGTACACTACCGATTGCATGAATGCTAACAGAAACCTCTGACGCACCTATATATAACCCATCAAAAACTATGATTATGCAGTGTAGTTCCAATCCAAAATAAGCTCTGCCCTTGTAATTATCACTAAACTAAGCTATTCTGACATGTTGTTGGACAAACTTTCCAAATCATATTAATTTTAAATGCCCCAGTGATCCAGATCTGCTGCAGTATAACTAATGCTGGCTGGCGTGAAGGCGGCAGGATGAATATCATATTCTCAGGTCGCAGTAATACAGAGTCAAATCCTCTGTAAAGAGCACATTAACTCCGATCACACAACCATCATTTAGCCAAAGGAGGAGCTAACCCTGAAAGTGATGCGAAATTCAACCGCAAATGCACCGTATGCCACGGAGACCACCGGAAACATAATTAAGCCTTCACCTGGGTCTACTAATTTTCCAGGTTCTTTAATTACAGAAACTTTTGAATCACAAAATGTCACTGTTTACTTCAGCCTCGCAGCTTCTGGTGAATGTCCCACAAGCGCGACTAAGATGTTAGAAGTTAATGTGGTGTCTGCTTGTTTTTTTGGTGCAGCGGTTCATCTCAAGGACTTAAAGCTGCAATGTAACGATTGGCCACTTGTTGAAGGTCACTCCAGACAAACAGGGGGCAGCACATCGCCAGATTAACGACTCACTGCTGCTCACTGGGCTCTTTGCTTCAGCTATCTTTAGCTTCGTGTTGTAGTAAGCTTGCCGTGCAGCTGTAGCCTCATCAGCCGACTGAATCTGCCCAGACCGAGAGTCGGGGAGTTCGAAAGTTCGGGGCACCGGGGAGTGTTGGTAATTACACACCACAGGCAATGGAACCAGGCTCAGCGGCCTCCCAGTGAACACAACGGGACCAGGACCAAACATAACCAGAGGCCAGCCCGAAGAAAGGAAAATACAATGCTGAGGTTATTTAGCGGCTCTGATCTGGACTCTGACTCAAGGGACTACGGCATACGTCAACAGGGAGCAGGAGAGACCAGAAGTTGAAAAAGCCGCAAGAGGAAGATGGTCACTGGAGATGAGCAAAAGCAGGCGGAATATTTTTTTTTTTTACATCTAATAACTTAATTAGTTAATGCTGATAAAAAAGGGATTATTTCAACCAAAAATCGAGAAGTATTTGGTGAGGTTAGGATGCAAGGCAAGGCAATAAAAGTCATCTTTCACCATCGTTCAACGAAAGAGAGAATGACCAGGTTGTACGTTCCCGTTTAATACGGAAAAAAATACTATAACTATCATACTGTTTATCGATTAGACTTACAGGCGCCCTGTGGAACTCCTGTGTTGCGCTGGAAGCCGGTTGTTAGTGGAGAGAGAGCAGTTAGACGAGGCACTAAGATCATAACTAAAGTCACATCCTTTGGACTGACTTAAGGAAAATCCGACCAGATAGAGCCAATTAAAAAGGCTGAGAGAGTTCGTGAAAAATCAACTGAACCTACTTGACTATCTAGTGTTACAAAGTTAGCATGCTAACTTCAGTAAGACATCTTCACGGCGCAGTACATAGACGTTGTTGACATAATGTCAAAACTGGTATATCTTGACATTCTGTTGCTATCGTGGCCATATCTTAAACAAGCCGACTGTCTTTTTTGTCCTCCCTGATAAACAGAGTGACAAGTTCGACAGATTGGCCTCCCCCCCACCCGAGCACGAGCCACTCCCAGCTGAACTACAGGAGCAACATGACAACTGAGAAGGTCGGGGGTCAGAGGTTGTTATGGATTGTTACAGGTCACAGAGGATGGCTCGAGTCCCGCGGGTTGCTCAAATGTCAGCTGGATTCACAAAGTGTCATCAGGAATCCTCCCAAGCAGCTGGAGAAAGTGTGTTGACACGGTAGCGTTTGTGGTAATTATGAATTTGTGGTCTTTTCCTCCCTCTGTGTGCAGCACGGGGGGAAGGCATGGCTGGTGGTAGAGCACTGCTGCTTCCCGGCAGTGAGTGAAAACTCATCCTGTGAAGCCAAACAGCACTTGATTTACTGCTGCTGCTCCGGCCATGCGGTGATGCCACAGCGCCACCTGGCTGCTAAGGTACGGCACCGCACTTAGACACGGTCAAAACATGAGCCTCGCAGAGTCAGACAGATCAAGAAATCGAGAGGAGATCGCTCGGCAGCGTGCCCATAAATCTTGAGCTGAACCTAACAAATAATGTAAACATTTATTTGAAACGGTGTCTGCAGAAGAAGCTTTTCTTTCTTTATCTCTTTATCCGTTATTTAAAAAAAAAAAAAAAGTCTTTGTAATGTAAAACAGCGTTGTGACAGGGAAACAAAACTGAGCATCTAAAAAAATAAACACTTGAACACACAGAGAATGTGAGGACATCGTCTTGTGTCCACGGTGAGATTCAAAGTCAGTCCCGACCTTGTTCAAACTTTGGTTTGTTAATATTAATGCAGTCTGCTAATGTGAGTGACCTCATGGAAAAGTCTTGAACCCAGAAATCAATTGCAATGCATTTTTAATGTGGTGAGTAAACAGTCATTTACTATACAGTATCTTCTCCTTTCAATTTGCGCATTTTCTTATTGTCGAATGGAGTATTTAAGACACTGGACATATCTGTAACCCTCTTTTTCCTCTCTCCCCCCCCATCCTCTCCTTCACTCAGGCCTCTCTATGCTCAACCATCCTGGGACCTCTCTCTCTCTCTTTATCCTGCTTTCGGTGCCTCATCCAGTCGTTGATCTGGATCTTCGGTCCCTGGGAGATTCAGCCTCCCTCCCTCTGTTTTATGTTTCTCATTTTCATTGTGAATGATGTCGTCCTCTTCTGTGTTTACGTGGCCTGTCCTCTCTCCAGATATCTAAGTGGTGAATAGCAGCAGCTCAAATCCTACTTACAGGGCGACTCTCAAAGCTCAGCTGTCCCCCTGGATCCCTGTTCTTCGTTTTTGATTTACAATCTACATTTGCCGCCATAATTTTATACATCATAATTTTTCTGTTGTGGATCTGCTCCGTACACATGACATCTATTGCGTGTCCGTCCGTCCTGGGGTAGGGATCCCACCTCTGCTGCTCTTCCTGTAGTTTGTTTTCAATGTTTTTTTTCTGGGGTGGAAGTTTTGCCTTATTAAAAGAGCGCTAAGGACAGAGGGTGTTGTATGCTGTGTAGATCGTAGACTCGCTTTTATGTGATATCGGGCTCCATAAAACTTACAGAGAAGCAGCTAGCCAGGTCACAATTATTGTTTATTGAACTTTATGTATAAAAGGAAGATTTAGCCAGTTTATGTTTCCCCCCTATAGCCTCAAATAATATATTAATAATAATACTTTCATTACAGTATTACCCCTTATGTACACCAGAGATTATGTTTTAAAGTTAATGTGTAATTTGTGGCACTGACTTTGTTTCACGCTGACTCAAACTCAGAACAGCTGTTTCTGCACACTGGTGCGTGTGTGCAGGCCTGGTTCCGGAATATAAAATACTTCAAGTTCATCCGAAATTACCGGCGCACTAGTCTCCGATGAGACAGTGGTAAGTGAAGGCAGCATGCCGTTCCTTTACAGCAACAGCTCAACATGCTCAAAAGCATTATATGTCTTACAATCCCAGTCCAGGCAAAACATCCTCACATCTAAGTGTATCTGATAGGTCGATTGCCAGTGACTCCCAAAATGACCTTTGCTGTGTACAAATGGCAGTCGTACAGGATTTTAGTCTTACACACACGGTTTGGTTAGGTTTAGGCAATCGATGTGGTTTGGCTCAAAAGAGCTACATTACTAAAGCAGCTTCCTTTGTGAACGTACTGACGCGGCACACGGAACTTGTACGAGACATCGCTTAAATACCTGAGAAAGTTTCAACAACTCACTGCTGCCCGTCACGTTCACACTAGACATGAACAGCAGTCTCCTGTGTTACAGTCCTGTGCCTATTTGACCCAACCATCCGGCCCCGACCGCTTTGTAGTACTTCGCCTGACTTCCTCCTTTGCTTCAGCTACAAGAGGTCGGCGCCTGACAGGAACCATAAATATGGGTCATAACAAGCTGCTTGTTCAGTCGACATATGTGGTCACAACAAGCAGCCTTTCTGTCACAGATGCTCTATTTCAGTCTTTGGACCAGAATAAAATCTATTTCACTAGTGTTCAGAGTCGATTTGGCCGGACATAGCTTTTGCGGAATCCAACTTAGGTAGACAGTTTGCATTGTCCATCTCAGATCACAGTTTCACTGACTATGACCACACAAAATGCACCAGCAGCATCTACAATTCTAAAAAAGACGGAGCTGTTTTCTATACAAACCTGAATGACGTTCCGTTCATCCGTGTGTTTTGGCCAGCTCCATTGTTTTGTTTTTTTTTGTTTTGCTTTTTAATAGAGGCTGGTTCTTCAAGGCTTGAAGGCAAAATGATGAGCTGAAACGTTACCTGAACAAAGAAAGAATGATTACCCATCACTCTTCTGTCAGTACGGAGGGTTATTTTCAGTCATTGTTAGCGAAACGCTTTCAAAAGCCATTATGGAAATGTGCTGAATTGCCTCCTCCATATATCTTCTTGAACAATACTGTAATTAGGAAGATTAGCTTTGTTTGAAGCCTGCGAGTCAAGCAGACAAAACAACAGTGAGTCAACCTCAACAGGAGACGGTAACATGGACCTCTGCTGGTGACAAGTGGGAACTGCATCCACCCGGGAGTGCATCGTTTTGGGGTTGGCATAAATCAAGGAGGTAATAAAGGTCGTCTTGTTTTTTCTCTCTCTTTGCAATTGTTTTTAGGACCAAGCCATATATTTCACCTGTCTGATTATACAGAACACCACGTATTTCATAGTCAGTTTAACACGCATTGTGGAGACACTGGCACTTAAAGCAAATCAGGATTATTCAGATGGATTTGCCATATAGAACTACAGCGACACAAACAAACAACGAATGCAGTGGAAAAATAATTCAAAAATATTGAAATCAAAAGTTCGACCTTTGGAAAGTTTTCTCAGCTCCCCTCTTGACATGAATTCAACACCAAGTTAAAATACACTGTTCGACAAATGTTAAATGTTTGTATCCGGTATTGCTGCTCGAAAGCAACACATCCCGACACCTCTACATTACAGCAGGTGGGAGCTTCAACCACTAGAGGCCGACAGACACGAGAGTTTAAGCTGGTGCTGTCACACGTGCAAGAACTGGATCCAGCTGCAGACACAGCAGCAGGCAGGCCCAAAAGCGAGCTTTAAAGAAAGCCGATCGCCAATCCAAATAATGCAAAATCCAAAAGAAGATCAGCAAACAGTCAGGTAACAAAAAGCTGGCAAATGAGGGGAATCAAGACAACAGTAAAACAAAAACAGAGAACAAACTAAGATAACATAAATCCAAGGTGAACACAGGGAGCACATAAGGACCGGGGGGGGGAAAGACACAGGATAACAGGAGTTACGTGAGGAGTGATGAGAACTGAACCGACGGACCAACATAGACTGAGGGAACAACACGGGCTTAAATACAAACAAACCCTAATGAGGGGATGAGGTGCAGGTGGAAGCAAGGCGGAAGAAACGCAGCAGAGGGAAGTGAACGGAATAACGCCAGGGAAGCGGCTGATGGGCTGGAAAACACCGGAGGGAGGGAAAGGCTAACGAGGGACGTGTAGTGCAGGTGTGGAGGGGAAGCAGACCGGGGGAGAACTCAGGTAACAGGGCCGGCAGGTGATCATCAGACTGAACACAGGTGTGGGAGAAACACGAGAGAACTACTGCTGCTGAGCACTCATGGTTTCGGGATGTCAGCATGGCCGGGTGATGGACGTCCCGGTCTGTGTGGTCATATCCCGAGATGGTCTCTAGCTGCAAAACGTCTACTGGAAATGTGCGGCAGTTCAGTGGAAGCAGCTTCATCTGCAAAGTAATATTTCCTTGTTTTTACAGCTGACAGTTTTTAGAATTTAACCATATCACTAGAAATAAATGTGCAGCACTTTATTCTTGTAAATTTACAATACAATACAGCAATAACAGTTTTGACAATACTGTATATTTACAGATCTGAGAAGCTGAGCCCAATAAATGCTTTTCCTTGAAAAAAGTTGGCAAGCGGGGCGCCAATTAGCATTTAGCCCAGCTGAGAAGGCGTCCCATATACAGAGGCCTTGTCCTCGCTGTAGCAGCCCGGGGGTTTGAATCCCGGCCGGGGGCCCTTTGCTGCGTGTCACTCCTCCTCTCTCTCATCCTGTTTCCTATCATCTCTCAGGCTGTTCTATCAAAAAAGCCACACAAAGGCTTGTTGCTAACTAACTTTCTGTTGACAGTTGTTCGCCTAGCTGTTCTCCGAATGTGCTCTTAATTTGTAAAGCTGTCAGAATTAAAAGTGCACGCTTAAACCTCTGAGTCATGGTGGAGAAAGTAGGAATGGCATGAGATTAAAACGCTCAAGTCAAGTACAAATACCTCAAAGTACACCAGGAGTCCGACTTCGTGCAGGTAATAACCGGGTCCCCTCTCTGACTCAGTCACGCCTGAGTCATGCCACATGTTTACATACGAGGCCTCTGTTCATTCGCGGAGGGTCCGACCTGTTTGTTAAGATGTTGGCAGACACCAGCAGAACATTCTGTCTCATCAAGTTTGTCCCTATAATCACGATTTCTATTTTAAGTAAGGATGAACCCATCGTTCTCATCTCAACCTGCAGTTTGGGCGTTCTGATTTTCCTCAAGTTGTAATGAAGGCCTTCCCTCACCGGGTGGCAGTATGTGCACTTATACCGCACAATCCTGAGGCAGAGCTGTGAGAGCTTTTTTTTTTTGTTTTTTTTTGTGTAGTTCGACCCATCTCATTTTCAGTCGTCTGACAGAGGCAATGATGGGGAGCCCTTGATCTCAAATATACGTACTGGTGTAGAATTATATAAGAACTCAGACGGCTCGATGCTAGGGAGAGTGAAAACAGAGAGGGAGTGGGAGGCTTCGGCTCAATTCACGAAGCAGATCAAAGAGGGGGGAGAAAAGGAAAAAAAAAAAGGTGAGAGAATGTGTCTAATAAGCCAAAAAGAGGCAAAAAGAGCAGAGCAGCATTTGAAGCCGTGTAAGGTGATTGAGACGGAGAACAGGCCGAGCTCTGAGCGAGACATGACACTTGATTTTTAAAACTACAAGGACATCCTTCTCTTTTAATCTTTGGCGTCTTGATGTGAAAGCCTTGCGTGCATTCTGCGCGTGATCCAAAATCAAATAGACGGGATAAAGCAGCTAAGACGACAGGATAACTGCTCCAAATACAGTTTTTATTTTGATCAAACATTCCCCTCGTTCAAACATGGAGTTGGAGGATCTGGTGGGTTTTATAAGGAACCTGCCTTTCTTAGCGATTACTGATGTCTTTTAACTGAATTCCGCTTCCCAGTGATGTCACACTGAACGGGAAATGTGCTCAAAAATACTTTCTCGCTCAACTGCGTGTAGATTTTAATGCATTCCTTGAGATATTAATAGCACGATCCTGAAAGCATCTTGTCATTGTGATGGGGCCTGGGGGCACAGGCAGTTCACGGCGTATCGAGCAGAGAGGACTTTTACTGACAAGTGCCCCGGCGAGCCGATATGTCTAATACACAGGCTTATCTACGGTTGCAGGCAGTCACTCATAAAAGTGCTGTGCACCAAAGGGGCGAGCCAAAAGCCGAAAAAGCTAGAGAGTATCTCATGGGCATTTTGTGTCAGGAGCGAGAGAAAGGGGTGAAAGGCATCAGACATAATCAATAGCTGAGACTGTGAATGCGTCTCGCTGTATGTGAACAGAGGGCTGCAGAAAAAAAGGGATGGCTAATGACTTTGGTGAAATTAAATTACATAATTGTCTCGCTGCGGGGAGACAAATGCACCCCATCGCTGATTATTATATATTAAATACGAGATTGATCTGAGAAACAATTTGGAGAGCCAGGACATTTAGATTAATCGTACACGGTTTGAGTTTGTCTTCAGATCCCAGTGTTGGGAAAATCAAATGGATGCTGATGTGAACCGGGTCGACCCACAAGGACAAGGAGGGTGGCTCCTGGATTTAACTCGAAATTCTTTAAATATTGCAAGAAGAAGTACCTGAATGTCACGCTCAAGTAAAAGTGAAGCTGATACTCCAAAATATTACCCTGGGAAAGTGAAAGCCAACCATTTATAGAACTCCACTAAAAGACTACAATCATGTCCGCCCACAGCGCCTCTCCTCGTGCACTGAATCAGCCAATTGCAGGCATTTCAGGGCTGCATCAGTCAACACGGTACCCAACATGACCTGCGATCATGCTATGTGCTCCAGTGTATGGTACAGTGCCAGAGAAAAGTGTATTATCAGTGTTAAAGTTCGTATTTAATACTTGCACCATTATTATTAACAGCTCATTATAAAAGCTGATATATTTTACTCATATTCATGTGGACTGTTTAATAAAATAAATCTTGTATGATGTTTGTATGTTCTTATATTTGATGCCGAGTTGATTCTGTTGGTCCGAAAACCAAGAAAATAAGTGACACTGATAATAATCTTGGTTTAATATCGCCGCCCTGACCAAACTGCTTCTTTTTCTTTGTAAGAGCACAACCGACGTGAAAACACTGCAGCCGTGTTCTACAACCACGAGCTTCTATTCACATATTTGATGCATCAGAGCTTTTTGTAAAGCGTTGCATCTCAACCTCCCATAGGATCGCGGTCAAGTGCACCTTGTCAAAAACCATCCTGAGGGAGGGGACGATCATCCCATTGTCTACACGCAGGACAAGACAAAGCTCTTAGTGTGCTCCCAACGTGTGGCAACAGCCGACAGCAGCTGTCACCTCTGACATCATCGCCGGAGCGAGTTGGCTCTTCCTTAGGTGGCAGCGTGCCCCGGTGCGCTCTGGGAAACAACTCGGGCAGATGGGATGGAGAGTCTTGAAGAAGAGCAGACGTTTTCCCCCTTTTTGCTGAGAAACGGAGATAGGCCGGATCTGCGTGTTGTTTCATGTGAGTTAAGTGGTTTGTGAATATAATACAGAGCCATGAATAGATTTACCAGATGTGAGCATAAAACTTGTTTTTTTTCTTATTATATCCATTATATAAGCATAAACACACCCACCATTAAAGACACAGGACACTTGGACATTGCCACAATATGTGAGTGATTGAAAATTATGACATACAATATGATAATATATATGAAGTATGATGATTATGTTTGCCCAATAAAGTTTTACCGGTGTATGTTTCTTCATATACAAAGGATGGTTATGCTTGTTTATGTAAAGGGTAGCTGCAATCTGATATTTGCAGGGCCACCCCCAGAAATTTTGTGTAGGGGGGCCAGAAGGGGGCACTGAGGGGGGGCCATCCAGAATCCAGGGGGGCTGTGGTCCCCCGGCTCCCCCTTCCATATTTTCTGTTGTTTTGCTGGTTTTGTCGTCGTTCTATTTCCTATTCACGGCGCTGCTTCTTCCCAAAGGCAATGAAAACATGAATAACAAAGAGACAGGACACGGGCATGTTGAAAATCTTACAATGTATATAATTGACACAAGATTTCAGGTACAACAGCAAATGAGACATTTGTATTTTTCATCCTCTTTCTGGCATCTATGTTCACCATAAGCACAAACTCTCCATAGATTTTCTGATAACAACAAATCCAAGTAAATAAAAACAAGAAAAAAAAAATGTAAAGTACTTTTTTTTTTAAATTTCCTCATAAATTGGCACCTTTAAGAGATTCCTCTCATATTCAACTCAGTGTAGAATAAAGCCGTCTTTAAACGGTGGGATAATCAGCTTTGCATTTCTTGCCACCTAATGAATGAGGGCAGGTACGAGGCGCTCAAACTGATCCGAGATCAGCGCTCCGGGCAAAACCTTTCTCCCGCCGCCTCTCTCTCTCTCTCGCACACACACACACACTCACACACAGGGGCTTTGTGTTTACACTGTTTCCCCATAGTTGAACAGGAGACGTCTTGCTGGGCCATGTCTATCTGCATACACACATCCCCAATCAATAGTCGCTTCTGGAAGGTGTTGACTCGCGTATCGATCGACCATCTTGTGATGTCTTTGTGCAGACGACGCCATTTATCGGCCTCATAAAAGTGCAGGTTTTTTTTTTCTATAAAAGGGAGGGGTACTTTGAGCAACAAATTAATGAGATCAAAAAAGGTGAGGGAGGAGAGAAAGGGTGAGGGGTTGTGCAAATTCCAGCCGATGACATTGTGAGGCAGTCATTGAAACTGAAAGTCATGAGTTACAAGTCGTCTTTGAATTGGAATGTCACCATCACAGTCGGAGTCATTTCTCTTTTGCTTTCATTCCGCGGGGGCTTAATGTGCACTTTCACATTCATGTCCAGACTTTTCCGAGGAAAAAGGAGAGAACCACGCGTCGCTCTTGCTAATTGTTTCTCGGTTTCAAAGTGTACATTTAATTTGTTCAAAATGCGCCATCGAATAACTTTTACTTTTTTTTTTTTAAGTCTCACAATCGACCCCCATCACGAGACAAAGTGTCAAAGGCAGTCACAGGCAGATTTTCTTAACCGGGGAGGGGGGGGGGGCTAACAGGAAAAACAAATGCACGGACGCACAGCAAACATTCATCCGTTAATGAAGCATGTAGAAGAAAAAAAGTAAAGAAAGTACCATTTAAAATAACCTGTCAGGTGACACCTGTGACAACAACTGTTCTGAGAGCAGTCATTAAGTATCGAACAGATGTGCTTCTCGAACTTCGTAGAAGGTCCCCCCCCCCCCAACTACTACGCTGTAATTAACTGTCAGGAAATGAACTACAGATTGTCCCAGTGTGCAACTGTCCATTTCTGTCCTCCACATTAAACCTCTCTGTCATCTACAGGCTCGATGCTGACGAGCAAAGACACCGTCAGTACAGACCGGGAGTTATTACAGCCGTAGGTTGAAATTCCATTTATTTTCTTCTTCGTCTTCTTCTTCTTTTTCGGGGGTGGGGGGGGGGGGGACCAGCTACATTAATCTCCCATTGCTGTCAGTCGAATAGCACTCTGTCATGCAATTATTTCCAATACATTTCAATACATATTTCATTTCGGTGCCATCCAAACAAGATTTATAAAGGCTCTGTCGTCCAATCCCTCATTTGCTCTACCGACCCAAAGACAAGTACACGCATTCACATTCGCACGCACAGACACACACGCACGCAAGCGTCGTCCCATCATCCTGCACGCGGCGTTCTTAAATGAGAGCTTTGACGTTTTCTTTGAAATAAAAAAAAAAATAGTAAAAATGCGGTATGTGTTTCCTCCCCAGCAAGCTTCTCATCAGGTAAAAGCCTTTTTTTTTTCCTTCGCCGCGTTCCCACAACATTCCCAGTAAGGTTGACACGTAATGAAGCACTGTGTCATTGTCATATTGCCTCGCCGTCATGTAGAAGCATGACGGACGCTTTTAAAGGTCGTTATATCTGATGAGCGAGGAGCGAGAAGGTGTGAGGGGGTGGGAAGAAAAGAGGCACTGATATAGAAAGAGTTGCAGAAAAAAAAACGGAAGGCAGATATGGATACACTGTGACAGACGAGTTAAAGCATACAAGTTATCAGGCCGTCCCAAAATGTTTGATACCTAATTGGCTATTTTTTTTTTTTTGTTTTGTTCTGTTTTAGAAAACAACAAAGAAGCAATCCAAAGTATGTACACTGCTGTGTCCGCCATACAGGTAGCAGTACAATTCAAAGACGTGCACGGCGTGGCTTTTTTACTGCGATCACTGCTGCAATTAGACAAAAAAAATCAATGACATCGGTAGTCGCAATTATGATGCTAATCACAGGAGCACTGATCCTTCGCAGGGAGCACACAAAATTATGCATATTACACTTCTGCTGTGAACACAGAAAAAAAGAATACTGGAGGAAAAAAAAAAAGAAAAAGGAAAAAGCGCTACATGACAGCAGTGTTTCCTGCCTCTGTGCACATTTCTGTTCTGCTACACGTTTTTCAAAAGTCATGAACTGTCGATCCTTTGCTGCGGAGAGCGATCTTTAAAAACCGACACCCCGCCCACCACCACCACCACCACCACCACCCCCGGTTCCACATACAGCGCTCTATAGTGGGAAGCTGCTGTCATCTGAGACCTGTGCCCAGGCCTAGCATGTGTTTTGCTTACACCAGACCTCTCGGGGTTGATCCTACGCAGCCAGCGGGGCCTGGAGAGAGAGGGAGATCTGCCTCAGCGGGGGGGGGGGGGCGGGGATGGGGGTTGTGTAGGGATGAGAGGATGGAGTGGCGGACGGGTCACGTTACTCCCACATTAGACGATCATGTCAGTGCGAATGTGATCACGGTTATTATTACAGCTTACATGATGAAATGGCAAAAAAGTGCTGATGCGGAGTGCTCTCATCCTCGCCGCGTGGAGCGACATTGTGGGGCTTAATGCATTAAGAGGCCCAGTGGGTCGCCATGTCCAGATTATCCTCCTTTTTAAAGTCATCAATATTTTATTTCATTTAGGCTTGTGGTTTCTATTTCTATAAATATCTGCGAGTTATTAAACCACTCTGGGTTTTTTTTGTTTTTTTTTTTGTTTGAGTTATTAATAAATAAATAATTCTACTTAACAGAAGTGCTTTTTTTTTCTTGGAAGTGGAATATCAAATATATGTATCTGAGCAACCTCTTCAAAGCCCCGCTCTCCCTCTCCCCGTGGCGTCAACACCAACATACTGTTAACAATATAGTCTCACACATGTCTTAGGTACAGATATAATCTCAGCGAACCCAAACACCAGAAAAGAAAACATTAGAAGATGCGAAGAAGACCAGCTCTAATGGTGTCATAATATAGCGAAGAAACGAAAGGAAAAAGAGCAGAACTGAAACATTTATGAATACTCGAAATTCCATTTCTTGTTCTAATCCAAAAACCAAAAGGAAAGTCCATCCAAGTGAATTTATTTTTTTTTCTTTCTGTTGTTTCCTTATACTTGTTAAGTTTTGGCAAAGTAACTAACCCCCAGCTTCTCCTTTCTCCCCCTTTTTTTTCCAGAGTCTCCCCAACCCCTGTGTCCCAAACTCAGTCCCAGTTGGTGGATTCCCCCCGTCAATTATCGCCGCAGCAGCAAAGTGAGCAGTGAAAGCACGTAAATGCTGATGCCTGGGAGGTTCTGGCTGGCCGAGGCTTTCACCTTCTTGTTTTCTGGAGGGTACTGGTAGATAATTGGCGGCTGAGTGGCTGGGACGACGAGGCGCGGGCCCCGGTAACACATTTCGTCGACGCAATTGCCGCTCCCTGAACCGCTGACATCATCACCTGTGGACAGAGAGGCAGGGTGTGAGCTTATTGGTATGACACACGTAACATAACCAAATGGCGCTTGCTATGTATTTTTTTCAGAATTAACATATGAAGACCGCTGCCGCATACTCATGCATATTAAACATACTGTGCACATGCTGTATCTGCTTGAATACCAGCAAGAAAAATGAGGTCGGCTGTCCAGGTGCAGGCTCCAGAAAAAGGCTGAGCATGTTCACTTTCATTGCGCCGTTCAAAACACGACCTCAATTATTCAAAACGATAGTGTGCCGTCTCCTCAGATGGAGGGAAATAGTCAGAGTTGTTTATTTCCCTTAATCTAGAACTTAAAAGCTTAAATCATGGGTGAGTCATGCGGGAGGGAGTTTTTGGAAACTTGTGGGCTGCGATGGTGAAACTACTCACTGGTGTCCTGGAAGTCCACATCCTGGCCGTTGAGAGCGTTCTTCAAGCGGTGCGTCATGATCTTCAGCTGCATTATCTGTTGGCGTATCGTCATGTCTGGCTTGGTGATGTCGATTTCCACCTCAGGGTTGTTGATCTGACTGGCCAGGCCGTCACCCATCACTTCTGGAAGGTACCTGCCAGCACATGAGCACTCATTTAACATGTGAAACACGGGCCGAACATTAAAAAAAAAACAATTCAACACAGTTAATTGCAGATTATGTGATTTTAATGAACAGCAGCCTGTTTAAAAAGAGGACCGGGAGGGAAGGAAACCAGACAGAGTGAATGGGGAGGGGAATACAAACAGGAAACAATAAAAATGTGTGGCATATGTGAAAAGCTTAAAAGTGTGTAGTCATAGCATACACTGTAAGACATAGAGATAGCAAACCACATCAATGCTACACAACATCTCTATATAGAGTTCGCTAATGTTAGCTAACATGAGCCACCTGATGCTACTGGTCATGTCAGACCAAATAGGATTAAAAAAGCACCGAAGTGAACAAGGATGTGTTCAATTACGTCCGTCAAGGAGGTTATGTTTTCGCCCGTGTTCGTTTGTTGGTTGGTTGGTTTGTAGGCAGGATTGCACAAAAACCACACAGTGGATTCGTATGAAACTTGGATTGACGATGTGTCTTGGCCCAGAATAGACCCCATTAACTTTTGGGGTGGACTCCAGAATGTTTTCTCACTTGCGTTAACATTGTGAGATGGGACATTTTCGTAAAAATTCTCAGGAAAATATCTGTCCTAATTAGGTAATACGGATTTACTAATGAGTACAATTTGATGCAGGTCCAAATAAAAATCGGTATGCATCAGAATAACAATGCTATATTTGATAATCGGTTAGAATTTATCAAATTAAAGGGGATCGTTGTGCCTTGCTGAAGGTATACACTCTACTGGGTGCTTATGAATTCAAGTTTACATCTGCAACAATACTATGGATACAGGTAATGGGAATGCAACCTCAGCAACAGAAAGTCGTCACATTTTTTGAGGAACACCAGCCATCACCTGTTGAATCGTCTTGATTTATTCAAACAGGTGTAGTTCGGTTAAATTTTAACATGGTCGGTAAACACTGTTGTATTAGCACTAATGAGAAACACATCTAAACTTTAATCAAACTGAAGTGTAATGAAAAACAAAGTAATGTGTGACTACACAGCTTAAAAAAAGGTTTTGACTTTCATCTCTCTGGGAGTATATGTACATATGTTGCATTATACAGTTAAACATAAATGTAGGTTAAGACTGTTTGTGTCATTTTGCTACAGACCAGTAGATTAACCATGCATGATTTGTGCTATCATTCAGTAAACATCATTTTCGCTCACCACAATCCTATCGGGACTCACTCCACTTTTTTGTTATATATCGCTAGTATTGCCTCTGTCGGGTGCTTATCTTGACAAAGCCATTTGTCTTGTGCGTGTACTTTATACATTTGTGATGATGAACAACTGACAGGTGACAAATGGGCGGTGACAGTAGCAATGACAGCTAGTATGCATCAGCCCAGGACGCTCAGTGATTCCCATTCCATATTATTGAAAGAATGTCGATGGCTGGAAACACCTGTGCAATAATTTGTGATTATAAAAAAAGGAGAATCGTTTTTTTGTGAAAAATTAGACTTTGAGATGTCTGGTCACCTCAGCAGCGGTGTACTGTGCTTTAAAAATTGTAATTTCCCAAGATACCAGGCCAACTTTTTAGCACTGCGATACGTTATCTTGAAATTCATTTCTCTCCCGGTGTTTTTATGGCCCCACCTGGCTCGGCTCATGCCGTTCCAACACTTGTCCTCGGCTCCCGTCCCAGTGGCCACTCTGTCGCTGCACAGAACGCTCGGGAGGGAGACCCAGTACGGCTGCATGTCCCTCAGTCTGATGGTTACGTCTGTCACCTGCGGCAGAGCGGACGAGAGCAGATTCATGAGCATTTAACACTTGACCCAAAAATCACAGCATGATGCTGGACTCAGACGGGAGAGTCAGAAAAACTCTTATCTCCCTCAATAACCAACCGCAGCGCCCGGCCGTCTGACTCATTCATCCATCCTAGAATTCATTCTCATCTAATCACCCCATCGTCGACTGTATAAAGGTTAAATGAACAGCAAAAAGGGGGTTTAATTGCCCGTGATGATCAATGGCTACTGCATCATAAACCATCCATATGAAGAGGCTGAACTGGGCCATCGGGGAGCAATAACAAGGGCGCGGATCCAGCCGGGTAAATACTGACCAGTTTGTCCATCTTGCTGGACGCCAACTTGTCCTCCACGACGACCTTCCCTCTCTTCATGGAGTCATCGACCCCCGTGCTGCTGGTGTCTCTGGCACTGAGGGAGCCGCACGACTGGAACAGCTGGGGAGAGAGAAAGCGAGGGAGAAAAGGTGAAATTTCCAGACGCCGCGCAGATCAAACCAGGTCGAACTGCCTCGCCGTCAAAATTCAGCTCCATCTACGAGCGGCGTCTAACAGCGGGCTCGCTCTATAAAGGCTATTTTCCTACCATGTGTAGTTTCTTTATTGGTGTTGGTGTTAACAAGACTGACATCTAACACTTGAACTCGCTCCCTCTGAATAGAATCCCATAAACCCATACTGCATCAGTTTCACATTTGTCACAACCATCTGCAAGGGCACAAAGAAACACGAGCGTATTCACACACACAGAGCTCCTCCTTTATAAAGCAACAGTGAGGAGCGGTTACTGTTTTTGTTTTTTCTGTTTTTTCTCTTTTGCATGACCCCAAGAGTCAAATCACACCATCGCTCCAGCAGAATGATTCGCAGCTCAGAAAGTACGTCTTGTCCCTTATGGGGCTTACATTTCATAAACGGAGCCCGGGGGGAATAAAGTAAGACTGCAGTCAATCTGTCATCCAATCTGGCCTGCTTAGAAGAGCCCGGAGCCTTTGAACCTTCGCACATAACTAAAAAATAATCCTGTCGTAAGCTTCTAGTCCTGTCTTTCGGCATAACTCGCGGCTCACAGATAGAATAACGGACATTAAAAAAAATCGCGGCTGAGCAGCGGCTGATTCCTCGAGCGCGCTCACTCATCGCACTCGTTTATATCAGAAACTGGTGTTCTGAGGGGGAAAGTACATAACACAGCATATGGATTTTGATGTCAACAGATTATGTAAATAGGAGATAATCCGTCCGACACTGTCTACCGTAATACCGGTAGCACAGTCACGAATCGACTGCCGCGGGATCAACGCAGCGCCCTCCCCTCCAGAGATGGAGATCAGAGGCTGAAGCTGTGTGTGATTACCATTCTGAACCAGGTCAGAGGCGGTCTGCCAGGCGGCGGCTCACCTCTATCCAGCCGGGGCTGTTTAACAGCACGACCAGCACAGTGGAGGCTTTGTCTTTTTTTTTTTCTTCTGCCTTCACCAAAACAACCCAGTCAGATTTCCATCGCCGCCCGTGCCTTTTAAGGATCGCGTAAAAACCGCTGCTCGAACGCCATTAAAACAGTGAAGTAAAAGCCTGGCCTGCAGGCTCTGTCATGACTCACATCCTTTTATTTCAAAATCAAGTACTCAGGGCTTTTCAACGGCATTAATTTAGTGGTAGGATAGGTGTTAATTGTACAAACAAATGAATGTCGGGGAAACGAGGCAGCGGGGTCAGTGAACTGACGGTAATAGCTTGCCCAGTGGCGTTTTGCTGAGAGAGTTGAGATTCTTTATTTCCTTACTACTATGTCTACTGCTTTAACAGGTGATATGAATATTTAAAAGGCCCCTGAAAACCGGGTTCATATCTTCTCCGCAACATTAAATATTCATTCAAGAGAAAAAAGAAAAAAAAAAAAAAGCTAATCAGCTAATCTGCTTCAACAGGGACTGTGTGGGTGGGCTTTCAACGGATTTGATCGACAGCTGCCCGGCGACATAATCAATCTCACGACTGTCATCTCATTTTAATTCCTACATTACTAAATCTCTTTTGGGGGGGGGGGGGGGGACCTGTTTGAACTTTAATAATATAAGACCACCTCATTCAAAGTAAGAAGGTGATTAAGACAGTGAGCTCGATTATATGTTCACCAATTTGCCTTTGACTTCCCTCGAGCGGGAAAAAAGAATCTACAAATATTCAAGTCTAACTAGAGTTGGGGTGTCATTATGTGGTGGCTGATGGATGTCCTCATATGCAACACTCTATGATTTGCGACAAACATCTGTTTAAAAAGATCGCCTTAATATAATAGAACCTTTTTGTGGATTGCATAGTAATTCTGTCGGTGTTTTCTAGGCAGGGAGGAAGAACAACAAGGGAACAGAAAGGAAAATGATGAATTGCTACGTTGATTTATGCATCACGGGGCCAGAAACGAAGTTTAACTGTAGGCTCTGACCAAAAGCAGACGCCTACTTTATTGGACTGTTAAGATGCAAATTGGTACTTGTGAATGAATGAATATATGCTAAAGGCTCCTACATATTTAAAAGATCATGTTTACTCACAAAGATAAAAACAACATCAGCAGAGATATTTATCACATTTATTCAAAGGTACAATATGTATTGTGAGTGTAGGCGGGCTTTTGACTGGGTCAGGGCTCGTTGGTTAGCATGCTCACTTCAGTAGATATGTCTTTAACATAATTCTTCTCATGCCAACGTTCTGTTATTAATGTTATTCGTAAATATTGCACCTTTAAATATACACATATATATATATATATATATATATTTATTTTTCTCTAGAAACATCTGTTGGGCTGACTTGAACTGCTCTGGTCTATACATTCACAAGGCTATAATTTATTCATGATAATATACTGTATCTCCTTACATAAGGTGATTTTAAAACCAGGGGGAAAGAAATGTTTAGGGAAAACCGCTTTAAGCACCGCTGTCAAAGTATTTATGGTGTAACTTACTAGATGTTACAATGCATTTGGCAATGATAGCATTGCTGTTGGATTTAACGGTGTCTAATGTTTGGCATGTTTTGAGTTCCTCATCGGGCTGGTTTTGTTACAGACACCTGGACTGCAGCGGCCCTGCACTCTGCTATGACTAGAGCAACATGCAGACATATTCTGTCCTAATTACCTTACCTCAAAACGTTATACATTCCGAGCAGCATACACCGGTACATTAGTTTCCTCTCAGAAGAAGCTTCTGCGGTGGAACTAGAGTGTTCTGCTCCATTAATAATCTCCACAGTTGTGGCACAAAGTTAACTGCTCTAATAATCAAGGGAAATAGGTGATTATATGGTCATAACTGAAGCAAGACCATCACACCTACTGATACTGCATATTCCAGCGGTATCGAGAGAGTGCTGTGTGTTACAGGTCTGCACAGCTCTCTACTTTGCATCTTAAGCTAAAATACAAAATCAATAGTGAGTTGCCATATGCAGAAATCAGCTTATTTTAGGACCAGAACTGTTAACATATTTTGGGGTATTAAGTGGGTGCAACATTATGTGTCACATCACAATAAACTGCTGTCTGTGTATCCTCTGTTCATATGGTGTGGTCAGCTGTTTTGCAGCTGTATGCGTGTACCATGTGTGCTCTGACCTTGCTGTTGATGGACTCAATGTTATCATTCATGGTAAGCATGGCCTCTGATATGCGATTCGGGAGGGAGAGGACCACGCTGTCCACACCAGATGGTCCATCAAAGCGATCGGCCACCTGTATCATTGTTTCTGCAGAGACAGGAGACACAGTTAGCTTGAAGCATGCGTGAAATGTTTCACGCGCCGAACGCCGGCCGAGCGATCCCGCTGCAAAGTAACATCATGTGTCGGGTGAACCTTTGAGCAGACATATGGCTGAATCGGATGCGCGTGTTGGCGTGCGTGTGTGTGTCTGTGTGTGTGCGCGCTCCACACCTGCCAGATGCCTCCACTCGGTGTTGAGGTCAGCCTGGTTGGCCAGACAGCCCTTCATGACGTTGCTGCAGTAGTTGGCACAGGGCCTGGCGGAGGCCATGCCGCGGCAGTGGGGACAGTAAGTCAGCCTCATCATGGCCCTCGTGCACTCCGGGCTCAGCTGCACCTGGGGTAGGGCACAGACAAAAATACACACACACCACCTGGATGAAAAATTACTGTTTAGTCAAGCATGCATGATCTAATAGCCTGGAAGATAAAAATGATAGCGGCAGTTGGTCGAAAAGCGCGCATCCGACCACTTTAACCGCCGACACTGTACGGGGGGGATTAAACAAGTGTTCAGATTTAACAGATGAAAAGATGGAAATTTCTGTGGCCAGACAATCACAGCCACAGAACCGTGGGAGGTCACCTCCCGTGGTGACCTTTTTTTTCAGTTTGCACCAGACTTTTCATTCAGCACAGTTTCCTTGGAAACCACTTTGGGAGAATTCACTTTTTGTTTCACATGCAATGAAAAGGCCCTGACATTCATACAAGTATTCTCAGTCCCTCGCTCCTCCATCCTTCCTGCCTCCTCCATTTCTCTCTCTATCCCACGAGGCTGTTCCCCCAGGAAAGGGCCTTGGTGCGTGAAAAGTGAAACTGGGTTAATACCAGTAAGCTCTGTTCACAAGAGAGTACAGCTATGCATACAAAACCTCAGGAAGTGTGTGTGTGTGTGAGAGCGAGACAGAGAGAGAGAGAGAGAGACAGAGACAGAGAGAGAGAGAGGTGGAACGAGCCCAGCTACGCATACAAAGCTCCTCTAAGCTGACATCTGGGCCAGCCTGATGCTTTTCCTGGAAACTGTTCCTCCAACAGCAAAGTCACAGTTAAAACCAGCTTTTGAACAAATATACAGCGGGACCGGGACAACAATAGGAATCAGGTGGGAAAACAAATCATAGACATTCTGGACACTCCAGACCTGTCAGTCCTTTGGTAACAATTCAAGTCTGCTCAGCGTTTACTGGACATGAGAACAGACCGCGGACAGCAGAGTCGTCCCCCGCCGACGGTACTCGGCGTTAACAAAGCCAGTTCATCTGCGGCACTCGTCCTCCACGGCGTACTCATTGTGTGCGTCTCAGAATTGTATTCATATTTTCTTTTGCATTATTTACAGTTCTTTCCTTCATCAGTTCAAGTATCGAACATGTTGGCTGTAAAGTTTTCCAACATCCTTCTATGCTTGTAGTCGTTTTTTCTTCTTGGCTGTGTCTGGTGATTATTTATGGATTCATCAGCCCCATTTCCCCTACATGGATCATTAAAACCTAATCTAATCATATTTGATCCACATGAAGCAAAAGCAATTCATCTTGACACTGTTTTAGTCCCTAAAAAAACCTAAAACTAAAGAAAAATAAATAAGTACATAATAAGCTTAAATGTATCTGCGATGCATTAAAAGCGACCAATCTAATTTTGGGGTAATTATTGCCAGAAGAGGACAGAATAAAGTGAAATAAGTGACACAGAAAAAGCAATAACCACATTCCCAGGCTTAATCTCAAGTCATATGAGACATGAGTCAGATCCTCACTGCTGCCCTCCTTTTCTCTTCCCTCCTCCCGTCCCTACCCCACCACTCATTAGCCGGGGATGAGTCAGATGAATGCTTTTTTGGTGAGGCAGAAGAGGGAGTGTGCAGGGATGAGTGGAGAAAAAGAGTCAGAATGAGGGAGAAAGGGGAGTGTTACAAAAGCTACGAGGTTCGCCGAGGAGCGGTGGCAGGGGAGTAGAGAAAAAACATAAATAAATTAAAAAAAACCCACGGTGATGTTAATGAAGTACTTATTAAGGACAGACAGTCGTTAATCTAGTTTCTGTTACATCATCCATACAGTATTAATGCTGGGAATACCAGGCCGCGCGCAACAGACACGAAACAGCGTGTAGCACCTCCGCGGTGTTAATTGGGCGTTGATGTTGACAACTTCCTCTGTAACCTTGGAGGCTGTGGTGCACCGGGCGCTGTGAGAGACGGGCTGTCACGGTGATAACTCATAGACCTCGGGCTGAAAACTCAGGATTAACTTCCTTCATTTTAATTCCTTTAGACTAAAAAGAAAACATTAAAGCAGCAACGAATAATCAATTAATAGATTATCTGTCAGCTAACACATTTATTTGCCAATTATTTTGATAATTACTAATTGGTTTGAGTAATCTTTTAGAAAATACAGTAGGGTTTGGGTAAAAATGATCTGATTTCACCTTCTTGAATGTGAATATTTCCTGGGTTTTTTTTTTCTCCTCTGTGACAGTAAGACAAATATCTTTGGGTTGAGGACAAAACAAGGCACTGAAGTCACCATCTTGGGAATTGGGAAACATATTTCACCATTTTCTGTCATTGAAAATGAGACAAAAACTGCAGATTAATTGAGAAATCCCATCTCGATAAGAGCCTAAATACAAAAACGTCTTGCAGTGATGCCTCAAATGTGTCTTCCAACGGAGGCGTTTTTTTACAGTTTAACAATAAACTTTATTGTATCAAATGAAATTAGCAATGAAACAAGAAATAACACTTTTCATATCATGTAAAAAGACATCTATGGATCAGGAATATCTATTAAAGTTAGCATGCTAACCAGCTAGCCCCTCGGTACTTTGTTTGATAGTAAACGACACCAACACCCGTTCAGGTGGTCTGAGCTCCCAGCCTGGGAAGAGTCAGCTAATACACTTGCTAGCAGCTAACAGCAGCTATTGGCTACTCTAGTTAAACGCTGCCCCCTGTTTGCTTGGAGGAGGAATACAACAGGTGGCCACATCTTACATATTGCACCTTTAATTGCCAATCAAAACATTTACTGACGCATTTTCTGGCGGTGAACTGAGAAACTGATCGGATATACTACACCCGCCTTTCAGCAGATGCCAGGAGATCGTTTTAGGCTGCAGGGTTATGAGATGACTGCGCTGCATTTTAACCCCCGCAGCCTCACTTGTCCTTGCCTCACCTTCACAACATGCTCCCCATACCTGTCAGTACTTCCTATATTGCCCAGAGCAGTCGACCCCGAGACTCTTCTGCCTGTTGCCCCCCCCCTCCGCTTGTCTTTCCTCTGTAATTAGTAAGGATATATGAGCGACCTCTCCCCCCACCCACCCCCCACTTGTGTTATAGAGTGAGCCGATCCAGACTCCTTGCCTCCGGAGTGAGCTATGTGGCGCGTGGCCTACTTCCTCCACTCCCCTGCCCGAGGGAATAAAAGCAGTCTACTAAAAAAAAAAGTTGAGGACAAAGCAACTGGTGCAGCTCCGGAGCGAAAAAAGCAAGGGGAGGAATGAATTCTTAACCAGAAAGACAGAGTGCATCTGACTGCTCTCTTCTCTCGCTTTTTTCCCCTCTTACGAAAAACATCCCTCAAATTATTCATTTTTTCTTCCCCTTCCACGTATCTCGATCTCTCTCCCTGTGTTCTCTGCCTCTTTTTTTTCCCACGAAACTCTTTCATCACCTTTCACCGCGGCGCTGATTTCTCACGACTATTCCATCCGAAAAAAAAAAACATTGCAGGGATTCGTGTCATGTTTCACGCTAGCTTCAAGTTTGGGAGCGAACACAAAAGAGCGTTCGGAGCGCACACTCAATTTGTTTCCTCCAGCTTTGCCCTCTCGGAGCAGTGTAATGCCTCCCCGAGCATCGTGTGGTAAACATCTTCAGTCACCGGGCCCTTTAAGTGGCAATACGTTGCTATAAATAGAGCGGTTGTCTCATTAGGGCCCAATCAATCGAAGATGGAATTACAGGGGAAAAGGAAGGGAAGGCCGGGATCCGAATAAGCACACCGAGGTATTGACACTTAAAGGAGACAGAGGACAGCGCGGGGCACAGCTCTGGGAAATATCAACAGAGACGTTGGAGTACAGTTCGCTGGGGGAAGACGGATTGTGCGAGTCAGAAAGGGACATTAAAGGAGTAGCTGGAGTTTGTCTTCTCACTTTCTCTCACTGTCTCATTTGTTCCCATCACTATGCTCGTCCAATCTGCATTTAGTACAGCACAGTGCCGATTCACTGCCGGAGAAAAAAAAAGACGGCTGCGTACGGATTATGAATACGAAATTGAACGGTCGGTCGAAGTCGACTCCTTTTTCAGTGAAGTCGTACCGAGCTGGCCTCAGCTCGGATGATTCAGGGGAAAAAATTACACATTCCGTCTTCCTCGCACAGTTCAGTGGACCGAGCTCGGTAATTCCCTTTTACAGAGATCGTCCAAGTGTGTCCATAGTGACTATCCTTGCAATACAGACTTTTGATGAGTGTGTGTAAATAGGGCAGAAGGCACTCAGTGACCTCATTCAGAGTGGCAGCGGCTCCGGTGCCCTGGCATTAGCGCCGGGATGACATTTGGTAATTTCGTAAAAGCCGTGCTAATTATTTACGCATTTTCCCTCGCCAGCTTAATGAACACATTGCTCACTGTCCTTCAGGACCGGCGAAATGGCATCAGACGGGGAAAGGTGCATTATGAAGAAGCCACATGGTGGAAATTAGCATCACCGTTGGACGGATCAAATGCTGAGGTGTGCATGTATTTCTTATGCACCGGTAGTTTGGCGTCTTGCAGGCAGACATCTGAAGGGGTCGTAAGCCACTCTGGCCGGTCCAGGGGTAAACCCATGTGGCACAAAGCATAAACAGCCTTTTCACCTCAGTGTATTGCCCACGCTAATCCTCATCCTTAGTCCCCTGTCTGCTTACTTGAGTCTAACCCTCAGTTCAAACCTGCCATTATTATGTTTCTCAACATGCATCTCGGGTGACATTTACATCTACACTTAGGGCATTTAGCAGACGCTTCTGTCCAAAGCGGCATACATTTATCACAAGTAAGAAACCATGACGATAGAGTAAAAAAATGTAAAAAAATAGAAACAATCACGTGACCACGCTAGGACACAAAAAAAGAAAGAATTTAATGAATAGCATTTGCCGAAATTATAAGAGGGCCAAGATAATTAGGAATTTGTCAAAGACAGAGTTTCACAGCATTTATAATGTTATCCCAAACTTAGAAACATGCAAAATTGAGCATTTTTTTAAGGGAGTCTGGCCTCATTCTGCACGGGCAAAAAAAGAAGTTACCTATATTGATTAATGTTTGTTGCATTTTTAACACTGATTTAATCCGGCCCTGGTTCTTAGTGATCGGATCTCAAATGAGTCCTCAGTGCATCTTGAGGGCATTTACACTTGTACTCACAGCTGTCCACTTCTGATTGGATCGGTCAGGATGCATAAAAATCGTACGTCTCAACAGGACCTAATAAGTAAAGCAATAACCATCACTGTCTCCGTTAGCAAGGTTGCATGATTACCTGAGCCCCAGTTTCAGCTGTCACTGTCTGTGCCCTGTTATTCACCAGCTTCCTGCTACGCTAGAATAGCTGTTTCCGTTGTTATTCCTGATTTCAGTCCCCTGTGGATGTTGCGTGTGCAATGCTTTGCTGCATCCAGGTCCCTAATTGAGACATCCTCAAGTCCCTCTGTGTAGGTGTGCAACGCGGCACCTACTTTCTGGGCCAAAGTGAGGCAGAGAGAGATGTTGCCTGGCCGGGGTGTCTAACTCTGCGCAAAGTACAGTGTGTGCCGCCCACAGTGCCTCGCGGAACACAATACATCAGGCTGAAAGGGAAAAAGGATCATATGGATGATTTTTTCTGACATGCATTCGAGTGTGTGGCCTTGGAGTCACGTACCAGCAACACAACCAATTCCGTCATGCCACTGTTTTTTCTCGCGCTTTTCCTCTTTTCATGGTTACACACACACCCTGACCTTGTAATATTTCACCATAGGGGGAAAAAAAAAGAAAGAAAAGAATTGTAATATTCATCTCTTGTGCGGCATCGGTTTTTCTTAAAGGATGTGTATATTTCTCACGGGGGCCGCTGCTCCCCACACTCTCCTTGCCCGGTGTCTGACGGGAGATATTTTTCACTGGTGCGTCAATACCGGCGACCTCCCCTCTCAGGAGCTGAAATCATTTCCTAGTCCTGCTCTGATCTTAACCTTACTCTTGTCTTATGCACCGAGGGGACCATTCCTCTCGGGAGATATTAACCCTCCCCGCGGCCCAGGGAGACATTTGTCAGCGCGGAGCTGACATTAACTGTTGTTGCAGGGGCTGATTGTCTGAGCCGCGGGCCATACTTTATGGAGCCTTTTTCGTTTCCACCAACATTGATCTGCGCACTGCTTTATACTATGCGCATGGACTGGTGGAAACAGTCCAGTGTGTATGTGTATCAGTGTGTGTGTGTGTGTGTTAAGGTGTTAACATGAAAGGGAGATGAATACCGACTCTTTAACACAGGAATACAGATGAGCATATAGTGTATGCAGAGAACATTAGCTTTGCGGCACCAGTGTGAAAGCGAGCAAACGGGACTATAATCGTAATGGGAAAGAGACTAATCAGCGATGTGGTGCGCGCAAAAGAAATAAACAGGAGTGGGGATGAGAGATGTTTTACCTGGGACACCTTGCGCACCACCTCCCCGCTGATCACCAGCCCCTGAACGAAGGAACGCGCCGCGACAAACGTGCGCGTCACCATCATCTTCATCGTACGGGGCGTCTCTCCGAAGGGCCGCAGTGTCTCCATCTGCTTGGACACGCAGTCCAAGTAGTCCTCACCTGTAACCGACACACACATCATTAAAATCTTCATCGGAATAGACCAAACAAAGAATCCGAAAAAGCTCCAGCTGCGGTGCTTTTTTTTCCCCCATCCAGATGGTTTTTTGGCGCGAGGTGTCCAGTGTTGGAGACATCAGCTGTAGAGACGTCTGCCTTCTCTCAAATATAATGGCACCCTCCTGCAGACGCCCGAGATAATCCGCAGACCTCACTGCGAGCAATTTCACGTAGGAGCTATTTTTATCTCAATTGGACTGCAGCCTTCGAGCCGTATCGCCCGGCAGAAGGAAGCGTGCGTGTGCTCGGAGACGAGAGGCCAGCTAACTGGGCTAGATAGCATTACAAGCCTCTTGCAGCATGCTTCTGTTGCGGTGATACGGTTGGTGGGAAATGGTCCCAAACATGATACAGCTCGCAACAAGGTCTGTGGATTATCTTGAGTAACTAGGTCATGATTTCTGGAAAGAGTGCTGAGCATTTAAAAATGTGTTTTGAGTGTCATCCTCAGTTCCATGATATTCGGAAGACGGCAGACACGGCCAATACCTCCAGAACTCTGCAGCTCGCACCGAAACAACCCAGATGAATAAATGATGACATAGTAAGAGGCAAGATATCTATCTTTAACTTTGGGGTGAACAGAAAATCTCCCCACCTTTTTTATCTCATGCATTTCTCCTCTCAGTAAATAAAGCCTGTGTCCGTAATGCAACATTAACCTCTCGGTTGTCATTTGGTATAGTGTGAAAAAGAAAACAGATGGATGTACCTGCAGGGGCGTATTGCTTGTTCGCATGTTGGAAGAGCTTCTCCAGCAGCCTGGACCAGAACTCGTTGAGCACCTCCTCCAGGTTGACGTTGGAGCCTCGGTAGTAGTGCCTCAGATCCGTGTAAAGGTCGGAGAAGACCTGCCAGTTCTGGGAGTAGAGGAGGCCGTACGTTTGGGTGAAAGTCTCCTGTAGACTGATCTCCGAGCGGTTCAGCAGCTCCAGAAAGTAACCTACAAACAAAGACAATGGTTTGAAAAAGAGAAGGAGGGAAGCGCCTCTGAGTCATATTTACGGCATCTGCAACGACAAATATAAACGCAAATGCGGGAGAGCGGATTATTTTTTCGCAATTCCAAAATTGTCCTCTCCTATTCTCGCTCCTTTGTGCCGCATACGAGCACTGCCTCACCGTCGGTGAACCTTAAGCAGGAGCATGCAAGAGTGTCTCTAGGGAACGTCAGACAAGTGACAGCGCTGTGGGGTGAAGTATATACTGCTCCAAGTGAGGATTTACAGATATAGGGTACAGGCAGAGGCAGTCGGGCTGTCAATCTTGGAGGAATAAAGTAGGAGACCGTTAAAGTTTGACTGAGACGAGCACAAACAAAAACAAGAGAAGCACAGGGGAAAAAAATCCGAGCCCTGAGATAATGCCCTGATGTTTCCACCACGAAGCTTACATACGTGATTGGGACATGATATTGCACCGATGGAATATCTAATGCAACCCAATGTGACTCTACTAAGGAACCCACAGTCTGCAAAGGAACATTTGTGGGTTTAGAAATGTTTTTTACTCTGAGGCAGTGGCCTTTGGGTCAGTGCTGAGTTTCGATCGAGGGGCAAACATTCACACATTGAGTTTGTTTTTGTGAAATCCAGCTGGTTGCACAAGGATTTTCACATCAATTTTGTGCGTAGACAACATTTTTTAAAAGGGTTCTGTTAGGCTCTGTTCTGGCAGCAGAAAATTCGGCAGCAAACAACACCGTGGCCAGACCATCCATCCGTTCGGGCCAAGGTTTTCCCGCCATCTTCCCCCACACAATAGGTTCAAACCGGGCGCGTGTGTGGCGGCAGGGAGACGGGAAGCAGTCTGCAGCCGTGTTTGCTCTGCCGGTGTCTTATCTCTGCCTGCCACCAGCCCGGATCGGGAGGAGACAAGAGAAAAAAGGGGAAGGTTGCGGCCTCCACAGGGGACGCCCTGCCCGGAGCTAGCTTATCCTCCCCCTAACGAAGCTGTTTTGAAAAACAGCAACACGTGCAAAAAAATAAAAAAAATCCACCGCACATCACGCTGCTGCATATTTAAACCAAATTCAAACACGCCCTGTCGCCGCACAGTTTCCCTGACAACGACAACCTATGGAGAAAAAAAAACAAACAAGGCAAAGTTACACAGTAGCACAACTCCAACGCCCACATGCTCTCGGCCCCGAAGACAATCACAGCACTTGGAGTTACATAACGTGTTAATATGCTAAGCTCATCCTGACCCATCTGCGTGGCATTATCTAAGCGCTGGCCTTGTTGGATGGATGTACTGTATCTCTGTTCTGCTTTTTTCCCACTCATTAATAAACACCAGCCGCTCCGCCGCTGCTGTTATTTGCTGCTTTCCTCTGGCATTTTTTTTCAGCAGACTCACAGCTAAGAGGTCTACTCTCACCGGAGCCTCTGATTTGAAGAGATGTATTTAGCGCTGAATGAGCCTCAATCCAAAATCCACTCCGAGACATTCATCGTTTCATATTCTTGCCTTCGCTTCATTTAAAGGCCGTCCTGTGCTTGGTACTTTTAGAGCACCTTAAAATATGTACTACCTTTGTTTTGGTGATGAGGACTCCGTGCCTCGGTACATCAGCTGCACACGACCCTAACCCCCCCCCTTCAACCACAGCCTTGACATTTCCCTGAAGTGGGTTTCACTGTAGATTATTAGGTTATGTAATGTTGTCAGTCAGATTCTGGTTTTTTGATGCATACTTGTCTCCAGGCAGAAATATTTGCTTCTAATTGGGTTCACAAACACAGTAGGGGGCTGACATCTATAAGAATCTAATTAAAAACGGCTTTTTTTGTATAGCGGCCTCAAGGAGCCCCTGTGGACAAAAGTGGAATGAGCATCACTGACTCGCGTCCCTGAGGTCTTGGTCCGTCTGACATGTGCATCTGTGTTGAAGGCGAGCGAGAGGAGGAGGCGACTAAGTGTCAGTGCTGTCTATCTTTTTTTAAACACAGCTGCCTTTGTGATGCAAAGCGGTGACGCGAAATGGTTTTATCTGTGGCTGTGTAAGAGTAACAATTAGTAATAGGATGATGGTGAAATAAAGTTGATTTTGTTTCAGGCAGTGAGACTCCTAATTTCATCCCTCAGCACTCCTCTATAAAAAAATATATTTTTTTAAGATGTTTTAAAGGGGCTATATGAAAGAATTTAGTTAACATTAACTTAAATAATCACCAGAATATTAAGATGTAACAGAAAAAAGCCAAAGACCTAAGAGATAGCATGCTAGTCAGCTAGCTTTTTGCCCATCCTGTCTCATTCTACCAGTCCACCTTGTCAGGATTAAGATATTCTAACCACCTGCTCCAGCCAAGAAGTGTGGAATGAAATAAAATAAGTAACAGAAAAAGCAGCAAAACCAGAGTTAACATCATTGTTTCACTCTTACGTGAAGTGTGATGCTAAACTTATGGGTAACATTTATTCTAGACTGGTAGTCAACAAAGGTGAATGCTAACGTTGGGCATGTAGCGATAGCTTAGCCAATTGAATAATATGTTAGCTAAGTTAGCGGTTGGATGACAGAGGGAAAGAAAAGATGAAGGGTAATTTGATGGGTGGCACATTCTTACATATAGCACCTTTAATTTTTTTCATTTGTCTAATCCCAATGGGTCGACAAACAGTCTCTTCAAATAGCCAATCTCTTTGTCC
This sequence comes from Sparus aurata, assembly GCF_900880675.1. Lineage (NCBI taxonomy): Eukaryota > Metazoa > Chordata > Actinopteri > Spariformes > Sparidae > Sparus > Sparus aurata. The sequence continues at coordinate 24,587,979 of NC_044207.1, read as the reverse complement.
GTGGTCTTATCTGTCTATTTGCCCATGGTCTTCTTTGCTCTTGTGGGTCATAAACTAAAGGAGACTATTTCATAACCAGTCAAAGACTCCCTCTGGTATGTTTAAATGTTGCAACATCTTGGTATTTTGCTGTATTGAGCTCCTCCTTAGTGGTGTTACATAATCAAATACGATTTATTAAGAATGTTTCTACTCTCAACCAGTTTTAATGATGTGGCAGGTTTGTTGTTTTACTAAATGTCTACATTCTATTTAAATAAACTCACCACCTAACTATTTGGTTTTTAGCCCTACTGTCAGATGACAAGATCTGTGAAAGATAATGTTCAGTTTGTTTGATATATGAATAAATGAGGTTAAAGGAAGAGAGTCCATTACGCAAGAAGGTTGACACAAAATGTTCTAAACAAGACAGAGAAACCTTTCTAGTCAGCTCCTCATTATAGCTGCAAACCTCAGAGCGCAGAGCGAACGGCACCATAATGAATGGTGTGGGCCAGTCTTCGGTGTGACGCAAGTCGTTTCTTAGATTATAACCGTCTCTGAAATAACCGCTTCTGACATGCTGTAGTCGTACGTCCGGCACACTTGCGTAGCAGCGAGCGTCCCTGGCTGGATGACACGTCATTCCCCTGTTCCCTGACCTCCCGTCACTCAAACCCTCTGGAAGCGCAGCTCCGGTCCGGCCTCAAAGCGCCAGGAGAGCTGCATCGATGTCACTCACACAGACACACACGCATCCACAAAATAACATACTTCCGGGAGTCAGCGGAAAAGCCCGCGTGCAGAGACACTAACTTCAAGGCGACAGCACATCCACTCATAGACACAAGAGCATCACTGGCCACCACACACACAAACACACAAACACACACACAGTATCCAGAGTACACAGTGGCAGGCAGACAGACAGACAGGGAGCAGCTGTGACAGGTGCAGCTTTGCTTTTAATCCCCATTAGGATTCACTCCTGCTGTGTACTGTCAGCCATACTGTAAAAAAAAAAAAAAAAAAACGCCTTAACTCCGGCTAAACGAAAAAGGGTTTCAGCAGAAGTAGTTTCATTTAGGTGCCGGAGTGAAGTTGTTGCCCCGGTAAATGAATTATCCACGTTTCCGTTTACAGTCCTAATGTGTGTTTTTAAGTGCTCTGGGATCACCACATGTGGAGGGCAGATCTTGGTAAATGGTATCACGCTGTCCAGTTCTCCTCTGCCCTTCAGCTCAAGTGAATAATGATCATCATTAGTATGACTCAAAGCCCTCGTGCATGTGTGTGCGCATGTGCTTCTTGTGTGTGTGTGTGTGTGTGTGTGTGTTTCAGATGACCTTTCTCATTCTTCATCTGTTTGTGTCTCCATGATATGTGGAGCCACAGGCTCATCCCTTCCTTCACCCCCGTCTGCCTTTAACTCTCTCTCTCCCTCAATCCTCCATCATCCCTCAAAGCCTAACCTCCACCCTCCTCACCCATCCCCAATCCCCTGTGTCTGCTCTCCGAGGAAGGAGTGATGGTAGAGGGCTCTTAATTGCTTTATCCCAGCAGATCGGTTGTGGAGGGACAATGAGGGGACAAACAATAGTTGGGGTAGTTTTATCTTTTTTTTTTTTTTTTTTTTAGAGTAGTGGTGGGCATGTGGGGGGGAAATTTAAGTTGATGAATAGTTGTCTTTGTGTTTATTGCTTTTTCTCTTCATCTTATGCCACTAGCAAAAAAAAATGTGGTCTCATTTGAGCTAAAACAAAAGACTCAGCAGCAGTACGGTCCGGACAGCCGACTTCTTTTCCCCCATTGCTGGAACTTTTTGCTAACACATTGTATTTGCCTCAAACAATGACTGGAACCTAATTCACTTGATTACTTATTAGGCGAGTTTTTACTCCACATGTGGTACAAATTTGTCGGTGGCGCTCATTCTGAGGGAGGTGGAACAAGATGACATTGCTAAAAAGTCAAACAAATAAAATCAATATTAATGATGTAGAAATTTATGGAAATATGACTTAAATGTTCCTTTTTCTGGTCAGCTGCAATAATTTCCAATCAGGATCAGGTTATGTATTAATTGTGACAGGCCTGCGCTGGAAAATCTGACAAACTGACTTTACTTAGTGACCAATTATCAAGTAGACTAATAATTTCCAGTTGTTGAAGCTTTTTAACTTGTACAAGTTAAACGGTCTCCTTCGTTTGTCAGTTCCGTGATAATCAGTTTCCTGACGGTTTTAAAGCAAAGCCAACTTTCTAAATGTACCGTGCACACACGAGGAAGCTGTATCGCCGAAAACTGCAGTTTTTCTTTTAGGATTGCATCAGGTTGAAATCATTGTCAGCCGATCCAAACGTTTGTTCAAATCACTCAGAAAGAACTCTCCTGTGTCTGCCATAATGTAATTCACCAGCAACTCATGTAAAGTCACAGCTATTTACAGAATTCTGATGAAAGTAATTACTGAAGACACCAGCAGTCAGCGTGACAGCGAGCAAGGACTTTGTTTTCATTTTTTTGTTTCATATTATATAACCCAGAGCACAAATTTGCCTTCAAGGTCTTCACAATCTGTACAGCATATGGCACCCTTCATAACCATACCAGACTCATTACACGATATATTAAACAGAGTGGGACTGGGCTTTGATTCAACGGTTAATCATATTGCGCTCTATGATCTTATCATAACTTGACGTTTCTGTCGTCCAGATTTCAAGCAAATAAACAGGCACATGAGCTGCCGAGCGCGGATCATCAGTTCGACTGTTTGCGTATGTGATTTGGAAAATGTGGCGCGCTATCGTCTCGTGCATCGATTTTCTTTTTGCGTCACGAGAATGTTTTCCGCCGTTAGTCGAGCCGTGCTACAGAGAACAACCCGGCTGACTTCACGCTGTCGTTAACAGTTTCTGAGGAATTCTCCGTCACCGCGCTCTACTCCGCCTTTTTCACCCTGACACTCCTCTCTGACTTACGCGCACGCACTTATTGCGAGCCCAGTCAAGCATGTGTGTCTTAATGACTTTCTTCCTGCAGTGAGAGGGGGAGTTAATGATTTCATTTGTAATCACTCCGAGCTTCACATCCAGGCCACCTTGACATGTTGGAGGCTTATTTTAACTCTCTTCCTACCTTCTCTTATCCCACCACGTCTAAAGCCTGATTAGACACATGCACACACACCTTTGAGTGCACACAGATAACCCTCATATACCGTAAAAACCACGTATTAAGTGTTTCACCTTCTTCTGCAGTTCACTCTCTTGGTCTTTTATCAATCAATACAGTGCTTTAAAGCAGACGTGTAGCCTCAGCTTTTTCCCCCCCATCTGTCTCTCTGGCGCGTCTCTATCTTCAGTCCTCCTCCTCCACACCGTCTCTTGTGTCAAGTTCTGTTATTGACCAGATATTCTGTGCAGCGCCAGAGGTGCCACTAACGCTCCTCCATGCCGCCGTCAATCACTCTCGCCGAGAGCACGGATTGATCCCGGGTTGCTTTTCTCGCACAGAGGTATTAACTGGCCGAGGCTTTGTGCCGCTCATTCCACGGTAATCCAAGAATCAGTTTCCTCATACAGAGAGCTTAGCGGGTTCTGGCAACATGCGCCTCCGTCTAATAAAGTGGCAACTCGCAGCAGTTGATTGCACGATCCGATCCAAAAGTGGCCGGTGATTAAGCAATCACAGGCAGACGAGAAAAAAAAGAAAAAAATCACTGCATCTTTAACGACGTGTCTGTTCTCACCTAACTCTCGCGTCTCCTGCAAAGAACACTTCACTTTGTTTCCTCCGACATTGTCTCGAATGGGCAGGAAATGTTTCAAGGCACTCGGGACCATGTTGGAGGTCCAGAGAAAAAATAAAGAAAATATGTAAAATATACAATCCAAGTTCTGGAAAGGCTTGATTTTCGAATGAACGACTTTCCCACTCACGTCGACATGAATGCTTAAGAACACACTAGGTTCATAGAGGCCATAAGTAGAAAAACTAGCTGAGAAACATAACAGATCAGCTGATTTTTGGCAGCGCACCCGATACTGACATGGGAGGATTAAATTGAAAAACGCGGATCAGTGAAAGAATGAAAGGGAGTAGGAGAGAAAAAAGGGCTGCAAGAGCAGTAATTGTATATCTCTTTTCAAAATCTGACAGCCTTAATTCAATTTGTCCATTTGACAAGTGCTGAATGATCATATTAGCTGGATGGTTCTTTGGCAAGGAAGGGAGAGGCGGGGAGACAGAGAAGAGCCAAGGATGAGGCTCAGTCCAAGAGGAGAGAGGAGGAGAGAAATCAGGTGGCACTGGTGCATTAAAAAAGTTCAGCTAAGAGGATCACAGAGAGCACGAACCGTACGCCCGCCAACGAGGCTCTAAATTTGTTATTACAACGGCAGAACTTTTTTAAGCCGCATCTGGTTCTGATCTGCATCAAAACAAACAATCAGGCTGATTGGCTGACGGATGCCATGAATTTTTGGAAAAAAATATTCAAATCCTGTGTGGGAATATGAGGCGTCTGTGTGAGAACGAGCTGTGCAACATTCGTGTGACTTAAACTCAGGAAGTTGTGACCGTTAAACTTCATCATGTTGGTGTCATGCTGCCTGTGAGCTTAATGCCATTGCATGTTTCAGAATTGCTCATCTAGTCACCTGTATGTGGTTTAAAAGTGCGTTATGTATTCAACAGATGTTTGGCCAATTTGGTGCAATTGGCCTTTACAATCAGATGATCCTAAGAGGTACCGGTCTCAACCTAACAGATGCAGCTATGTAACCTGCATAATGTAAATATGACCAATCAGCAAAAGGCTATTTCTGCATATTTATAAGAGTTATTTTTAATCTCTGTGACAGGGTCGGATTGCAACTTATCATTTTCTTACTGCCAGAGCCAACAAAAAAAAATTCCTTAAGCAAGGAATCGTTCTGTAGTATCTTTCAAAATGTAAAAAGGTTTCATAAATGGCAATATGATGAATTTACGCTGATTTTGCAAGGACGCCGTTCATGTTGTTCCAGAACCATCGTTGAAACGGACCGGTCACACGAGAAGTTACTTGGTTAGGTTTAGGAAAACATGGTCGGGTTAAAATGCACCTTTTCACAACATTAAAACACACGCTTGATATTTCAACCCAAACAATGATTTCGCAAACCTAACCCAACTATTTTTATGTCTGAAAGTGCATTTGTTGCCTAAACCTATCCAATTAGTATGTAAAGACACAGAAAATAACAAGTGAATAAAACATTCAAAGCTCGATCAAGTGTCCTATACAAAGCCCACTCGACCACAGCAGCTTACTTTGTGGTGTCCATCGATATTTCACATGGAAACTTTGGTTTTCAGAGCCAACACCAGCACATATCGCAAAACTACGACACCACAACAGCGTGATCAGGAACAACATTAAATATTCTAGGAACAGCATCAACACGTCCTAACTACTTTCCTTCTTATTTTACTGAAACATGTTAATTAGGTTCTGAGATATCCTGTGAAGGACCCAAACAAATGTCTACTACTTGAGTGATCTCGAAGAAATGGACAGAGAGGAGAGGAAAGTCAGGCCGAGACACACCGACAGCCCCTTCAGCAGGCACCGGACGGTTGTGAGATCTCTACTTTCTCTACCCCCCGCAGTACTCGTGATCCTCCGCCTTTTCCTCACGTCCCCACCTGCGCAAGGACAATGAAAAAAATAAGCGCAAACAGCCATAAACAAACATGGCCGTCCTGGGCGCACTCGATTGCTCGAACGATGACGTGGGAGCCATTAGACTGTTTATGTGTCAGTCCGACTTTCCATCAATAAAACAGTTATCACACACATACTGTGCCCCGGGAGCACTGCAGGCCCCTTAGCCAGCATTTAGATGCTATTAAAAGGTCGCTTATATTAAACAAGCCGACACATCACATAATGCCTGTCATTTATCAACAGGTCCTCTGTGGAAGTCTGTATCCCACGTTTCTCTCTCCTCCCTCTCTTGAGACTTTGCCTGGCTAGCATTATGCACAATTCACCCGTGCCTGTTTCTCTCCCGTCCATCTGGTTCTCTTTTTCAGCTTTTTCCCCTCGCTTGCTTCCTCCCGAAGCTCCATACCATTCCTTACCCTCACTATCATTTTGCCCCCCTCCCTCCCCCCCGTCCGTCTGATCTCACTTTCCACTGCTTGCCCCAAAAGCATCCTTTTTTTAACGCCGCATTCCTCTCGCTCTCTCCCTCTCTTCATCCTTCCAAGGCGCCACGGCTCCAAGTGAGTAATGTGTTTGGCATAATTAGGCCAGTGTACTCCTGGTCCCCGCCGACGTGATTTGCATGCAGATAAATTGAGCCAATCAAGCGCCCACAATGGGAGCAGATGTCCTTGTCTTTTCATGACATCATCAGAGGTGACCCTGAAAGCAGGGAAATTAGAAGGTGGGCGGCAGGAGCGAATCAAATCATGTTGTCCAACTGTAGGAATCTCGCAGTCGCACATGTAGAACGTGTCGCCGGCGTCTCGGCTCGGTGAGACAGTGAGAGTTCAGTGATTTGGTGAAAGGCAAAGAAGAAGAAGAAGAAGAAGACTGGGGAGGAATCTGGTTGAAAACATGTGTTGTTGAAGCTGCGAGCGAGCAGATTTCAGTCATGTTGGGTTAATTAATACAGCCATTTAGTGCCAGTGAATTTTCAGATTGATTCATTTCCCTACAATTTCTATTCCAAAGATATAATAAATGTGTTTAACCTCATTCTAGTCTGTTTCCAACTACTTCAAAATGTGTTTTTTTATTTTTATTTTGCTGTAAGTTTGTTTGTTGGGGTGTGTTCAGCTTGCTTTGTACTTTCCCCTTTTTGAAGCTTGTGTTTATGTATCTTCAAAAATATGTAGATACGAGTATTGATAAGAAAGGCCTGTTTCTCATCAATACTGTTTTCATCAGGGACAAAAAATATCAGATAAAGTAATTTCTAAAATGAAATCAGTTGCCAGATTCTATGGCACACCCAGCTCAAGCTATTGAGGTAAGAGGTAAAATGCAAAAGCCTGCAGCGAGTCTCATCAAATAATGTTTTGGAAAGTGAGAGTACCCTCTTCAATACCCTTATATGGTAGGAAAAAAATGTGAAGTGCCCTCCAGGGTGTTATTTCCAGTGTCCTATCTGTGTGCTGGTGCCCATCAAACATCAGGAATCCACCACAGGTCTTAATCAAACTTTAAACAGTAGTTTGTGGTGCTGTTACGTTATATCTAAATTCTTTTAGGGCAGGTCCGGGCAGTTATTTGGGGCTAACAAGACAAGGCCCCGATCCAAACGAATAGGGAGAGAGGTCTAACTTCAATTTCAATGGGAAATGTGACATAAAAACCGCGTGTACAGTCGAATCTGATGAGCACCACTAAAAAAAAAGTGTGGTTACTTTGCCCCAAAATAAGGCTTAAAACGCTATTCCCCCCCACAGGCTGGATTTCCTCTACTACGCATGCAGACGGTTTCACAGTTGATATCCTCCTCCTCCATGCTTGTTGGAGTTTGCTGCACCCATTTCAAATCAGTGGTATCTGTCATAAATCTCAACTCTGTGCTCACATCAGTGCAACAACATGAGCGGCATATGATTCCCAGCTTGGCTTTCATTCGGAGGAGGGGGTGGGACGTGTGTCATATGTCGTATTTGTACAAGGAAGAGCTCTACGGACTTGTTTACTGAAATGCTTAAAGTGTTTTTTTCCTGCCCTTTTATAAGATTTTATGCAGAGAAGAGTTTCGAACATTTTGTCTAGACTTCGACGTGTAGCAGATAAACCTCCCACTGAAATGCTGCCATATCCTCAGATCTTCAGCTTTAACCTGGAAACCCATATCCTTTCACCAGAAAATCCACTTGAAGATCCGACGCGGCCGCTCTTATCGGGATCACAGTGCAGTGTGTGTTTTTCTCAGTATCAGAAACACTCAATGAGCCGCCACACTGTTTCGCTGCAAAGAAGTACAGCAGGGTGCCGCTTCCTATCAGCTGATGGCGGTACGGACTTGTCCTTTGATCTACGTTTATTGCCTGTTTCCTAAATCTGATAGGACACATTCGAGCGTGCTTGATGTCATTCTCGGGGATCGCTCTCCGCGGAAGGAGGTGGCGTTACTTAACAGGCCGGCTGGGGCCAGCTGGGAGATGTTCAGAGTTCTACTTAAATGAATAAATAAGCGAGTCCTTGCTTGGTCATCTTGAAAAGAGTGTACCCATATAAGCCAGCCAGCCAGCCAGCCAGGCCTCTTCAAATCATATTAAGCTCTATGACCACTGATCTGCCTTGAACTGAAATGGGCTGGAACACACTGGCCGACGCACATTCGGCTGCTCATAAATACAGTTTGTCGGTGCGCAAATGTGTGTGCACGCTCTCTGTGTGTGTGTCGACCATTCAAGACCTGGGTCTCTTTGACTCAAAACTCTCCTTATCTGCTATATATAAACAACTCCGAAATAGGCCCGATAAATCATTTGAGCTCTTAAAAGTCCTGTTGTTTTGTTCAACAATGTTCCAAAACCTTAAGAGATTCAATTTGCTGTCACGTAAAGAAGCAGAAGCAACAAATCATCATATTTGAGCAGCTGGAACTAGAGACAGTCTGGCTCTTTTTGCATTAAAAATGACTGAAACAAAGAAATTATGTCGGATAGTTCAGGTCGTCTGATGAATCATCTCAGCCGTAGCCTGAAGCTAGATAATGCAATCAATACAACATCGAACCTTCATGAACGCGGCACATACACACAAGCGTGAGGCGTGAGAGGCAGCCCAGTTGCAAGAATAAAACCAGTGTTCGAGGCAGGATTTAAACCGGTCTCTTCTGATTGGCCAGCTTATACATGCCTGACCCTGCCCCGCTATTAACAACAGAGCAGCTGTGCTAAATCATTTCTAATGTGTCAAACCGTCCGCCGGGTTTAGATACAAATGTGTGACTTTTTGTTGTAGTGTGATGTCACAAAATCATAGAGTTAAAGGCGGGACTGCTGGCGAGGTGTTCAATAGCGGTGTGGGAAAGAGGAGGTTCTGTCGTTGTGGACCTGCAAAAAACACTGGAAGAAAGGGAAAAAAAGAACAAAAACATGGGGACATTCAGCTGTGTTTGTGGCAACAAAAGCTGGATATTTTTGATGAGATGTTGGGACAAACTTTCATCCCTTGTTTTGCAACAACAGAACCGAGTAAGCTTCAACATAATCTTCTCCTAACCAGAGTGGTTTTTGGGGCCCAAACCTAAGCAGACCATGAGCACAGCATCGTCACAACACAAGATTGGAAATCAAAACCTCAGGAAATGGAAAGCTGCAATGTAAATAAACGCAACATTTCAACAGTTTTGAGGTCTGCGGAAACATACCGACATTGTCATGCATTATCGCGAATTTCGGTCGTACGGTCCATCCAAACTGTATAAACAAGTCTAAATAAGAATCTTTTGCCACAAGGTAAAAAGTCTGCTATATGTGGTGGCATTGCAAGCGAACACAACACTCACACACAGCGGATCCAGATGCCAGTGATGGCACCATTAGGCCACACACCACCTGCCAGGTTTAAGGCTTCCGTCTGTCTAACACACCTGGTGGCCATCCACCACACAGCTCCCTTTGGTGCCATCACTCTCTGTGTCCTTCGTGACCTTTTCCCTCTCACTTTCATATGTAACACCATCTATCTTTCTCTTTCACACTCTCTCTCTCTTGCCTCCACTCTCCATTCCCACCTGTTTATATCTCCTGCCCTCGTCCTTGCTCTGACGGCACGTCCCCTCTTTTCACGCTATCTTATTATTCCATCTGTCTCATTCTCACTCGTCCTCTCCTTCAACCTCCTCAGCACTTTATTCTGCATCTTTGTTTAACATAATGTATTATTTAGTTTGTGCGTCTGTACACAGTATGAATGACAGCAGAGAGATTGGGAGGACCGAGTGCAAACCGCATTGCAAACATAACGTATGCAACAAGCCTTTTTTTCGCTCACACACTCATGCAGCGACACACACTAAATTAGAAACTCACAAACACATGCATATAAACATCCATCTGCATGCTCACATACAGTGTGCACACTCGCAGGCCCGGGGCCAGCTGTATGTGAGCATGCCGGTCCTCTAATCTGTGGCTTGGTTGGGGCTTCTTTCAAAGTCCAAAAAGGCCTAGCCTGCCTGGGCTGGAACAGTAAAACCCTACACTTAGCCACATGGCGCTAGCTAGCCCACACCCTGCTAAACACAGCCAGATGTGCAGGGACTGGCAGCGTGGTACAATGTCACTGCACTCCTCCCGCGACTGTACGAACACAAAGACTCTGGACGCGGTTAGGAATCAGATAACCCTCGCCTACTTTAATCACTAATAACAGCCTTTCTTAATATTTCCTGCCCAACTCGAAATACTCTTCCCGAATAGTAAAGACGTCAGCTGTTTACCGAAGCCAGAAACAGGAGTAACTCGTCTTGCTCTGCACCTTTCAACAGCTGAGGATGACAACATGATGTCTTTAGTAAAAAAGAAACGGCTGGATCCTGCCAAAGTGCCGTTATCATCATGTGGCAGCAAATGTAACGTATTACGGTCCAATTAACCTCCCTCTATCTGTCGGCGCTCATCTTCAGAGGACACAGTCAACAACAGATGGTCTGTAGACCTCAAGGTCCCAACACACATATATCCCTCCCCTCCCTCTATCAGCTCCCCCGTCCCCATTTGAGGCTCGTAGGGGTGAGATGAGGCGACGTGAGACACAGTTTATAAAAGGAGGGAACAGCATGTACAGGTGTGGCTAAACTTGGCGCAACAGTCGGATTTTTCTGTTTCAAAGCAAACACGGCAGCTTCCTGAAATTTGTATGTGCAACACATCTGGCGAGCACGCAGGGGAAAAAAAAAAAAAAAAAAAAAAACACACGCAAGCTCCAAATGACTTAATTGTGAGGCAACACAAGTTGCCACGTTCATGACGTGCGGCTCCGTGTGTATTTATCCACGATGTTTTTGGATGCACATCATTGGAGTGTTTAGAGTTCCAAGCTGAGTGCTGCTTGAATGCGAGTGCCTGCAGTCCGCGTTGTTTACTGGCACGCTGTGCTAAATGAGGTGTTTTCCTGAAGAATGGGAAAGTTCAAGGACTGCGCGACGACATAAAACTAACTTACTAAGTAGGAGAATGTGTGTGTCTTGAACGAGTTTGTCTATTTACGTGTGTGTGTGTCTGCGAGCGCGTGCGTGTGTGTACACTTGGCAGGACGACCGTATTCCTTTGGCACGGCAACAGCCTCCCGAGTGAAAAGGAGGTGGGACCGTGAGACAGAGGAACACAGAGCGATAGAAGAAGAGTAAAGAAATGTCAGTCAGCCACTAATCACTGTGATCTGAAAAGGTCAAGCTAACTAGCCGAGCACAGAGCCCCGGCTGACAGATCCATTGTCACCGACTGGCCAAGGGGAACAAGTGGAGCACAGAGACACCCTTCTATTAACTGGAGCAGGTCATTAGACACAAATAATTGCCTCGGTGCGCCAGTGTTCTAAGATTGAAAATCCCTCTCTTCCCTTTCTCCCTCACTCCTTCTCTCACACACGCACTGCAATTAAGTCCTGGCTTTATTTCTTATCCATACATAGATAATTATATCAGGAACTTAAACAATATTTGTCTGGTGTCATGGAGCAGATTTAGCAGTTCAGACCCCTGCGACGCGTCATCGTACATGGAACCCCTGAGTCACATATGAGCTCGCATTCGATTCGTCTTTTTTTTTCATTCTGTTGTTTCAGAGAGTAAACATCCCCTCCTTCTAAAATGCATCACTGCCTCCGTCAAATCTCAACAACATTTTAACTAATTGGAGACCTAAACAAGCTGTTGGCCCGCTGACTAGAAGTCGCACTCGAGTAGATATCAAAGACGCAACCAAAGCAACACGGCGCATATGATGAGCACAGCAGAAATGTCCCATAATTCATAGTGATGCGCCGCATGACTATAAAACATCACAGTTAGGGCTGAAAAAGACAACAGTAGTGAACAAGTTTGCTGATTTAACATGCCACCACAATGCAAATCAACCACTAGTTGTCTACGCAAAAGTGACCGTCTCGTGGAATCGATTGATTTCTTAAATAAAGCTTTATTTGAACTCAAATCAAACTGATTACATCCACATTACTCCTGTAGGGGAGAGTTCTTCACTCTTATATCTATGTGCTATATGACAGCAACTGGACTTGCTTGAGTGCCTTAAAGAAGTGTGTGTATATATATATATATATATATATATATATATATATATATATATACATAGTGTATATATACACAGAAATATATACACATATATATGGTTGTTACATGGGTAAAGAGCAAAACTAAAAGTCTTCATGACAATCCACAGTATTTCAGTCAAAGAACTATTTCACATTGATTTCCTAATTATTGTTCCTTTGTAGAGATATTATGGAGCAGATTGAGAGAGATGACGTGCAGGAAAGGTCCCTGACTTGAGACGTTGTCATTATATATAAATATATATATATATATATATGGATTTAATAATGCTATTGTTTCATATTTTCTTTGGATCCGACTCAGCAGACTGGTACCAAAGATCAAAAATTACAAAATCAAAAAGAAAACCTGGCGTTCTGACAAAACCCCTGGAAGGCATTACACCCTTTTCTGTTGAAGCATGACAGCAGATCAATGCTCTACATCAATCTGCAGACTGTAGGATAGAAAGGCCTTTAAGACATCTCCTTCGCTTATTGTCAGCTGTGTGTGTCTGTGGGTGTGTGTTTGTGTGGAGGCAACGCGCCACGACTGTCAAGACGGCGTACTATCAAAACTGTAATGAGAAACACTCCAAATCACACAACAAAAAAATAAAAAATGACTGGAGAGAGCTGATGACTGTTGAAGAGCCACAGTGCACACCGACTCGTCCATTCATGATTCACTCTTTCTCCCTCCACTCTCGCTCGCTCGCGCTTAAAACTCACCATCGAAGGCCTTGTACTGTCCGGTGAGGGAGTTCTGTAAGGACCGGCCGGCGTCTCTGAGCAGCCCCTCCATCTCCCTGCGGCTCAGCGTGGCCAGTTCGTCCTCCATGCCGCTGGTGCAGCAGGTGTAGCCCTGGGGACAGATCCGCAGGTGCTCCCCTAGCAGGATTAAAAAAAAGGTGGAGACAGAGGAGGAGAGAGGATGGGAGGGGGGTGGAGGAAATAGTAAAGGGAGAGGGAACAAATGGGAGAGGAGGAGAAGATGAAGAACAGCAGTTAATAAAAAAGGACAGTGGATATGAATTTCAGCGTTAACAGGTCCCGTCGGTTCAGTCGGTGTTCAGCAAAACTGAGATGAACAGTTCCCGTTACTCGACAGCTAGCGCGGGTGCGACGGGATGAGCGAGCTGCTGCGGCTGTGTTTTTTTTTTTTTTTTACGACCTCAAACCCCGGCTCGTTGGCAGCGGCGGAGGCAGGGCTGCTGTGTTCGCATCGCCTGATTACCTGGCAAGATGTGGAGAACTGTGCTGGAAACGGGAGCAGTGGAGCAGGAGTATGGCATCAGCTCCCATACAATTTTAATGAGTGCTTCTGACACGCATGCCTGTGCAAATATGTGCACACACACACGCGGATAGACAAACTTAGAAGAAACTGGGGAAGTAAGAAAAAAAAAAAGGGGATCTGTAATCTCTGGATTTTTATGTGCAGCTAAACATCCAAACAACCAAATAACGCGTGAGGGTTTAAAGCGGGGGCCGTCAAAGTTGATTAAACCTGCCGTCAGAGCCGGAGCCGAAATCATAACAAGCATCACCGACATCGACGGAAGCCTGAGGCGAAGAAAACTCACGTGGGCGATGCTGATTTTAGGGGGGAGTGGATCATGTATGATGCAACACTTTGACTGGCAATGAAAAATGTTTTACTTTTGAAGATTCCTCCCCGCTATTCATATTTCAAGACACAATCCTAAACACACACACACACACACACACACGCACACAAAGACACACACACTCTGTTCAAAACACAAGAAAAACGAGGATGCACCGGCGATGTGGAGCAAGGAAACAACAACTCACATTGAGACATTTGTGCTCGGATAAAGAAAAGAATGAAGGTTTTTTGAGATTAATCTGTCAGCTTTTCCAAAGACAATAAAGACAAAAGGGAGCTTTTTCTCCTGCTCTTATCAAACATACAAAATATTTATCAAAGCTTCTGATGCGCCCACGCTAGACGACAGCGGAGAAATATCAAAGAGGCGCGGATGTATGCAGATACGACGGCAATCCTTTTCTGAGCTCGGTGCTCAAAGGTCTCGTCTTTTTGCTGGGCGGAAAGGTTTTAATACATATTTTCATTTTTCTTACAAGCAAGGAGCTTCCAGGTGTCTAAAACCTAGGTTGGCGGAAGCAGGCTCGACTGGTAGTGCCAGATTTGCGGGTAAAAATACAGCATCTCCGTTATTATTCGGTGTCAGTGTGTGCAGCTGGTTGTGCTAGATACACTGCAGGTTGTGGCATTTCCATTTTCATCGTATTACTTTCTCCATGGCAGAGACTTCTAACTGAATCCGGCCCCTCTCAGCCAAAGGCCCCCGCAGTGACAAGCATCCTGACTGCCTTCTCTGTAACCTCACCTTCACGTTTCTCTCCCTTTCCTTCTGTTTTTCCTGCTCGATCAGCCTGTCACTTTACAACGCTTCACCTGGATTTACACAAAAGGTATTCAGATGGACGCGCACACACACACACACACATTGAATGTAGCCGTTTTCTAAATCAATAGTCACTGACTGCGTGTGTGATCAGCGTCTAAACTGAGACTACGTCTGATGCGCACACGCGTGTGGTTTCTGACATCGATTATTAGTAACCATGGTGACTGATGACCAGTGTTTGGAAGTTACTCAAAGCTACACAATGTCTCAATTTAACACCGGTGCCTCACGATGACTTGCATAAGCAATCTAGACCATCAGCAAGAAGATTGAATAGTTCTATTTGTTTTTAAAGCCTGCAGACTGGAAGAGCCCAAGTTTGCATTTTCCCAGGCAAAGCTTCAGCGAACAGGTCGTTAGCCGGCTGAAAAGAAGCCGGGGGGAGATTTTTTTCTTTAGATAATTGTATTTCTAACATCGTGTTATGTGGATTTGACAGTGGAAACACACGCAGTCAAAAAAATATCAATGTTTCTTGCAGCACCTCGAAGATGCTTGAGTATTTTCTATTTTCTGCAACTGTGATTGTTCAGTGTTGATGGGCTGTTACTTACGATGTGTAGCCAATAAGTGGGAGGGACACTGAGTGAGTAATGAAAGGATGCTGCTTCAGAGCCACAGCAATGCATTTTTATTGAATTTATTTTCTTTATCTGCAATCGGACACAAGGAACACAATACCAACAATCAGAAAAATGTTGAATATCAGACTCCGATAGTTGATCGGTCTATCCCTAATTTTTACCCCCAATACGACTACATCTGCAACAAAATGTGCTTTTTGATGTACATCGAAAGAGCTTTACTCCTGATCCTCCTGATCTATCCTTGCTATTAGACTGAAGTCTATTAATAGGTCTGATGCTAAGTCTTGGACTAGGTCTAAGCCTCAGTCTGATCATCAAAACCTTGTAGCTTACAAGTTTAATTACTGGGAAACATCTACATCATCGCCACATCACTGAGCTTATAGCCGCTGCCCAAAGACGTACACAAATGCAGTAAACACATATAAGTACGGGATTAATGATCGGATGTCCCCTCAGGCCGTCATTAGCATGCACGCGGCGCCGTTTCAGCCGTGGGCAAGTCTATAGGCACAGTGCCGCCATCGATAAGATTGATCCTGCCATCCTTCTCATCATTAAAGCCAGTGATTTCTGGCAACGATCACAAGCAGTCATTTCACCTTCATTTACTGTAGCCGCGGTCCGAGTTAATCACTGTGCAACCCCCCCCCCGTCCCGTCGCTGATCTCGGCTATATTTTACAATCAGCGTGGGCATGGCGAGAAACCCCTCGCCGCGCTGATTATGTGTCAACCAAGTTTCCGTAACTGTCCTTTAAGTGCCTCATCCAGGCCAACTCCAAAGTGGAGCGATTAAAGGCAATTTCCCTCTTCGAACCCGAAAGTGGAGGACGGAATCGGAGGAGGTGACATTGAGCATCTCTCAGCAACCCTCTCCCCGGTCCTGGTGTGACTCACGATCCGCACACACACAGCGAGGAAGAGAGTTTCAGGCCTGGAGAAACGACGTGCGTATGCAAATCCGACGGGTTTAGCGAGGGCGGAGAAGAAATTGAAAGAGAAAGTAAAGAAATGGGAGCGAGGACGGGGAAGAGTGACGGAGGGGCTTGATGACGGGATGGAATACAGTGCGATCGGGGGTCAGCTGCAATCTGTCAGCCCCTGGGATGGCTGTTTAAATGCCTGGGCTGGTGTTGGCGTGTGTGTTTGTGTGTGTGTGTGTCTCTATAACGGGCCTGTAGCCATTTCCGCCAATGCAATCTGCTCGCCGCTTGCCATTTGAAGGACATCTGTGCGGAGAACAAGAACACACACTTGGATAGTGGGAGGTGTGAAGCTTCCAGATGCAGCCGGCCAGAAACAACCTCTTCAGCAGGGATCCATTTGCAGAATACGCTCACAACATCTGCACACCCGCATGCAGTTTTTTTAAACACATGCGCGCACGGTCCTGGACGCACACCAGCAAGGGAAAGGTCACCTGTAACAGCGCGTTGCATTTCCAGTTGGGTAACCTAACAGTCGACTAATGTTACAAACAGAGCGGCCTCAGTTAAGCCTCTGTGTGTGTGTGTGTGTGTGTGTGTGTGTGTGTGTGTGTGTGTGTGTGTGTGTGCGTGCGTCTATTTAGGTGGGAGACAGTAAGCCACTCTCGATCAAAGTGTAGAGGAATCGTATTCTTAACAACCAGACGTGACCCTCTTGCTTTTACACTTAAACTCTCACTATCGCGCTCTGTTGAGCACACACACACACACACGCAAACACACACACTCTTGCACACACACTTTCAATCTCATAGCCGGGGGATACTAGAGTAATCAGCAGAGGAGGACAGCTCAATCTGGAGGGGCGCAGCGTTAGTGGGAGGCTTCAACAGAAGCGTCTCAAAGGCTGCAACAGAGAGGGCAGCTAATGCTAACGCTCCAGACGTCCAATTTTCTCTGCTTGTAATACAAGACACATCCCACTTTCTGCACTTAGAGACAGAACCCAACATGTTTTCATTACATATGGAAAGACCACTCCTCGCGCATTAGAGATTTTGCTGTCGCATTAAGCAAATTCCGGCCTGTCCTCGTCACATCCTGCCTCTATTGTTCCCCAATTGTTGCCGCAGTCTGGGTAAACTTTCGAGGAATGCCTGTCGAACTTGAGAAAAACACGCTTATTATAAAACATAATAATAACAGGGCTCAGGGTGAAGATGAATGCAGAGTTCAAGTTGATTGCGCGCCAAGACGAAACAGAAAAAACCACACATCAGCAAGTCCCGCTCAGAATTCAACCGTCTATTCAAATCTATTTAAATTGACAGAGTAGGTGTTCTGCATTAATCAGCCCCCTTCGGCGAGGCCAATCAGCGACAAGCCAATTATCTGGCCTCTCCTAAAAAAAATTTTAAAAAAAACACGCGCATGCATGCAGCTCCCACCCACCTCAACATTAATCCCTGCGTCGGGGCAAACTTAGGTGAACTAAATCTCCCGTCAGAGCCCTCAATCACCTTTTTTTTTCCTCCCTTTTTTTTTCCTCACACGCAGCTCTTAAACGGTGAGCAATTCCTCAACTCACCATTAGCTTATCGCTGTTCACCAGGGAGGAAGGCTCCTATTAAACAGCAATCTGGGGAAGGCAGAATAAGGTCGCGCCCGCTGCGATAAAGCATGGGAGAGAGCGACAGGCAGAAGCTTTCAGAGACGGTGGGAAAAAAAAAAGAGCAGCGAGAGGAGAGAGAGGGGCAACAGGAAATTAAGAATGAGTCAAAGCCCAAGTGTCTCCGTCGTTTGTCTGGGAGTCTGGGAGCAACGCAGGAGAGGTCACAACGTCGGCGGCGTCCGGTTATGTCACCATTACTGTGTTGCTTAATACCGTGTGTCTGTTTGTTTCTGGTGTGCGGGTGCCGGGGAAAATAAACACGGGTGTCACACAACATGACGCACAGCCATCGCGGCAGTTTATTCCACGTACGCGGCGAGTCTCAACGTTATTTCCTTCAGTTCAGAACGCGTTAACCCGCACAGATATTACAAGATTGAGACGGAGATAGCTATATTGACACGGATAATTCCGACTTTGCCTCTGCAGTGTGTTACAAAACCCCGGTTTCTTCTTCCATCATGTTGGTATTACAGACGTAGAATTTGATTTCTTCCATTGTTTGTCTGCTGAGGCTGGTTCTGGCCTTTAGACACCATGTATATTTGATTCGGGTTTTACTAGAGCAGCTTCCTCCACAACAGCACGGGGGTTAAGGCAACAGGAAAAGGAGAAGAAAAAAAAAAGGTGTTAAACGCTCCCTCCCAGCATCTCGAAAAACGGTGTGCACAGCTCGGACAGACTTGAGACCGAGGAAATGCCCATTGGTGAAGCTGTCTAGACATAAATATTGTATTCGCCGTTGGAGCGGTGGATGCTGCTCGAGCTCAAGAGCGCGATAATCAACCACCATCTGTTACATTCAAATAATTTCCCAGGACCTTTCACGCGCCCTTTTAGTACCTCCTCATTTTATTATTTATTTATTTTTTTATTTTTTTTTAGCATGAACTCACTTCAAACCTCATTTTAGCTGTAGTGCTGTTGGATGTCTCTGTGGTAAACTTCTTATTTTTTGTGCCTCAGCAATCTGCATTTAATTTGTGATTGACTTCTATTCATATTCTAATTTCCTGCTTGTAATTATGTCAATTACGTGAAGGTGGCCAAGCCTGGATTAGAGGATAAATGCAATTTCAGTCGCTCTCTGCTCGTCCACATGCTGATGGAGAGTCAGGTAAAGTTTCCCTCGTCCACGAAACATTCTTGGAGCTTCAACAGCTCCACTTCGCAGCTTCACATATAAGTCTTAATGAAAGTGATGGGAATCGTTGCCAAGCTTTCCAGTCTGACTCTGCTGGCAATAAAGCTTCGGAGAAGTATGCAAATAGGAATTTAGGATGCATCACATGTGAGCAGCTGCTACAATCTCCACACTTTTCTTCCGGAGCACATTTGACAAAATGGCATGACTGCGACCGCACTGATATGCTGACACACATAACTGATGGCTCCTGGTAGTGACTGCCATTGCATAACTGTCACCGTTTCAGACCCCAATGCTCAGTATGAGTGTGTGGGTGGGTGTGTGTGTGTGTGTGTGTGCGCGTAAGTTCGCAGTCAGGCATGTGTGTGCACACATGCTGTGGCATCAGAGAGATTAGCAGCCTAATCCAGTCATCGGTGAGAGTGTGTGTGTGTGTGTAAGCACGTCCACAGCTTGGTGGGTTATCGCCAGTTCAACAGAAACACCCATGGAGCACCAGGAATCACACACACACACATGCCAAGACACACACACACACACACAGTTGATACAGTGGATTAGGGTTAAACTGATGAAAAATAACATGGCTATTTGGAAACATGTCTGATCCGCCAACTGTGCGCACTGAAAATTCCCATGCCGACCAGACAAATGCTTGATACAGACAATACCGTGGTCTCTGTCCAACTGCTACCACCCAGCATTCCTGCTGGCTCTCACTCCGTCTGTCTTTGTGCTCCGCGGATCGACCTATAGCTGACACGGGGCTTTAACCTAGACCCTCGACGCTCACCAGTCTGGTAACGTGAGCCAAGTCGCATAAATAGCTCTTTCGAGGCAGATGAGGTGGCAGCCACACAACACATTAATAACACATTACTACCGAGGCCGGCCGAACTCCGAGACTCTCCTTCAAGCCTCCGCTTTTCAATACCGTTCGACCAGTGAGAGTATAATAACCCTGTAAATAATACCACTAATTTTGTCTACAGTAGGGAGGAATAATGTGAAACTGTAATGATGAGGGCTGTGGGGAGTAGATTACTTTGTCAGAGTTAAATAGCTCTGGTGGTGAACAAGTCAAACAGTGGTCAGCCTCTCTCAGCACAGGGGCCAGAGATAAACGTAGCGAAGGGAAGCGGAGCATATCGAGGGACAGGACGGGATAAGGCAAGATGCTACTACATTTTGGAGGCACTTTTTAACCACTGCTTGTTTTAAAACTTTAGCTACTACTTACTCTGCAGATTACATGCCGCGTCAGAGCCAAAGTAGCACATGTTCAAATGAATTTCTTCAATCGACAGTTGGATAAAAAAAAAACCACACTGAATCTGATAACCAGAAAAATTAAGATGTTCGGATGTGATAATCAGCCAGGCCACTAATCCATAATTACACACAGTATGTAGTACTTGTATGATACGTGTAACATCAGAGTGATATTGTTACATTATAGTCAAGATATCAGTAAGTATGACTTTTAGGGTACTTTAAACAACACTGCACCCGGAAGTGCAAAATAAATGTGTAAAACATCCTTTCGTTTTTGTTTTCGACCGTCACTGTGTGCTCATGCTGCTGTGCAATCCTCCACAAACTGACTGCCTGCTCGTATTTCTGTATCTAAAAATTCCTCAGCTCTGATGTCGGGATAGATGTCCCCGTTTGTACTCCGCCTATTCTTCTTCCTTTTCAAAACCTGGATTTTATTACCCACAACGCAGCTAAGCTTGTGAGAAACATCGCTATTGGCAATTTACCTGCAGCTTCCTCTGGATATGCAGTAGTACCCCTAAATGCGTCTTAATGCTTTAAGGTATAAAATTAGGGGATGCACCCTTTAATTAGCCACATTTAGCTAAAAACAGGCTGTATCTCGTGTCATTTGAAGGTACAACATCTTCGGTTGTGAGGCAGCGGCAACGGTTGATACAATTGTTATGAATTGTGTCCCTGACAGTTTATATTATCTCCCATAGCAACAGATGTGAACCAGATGCTGGTACATCAGACCAGAGAACAAAGGTGACCGTGTCATTGTTTACAGATCAGAATGGATTAGGGATGGATCGTTACGAGTGACAGAGAATGCGAGGTGAACTTTCACGGCTCATTTGGAGTTATGCGGAAGCGACCTCACTCGAGTGTAACACGTGCGGCCCCGTCCGACAGATCCTGCAGGCTCCCGGTCCCGCCGCAGCCCCTCTAATGTGGAGCTGTGTGATTTATAAGGGAACATGATGGATTACAACAGGTTTTGTAATTAAGTTGCTGCAGCGCTGAGAAACATGCTTGACTGCCCGCTCTGATAAGACAGGCACGGAGTGACACGCACACAAATAAGCACAAACACATTCGCTCTTTGTCCCGTTCCTTCTGTCTCTGCTGCTTTTTTTCCCACGCACGCACACACACAGACACACACACGGCCCCAACACAGACAAACAAACCAAAGAGCGTGAGTGCCAACTCCTTCAGGTGGTGGAATCAGCCTGTCCCATTCACTTTGCAGGTACAGTCACAGTGCTGATGCGGCGTTTCCCATCAGCCTGCCAGCATGCCCTCCTGCCTTCTCGAGCGTCATCTTGGCTCCTTTTCCATTCCCACCAATGTTGTTTTTCTTTTCACTTTGTGTGTGTTAACGGCAATTAAATTGGACTGACCTGGGATGCAGGGGAGCTTAATTTTTTCTCAGACTTAACGGGAATAACACTTCCAGCATTGTGCTGTACAAGCAGTACAGACACATTGCACCAGTTACACCCTATAACCCACCCTTCTCCTGCCTCTGACAGACAAGCCTTAACATGAACCTGACAGAGTGTTGGCTTTCTCACCAATTCTCGATGTGCTTGTGAAAAAATTACAGTACACAGTGGGGTGGGAAACAAGTTTGCTATTCCAAAGAAACTTATCCCGTCGATGTGTATCTGAAACATATCTGAGACGAAACTCTTGGGCCATCTCAAAATAAAAGCGGTAACGACGGGGCTGCAGAGGGCTGACCCTGTTTCTGTGCCTGGAGGAATGTGTGTGGGTGGGTTTTTTTTAACTGATGATCTAGCAATGATCCTCGAAAGGAAGTGTCAACAGTTAACACACGACAGGCGCAGAGCATCCCGTCACATGACGCAGTCAACAGATGACTGACGATCCTGCGTGTGGGACTGCACGCAGCGAAGTCTGGAAGCCTGACAAAAATCTCTTCAAGATAAAGGGAGCAGGAAGAAGGAGTGACAGAAGCCCCCTTTTTGCGCACGTGTACCATTCAGACATCCATGAGAATTTTTGCCATTTGTCAGATGAGGACAGCAGCAGGAAGAAGTGACGTCAGAGAACGACAGCATTGTCACTTCTTAATGATTTTATGCTGCTCGTAAAAGTTCATCTCTCCAGCTTCCTTGCCAACCATCCCAAGGCTCCCAGACATTTTTTTTTGAGGACCTGTAGCATTTTATCACCACTAACCATGAGTGACATTGAATTGTCTTCCGTTTTACACAATTATACAAGACCCAAGCTGCTAATTGAGAATTCTAACATCTTTGCCACTGGCAGAAAATGAGGGGGGCCTTGACTGATCTGTAAAACTGCGATAATCAATATGTTTTTTTATTAAAACTGGATCCAATGAGGATGTGTATTGGAAAAGGGGTTGATCATAACGATGAACAGATAAACACGCTACCCTTCCCACTGTTTCCCACAGAATGGCCGCCTGAGGCGCAGGGGGGAGTTTACAGGAGGGATTCAATTCCAGAGAACGCTTCCCTCTCTGTGTGATTGTCAGTAGACAGGAGGGGAAGAGCGAGGGGCTTGACATCTTGTTAATTGATCGCGGATGGCGTCGTTCTCGCAGATGGATTACAAAATTCAAGTAGCCTATAAAATGCTTGAATCGGTAGTTAATATACCTATATGTGTGGGAAACACTAGCTAATGAACATAGAGGAGCTTTTAGCAGCCAAAGGGCCTGATGTTTTCCTCGGGTTTTGGTTGAAACAAAAACAGCTAAAAAGAGGGTAACTGTTCATCTCACATTAAACAGATGGTCAGGAACACGCTGCAGTTAGATAAGTTGAAGTTGGCATGCTAACCAGCTAGCCCTGGGCCTGAAAAACCTTTGTTCCCGTGCCAGCAGCGTTAAACCACAACCCTAACCTGGTAGTCCAGCTAGCTGCAGGCTAACAAGAGCTGAGCAGTTACTCTGGGACTATGCTGCCTCCATTTGTTGCCAGTTATTACATATTGCAACTGCAAATGTATAAATAGGCAACTGTTTGTGAACATTTTTGTCATAACAAAGTGATGATATGTCAGTATTGTGTTTACAGCTCGTTGTGCTGCCCCCCTGTGGCCAAAAATAAATCAGAGCAGCTTTAAGATACAAGTCTTGATTTACCAAATTTGTCCATTGGCTCAACTTCTCTAATTTCCTTTGACATGCGAAATAGTCAGCTGTTCAATCTCTATCCAATTATGTGGCGGTTTTATAGTAGAGAGTAACACTTTTAATACAGCGTGTTCCTTCTCAAGAATCCTGCTGACATGAAAGGTGGCTACTGCATTTAATTACACGCCTGTAAGGCAGACAAACAAAAAAAAGGGAGAGCTGTTGCACCATAGAATACCATATGTGCAGGTGTCGGTGTGCAGGTACTTGTGTTTGTGTGTGTGAGAGAGAGAGAGAGAGCTCATGGCTTGACTCCTATAAACTTGCAAGCTTCCCTTTGTGTCAGGGTCTCCTCCTGATGGTGAAAGAACAAACAAAGCAGCCAGTTCCCCTCCGCTCTGCGCTGCTCAGAGGTGGAGAGGCTGACAGATAAAAGCTGACCTGCAGTTGTCAGGGCCTGTCAAAGCAACAAGAGCGAGAACACATTCAGCCAGGACTGAGTCAGAGACACAGACACAGAGGGTGGCAGGAGATGCAGCTGGGAGAGGTGTGCGCTGGGAGAAAAATGGGAAGGTGAGCACATAAAAGAAGTGCAGAGACGAGAGGGGGGGGTAGAGAGGATGAAGAGCTGCTACTGAGGAACCAAAGATACAGGACAAAAGATGGAGAGCAAACAGAAGCTGAGGCAAGGAAAAAGGTTGAGGAGGGGAGTGATTGTGTGACCTTCCGCTAACAACGGTCTGCACGATAAATCAAAGAGGCTTATCCCGTATTGCAAAAAGTAAATCATAAAAGGTGATAATATGTCGCCGTCGTCGCGTTTACAGCTTCTTTCCGCTGCCCCCAAGTGTCCAAAAAAAAAATTTGCTATTGCAGGTTTAATCAAAGCTATTTTCTTCATTAAGTACTTACTAAATCAATTCATGACGAATCCCAGGCTACCCACCGAGCCCGGAGATGTTATCCGACGGCCCAGAACAGCCACAAAACTGTACGATATGAAACAAGACAGAGGGAAAGCATCGCGATTCTTTTTGAAGCCTTTTCACATCAAATGAACAAAAATTCTTTCAGATGACTGAATAACTGGTTATAAAAGTTGCATTTTTAACAGCTCTCTGCCGGTTGATACATGATTTATTAGCTGATCTTCTCAGCAGTGTGCTGCAAAGGGAGTTGGAGGCGCAGCTGTTACCTGCCGAGACCTTCGACTCACCTCTTTGTTCTCATCCTGCTTTCTCACTGTGAACGTGCACACTGACAAATAGACACAACTGAGCACATTTTTTATGATTTTTTTTTTTTTTGCAAAATCATATTCCTGCCCATGAATCTCACGGTGTACATCCAATGAAAGGTAAGGACAGCAGCTGCTTCTGTATAAAGAGGTTACACGGATTACATGATAATAATAATAATAAGAAGAAGAAGAAGAGGATCAATTAAACCTCCCGCAATTACTCGTTGTCAGCTCAGATCAACGCTTCTGGCTCGCACCTCACAGAGAGAATGAACAGGCTGTTCTCTCACTCTCACTCTTTCCACAGAACTGAACGTAAATTCATGTTAAACAGAACAAAAAGTGGCACCTATGAGGGAACTCTTGCAGGTAATTCTTCCATTTAATCCGTCTCTTTTCTCCGCCCTGCCACAGCACAAAGGCCCTCGCAAGACGCCATCAATCACCAGCTTTTAACCCGCAAGCGCACGCCCCTGCCACTCCCATCCAACCCGTTTGTCAAAAAGCCACACAGCGAGGTTGTCAAATCTTCAATCACATCTGCTTTAATCCTCAATAATGGAGTCAGATGAGTATTAAATGTCGGGTGATCTGGTTATGGATCACGGCTCGGGGAAAAAAAAAACACAACCGACGCTCGCTGCATCAGACATCAGATCAAAGCACAGACGAGTCTCTCAGTCCTTCCCCTGGTTCACTCATCTCTCCCCCCCCCACCTCCCCCCTTTCTTCCTTCGCCTCTGGCTGGGAATCTGGCCAGGGGATCTGGGCTTCCAAAGAGCAAATCCACACTTGCCCAGATCCTCAAACACTGGCATGTTTTATTTATGGCTGGGGCCTGACAATAATCTTTACCTTGAGGGGGGGGTTTCTGTGTTCTTTAATGTCGATGGTCTATTTCGTATAAATCAAAATGAAGAGTATCATCATCTGTCATTCGGCGGCATTATCGGCTTGATGGGGAGCGAAGCTGCTCGGCTGCTTCTGTGCACTCTCACTTTCAGCGTCTTGGTAAAATAAGCAGTCTTGCAGCGGAGTGATTAATCAGCGAAGCACCAACAGCAGCACTTTAATGAGCGAATCAAAAGACAGGGCTGCGTGTCCCAGTGTGTGTGTATGTATGTGTTCCCGTAACTGACAATCAGACGCGTTATGACAGCGCCTGTGGGCTTCAATGATTGTTCTCACTCACATGTCTCATAACCAGTGAGTCATATCAGAAGCTTGATCCGAACGAGGGCCTGACATGATGGGAACCAACGCCGTTACAAGGAAAGCCCTGTTTCGGCGATGCTGTGCGAGCACGGTGTGCGTGCCAAGCAGTCTATTTTGAAGTCAGGTCAGGACAGGCTAACACTTCAGGCCTCTCTTAGTCACCGGGAGCCAGTGAAAGGTCTTGACAACAGACAGACAGACGTGGCTCACTGACAGCCGGGCCGAGAGACTGAAAGGCAAACAAAACAGAAACATGAAAGTCACAAATGGCGAGCGGTGCAGCGGAGCGAGAAGACGTTCGCAAGGTGGGGCGCGCAGGTAGGCAGAGTCAACAGGCGCACACACAAACCGCTGGAAAGCAAGCGGCGCTGTCAGAACGTGAGATGAAGATGCTCGTAGAACGTCGGGACTATTAAGCGCTCGGTCTTTGTTTTTCCCTCCTGTCTCCCGTTCTCTCAGAAAGACCACACGCTGCATGAAACATCACAGAGCACCATTCGCCACAGTCGCTCAATTCAGAAAACCAGGCCACCGAGTCATTGTTCTATGTAGGCCACCAGCTCTGATGTCACACATGATGCAAAGCAGCAGCATGGGCCTTGACCACTTTACACAGAATGACTGAGGAGCCTCAAAAGCCCAGCTGTGCCTGCAATTGTTTGGGAAAAGATGACTATTTAGGGACGCTGAGTCACCTGACCTCCAGGAAGTCAGTGGTGCCACAAATAATAAAGTATTAGAAGACTGAAGAACTGCATCTAGTTTACTTTGGCTGAGTTAAAAGTGGCCTTGTGTAACAACTTGTAGCAACTTACATGCATTTATTCATTTTTTTTATTGCCTTCATACGGTGACGGGTGAAAAATGGTGGCAGCAGCGCACAGGGAGGGCACTTTACCACATTTTGTCTGCTGGAAGGGCAACCTAGGAGACACGTTATCATGTTTTATCTACCATTCAACAAAGCCCTATGTGAGCAGATTTTAACATGACCTAAAAACTGAAAAAAACAGAGCCCTTTTCCTTCTCTCTCAGTCGCCTATAAAAGTCTGTGGACGATCTGTTTAAGTCGCTTAACCCAGCTGGACTTTGGATTTCTTTGTGAGGGAGTCGGTGGTTAGCTAACGATGCTAACATAAAGTTCCACGGAGCCCCCCCTTCAAAATGCGACACAAAGTAACGCGTCGTGATACGATAAAGAGAGGTCTGTCTGGCATGTTGACCGAGCTTCTACGGAAAAAGCAACACGTGATGCAATTATACGACAAATTGCAAATCCTCGAGGCAACCCTTTAACCGAATGTTACCGCACATTACATTACACAGAACATAAGTGCATAAAGTACATTATCATCACCCCATTACCATATCTAATCACCGTTCCTTGTGGTTTAGCTTGAGGGCGCATTGGACCGATACAGAGAAAGACTTTTAATCAGTTCTAGGTCTAAAAAGGTCGGTGCTGGTCCTTCTCCTCCTCCTACATCTGAGTGGTTGTGTTAGCATTCCAGAGCAAGATATATAATTGATGAATTATTAATGCTTTTAGCCGTGCACTTTAAATTAAATGTACAAGTGCAAAACATTTGACTTGCCCCTCATTGCTTTCCCTGTGACTGCAGGGCAGACTTAATTATAGCCGGCTGCTGTAATTGTGTGTTTTTTTTTGAGCGTGCGCATGCAAAAAGCCAACCCTGCTGACCATCTCAAAATAAAAGGGCGACCGGTGACGCATGCCTAGACGTGAAGGAATGACAGAAATCACCATCAGAAATGACTCGCGGGACCCTGTAACGTACGAAGCGTAATAACAAGCAACTTTAAATGACTTTTGTTATCACCTCAGGGAGAGAGATGGTCTTTACTGTGGCTTTTTACACTGTTCGCAGGTTAAATTAAACATTAAATGAAATATAAATGTTCCAACCACTTCTGTATATAACCATGCATAAAATATACATGTTTAATATAAATCAATTAAAGATGTACGACTACGACTACGACTACGACTTAAAATAAAGAGAAACCCAGAGCAAAGTGAGATGTCGACCACACCAGCTGCAGTGTTTTCAGAGGAGTTCAGGTTTAGTCTCCAGTAGCTGTGCTGCCTGGACCTGATGACCTCCTTGCAAATGCTTTCATGCTGGTGTAATAATCTTTGACTGGAACCAACAATAAGGGGCCTTTTCCTGGAAGAAGGTCCATTTAGTCTAGCCCAGACTGAACCACTTGACCTCTGTCAAACTAGGAGATAAAGACAAAACAACATTAAGACACAAAAAAAAAAAAAGAAGACTTTCACACATTCCGCTCTCGATCGCCAAAACCCCAAATACTTCTGTCTTGGTGTGACAGTGCAGGGCTGGCTGGTCACACAATGACCCCTCGAGCGGTGGAACAAGCTTAATGACGTAAAAAGAAAATCATTAGCTCTCTCTCCGCTGGACAGATTATGTGCAGTACGAGAATTTATGTTCTGCCGAACACAATCCGAGCATTCTTCACAGATAGATCAGGGAGAAGAACCACAGCAAATTACTCTTCACCACGGCTGTGTGGGAAATTACATCCAGAAGGGGCCTCGGAACTGATGTGCGACTGCGATGCTAAAAGGTCAGCGCAGAAATGTAACTCTCAAAAGATGTATTAAGCTCCCGAGACTGTGTTAATTTTAATGGGGACATGTGGTAGATCAGAGGTGCGTACACATGACAGAAATATTAGCGTAAGTCTGGCTTTGGTCTGAAAGTATTTCCCCCGCCTAACAAAGAGCGTTAAGGTTTTCAGACGGCCCTTTAGGCCTTTAGAATTCAGAAATCTTGGCTTATTGCCCGCTTATTGCGCTTTATTGCAGCGCTCTGACAGGTAAATGCACAAGATGTGTAAAGGAATGTTTGTGTCTTTCACTCGCTTTGCCTCCGTCTAATCCCACCTTTCAGTCGAGGCATGAAAGAGGGCTTTTCATAGGTTTTTTTTTTTTTCTTCTTCTCTAGAAAAAAAAGAAAGAAAAAGAAAACTAAATGCTTGTCAAATCTGCACTCCTGAACTTGGAAGTGCAGCGGTGCTTCGCTCCTTGCCTTCCTTCTTGTCCTCCTCTCCTGCCGTCGCTCGCTCGCCCTGGGATACACTCTCTTAATGTCTCTTCCTCTCAGCGCTCGTACGCCCGCCGACTTCAGAGTTTCTCCCCGTTTCCCCTGTCAAGCGATTTTTCTTGGCTTTTCTGCCTTAGCTGTACTTGTTTCTCTCTCGGTCTCTTTTATCCACACTTTTTGTTCGCCTTTCATCAGTTTCACAAACATCGGATTTTTCTCACACACGCCTTATTTAGTTTCCTTTTTTTCTGCAAAGGCCTCCGACATTCTCTTGTTTCCAAATTCAATTCGCTGTTTCTCATCCGCGGTGTGACATTTGAGGGACTGTGTTGAGTCTACAGTTGGAATGTTTGCTCTGGTGTTTCATCACATTCTGAAAAAGTAAATATAAGGAGTGATTTGTTAGAAGTTGTCTTTATCTTATGGTTTGAATTGTGGGCGATTTTGATATTTATCGATACCCTTTGAAGTTGAACTTGAAAAGCACCCAAAAGTCTTTTTCTATTTCTTTAGAATATAACCTTGGTTAAAGTGAAAGTCACCCAGAAGAATAATACCCGAGGTAAAGTATCTGACATGACACTTTCTTAAGTATTAAAAGTAATTTTCTGTCAATAAATGTGTTAATCTTATCACTGTATGTATGTATAAACTGTATACTTAGTGTAGATTTGGCGTTGAGATAGTTAGTCTGAATTTTTTTTTCTTTACCAGATTGCAGAATGAGTTATTTTGTTTATCAGATCAATGTAGTAGAGTAAAAATTACAATAATTGCCTCCAAATGTATAAGGGTGGAAGTATAAAGTAGCAGAAAATGGAAAGTACGTCAAAGAACTGTACTTGAGTAAATGTACTCAGTTACGTTCCATCATCGCTACTCCAATTAGCTGACATAGTCGGCCGTTAGCTCTGGTGTCGTAATAGCTGACATCGTTTCAACAAGCGAGTCCGGTTTAATGAATCGGGAGTCTAATCTCATCTTTCCGTCACATTAAATTAAGTGTCCTTCTTCTGTGGTGCTGTCTAAATATTAAAAAACATGTTACTCACTTCCCCCTCTTTCCCCTGAGCTTCTGAAATATGCCACAGACTGAGAGGGACAAAGCTCCTTCACTGTCCCTCCCCTCACTGGAAACAGTCATCAGAGGGAGCTGGCCTGCGCTGAAAAGGCTAGATGGTTATCCTCGCAGAGCGAGAGGGAGAGCTGAGAGTGAGGCCGGAGGGAGACAGATAGGGCACTGCCTTTTGCTCAAAGGGTAGATGGTTATCCATCCACCGGCCAAGGAGGGACAGGAGATGTCGACGGTCGAAGAAGAAATTGAGAATTTACAGATGGAGGCAGGAAGAGAGAGAGAGAGAAAAAGAGAAAGCAACGAGAAGGACTGGAGGGCTATCGATGACGCTCTTCTGGGGCTTATCTGAAGCCCAAACGCCAGGAAAAAACCCGGCACAGGATGGCATGGAGTCGGTGGAACAAGCAGAAGTGTGAGACTACTGTTTATAACATCATTCCTTCGGAGTGAAAAATGAAGTCCGTTTACTTTGTGTTGTGCTACACGAGTCCTCCAGGACGCAGATCAGCGCGGTTTCACCCTCCGATAATGTGCCCGTAAACACAATGATTACTTTTTATGAGCAGATTATTTCACAGTTTTTGCTCCATAATAGAAAACAGACTGCCCGTCTCTCCATACAGCTTATTTTTAACTGTTTTCTTTTTTTTTGTTTTCATTTAAAGGAATAGTTCAACATTTTCGGGAAATATACTAATTCGCTCTCCTGCCAGAGAGCAGTGTTGTAGAAGTCACATTTGAGTAAAAAGTAAATATAATCGTGTTTGAATATTCATTTGGTGAAAACCAATGTCACACATCTGAAAGGTAGTCTAGTAAAAGTAAATCATATCAAATTAAAGTATGAGAAGTGATTTTCCGCACATAAATGTGCGCAAGTATCAACTGTGCAAGCAAAAGTTAATTATACATGTACATTTCTGTGTACATATACTGTATAGGTAGACTGATATACCTGGCTGATTATCTGATTCAGTGCAATTAGCTTTAGATTCATTTAAAATGCGCTAATTGGCTCTAATGCAGCACGCAATCTCGAAATCTGTAGTCTGGAAAGTAACTATTAACTAAAATGATCAAATACATGTATAGGAAATGAGCGAAAAGTAACGGAGTGGAATTATATAGTAGCATAAGATGGAAACACTCAAGTAAAGTAAAGTATTATGATATTTTTAAGTCAGTTCTGAAACAGAGAGAGAGCACAGAGAGGCTACAATGAGTGTCGCTCTCTTGTTTTGGATAAAACTGTATGAGCTGAAGTCTTTTTAATGATTTCTTAGTCTGCTTAATCTTCAATGCAGCTGCACAGTGTTTGAGTACCTCTGACATGTAACTCGCATTGAAGTCCTGATTAAAATATGTCTTACTCTCCAAATTATCCCGCACCCCATCATTCCCAAGGAATGCAGCCCATTGTACTGCAGGATAGATTTCCACCACCTGCTCCTCCTCCTCCTCCTCCTCATCCAGCTGTGTGAAGGTGTTACAAATGCTCCGAGGAGGACTGCTCGACTTGAATATGTGGACCGGAGCCAGCACTCGCCTGACATCATGTAGCCTTTCCCCTGCATCGCAGCCACCTACAAAGCCCGCCTTTGTGCGGGCCCGGGTCCGTGCTCTCCACCCACGTCCCCTCGCACCAGCCCCAGATCCCGCTGCACTGGTATCAGTCAACGGACAAAAGAGCACTTTTAATTAACTTCAAATCTGTCAGCTACCGCTGCGCCATGCCAAAGCAGACATGTCAGATCGTGCCCTATTTGATCTTTATGGGGATTTTTTCACCCGAAAATTAAAAAGAGAGAGAGAAAAAAAAAAGGCCAGCGCAACTTTTACGCACATATTTGCACACATGGACGTCATGAGATACAGCAGCAGTCCACTTTTATGTCTTACGTGCACACCTTGGTGCAGTTATACGACAGGTGTTGTCTCAGTATGTGTGTGTCTGTGTGTGTGTTTGTGTGTGTTTATGCATGTTCTTGAGGTTTTGTGTACAGTAAGCTTCGGAGCTACATGTCCTGACTCGAGAGGAATGGGTCTGACAGCTCTGTTGTCTGAAACTCATGAAGTCAAAAGGAAGAAAAGACCACATTTTTACACGGTGACTAATCTTACGTGACTCTTCATGCACAGGACTACTCATTTAATGGCCTTCCTGCAACATATTTGAAATTTCTTTGAAACAACCCCTCACTTACCACGATAATTACCTCACAATCTATCGAAAATTACCCCCCAACATGATTTAATAATTATATTTATTCTGCTATTTTCCAATATGCCGTCAATAGGTTTCCAGGTAACTTCCAGCTGGTTTTGTGTTTATATCCGATCATTCCATCTTAATTTCCAGTAAGTTTCTGTCTAATTACCCCACAGCAGGGCCGCTAAACTGAAGTGAGTTGTTTGCAGCTTAATTTCCGACTAAAAACGTACTTCAGACAGGAAACCGTTTGGAAATTAAGCTGCACCGACTCACTTCAGTTCTGCGGCCAGCTGAGGGGGGAAGTCTAATCAGAAACCAGTTGGGAAATGAAATTAAGAAGGAGCTGGTTGGAAGTCTCCTGGAAACGCATTAATTAGCGGCGATTCATCGACTGCTTGTCGGGAAACAGCAGAGCGTACATACATAAAAATATTGGGGAAACTTTCAATACGTTTTGAGGTAAATATATTTCACCTTACTTTGTTTTTAAGCATTTTTTCATGTATGTAAAAAAGAAGACTGTGGTGAATGATTCATGAGCACAATACTATGAATTATGATGCTAGCAAATATACAAGCTTCAGTTCCTCTCTGGTTTTTGGCGGGGTTGGAAACAAGCTTTGAATAAAAAAGCTGGAATAACTACAGTAACTTTGTTAAACGGTCCGGCCTTGTGTTCTTGTTATTAACCTGCATGTATGAAGTTATTCTTATAAGCCCTGTCAATGGAGGTGAAAAGGTGATAAAGCGAGCTTGGAAATGACCTTTTCTTGTAATTAACATGTCTCCGCGGAGTCGGGCTGTGACTTAAGCCACGAGCTAGAAAATGAGGGCAAAAAAAAAAAAAAAAAAAAAAAGGAGAGCCTCACCTGGACTCAGAGAGAGATGTTAACAGTTAACAGCTGGCTGGATGTTGTCATCAAACAAAAAAAAAAAAAAGAATCTGGGGAATGAAGAGCAGGTTTCTTCTCACCTGCAGTCTTTTTAAAAAAATATAAGATATGGGTTGTTTGAGAGAGTGAACATCAAAGGCTGCTCCGGGCTAGATGTGGAGGAACGGAGGGAGGAGGGCGGAGAGGCAGCACCAGCTTACAGCCAGTGGTCCCTACCAAAGAGAAAAAAGACTGGGTGAAAGGGAAAGGCAGAAAAGAAGAGGGAACGAAAGAGAGGGCTCTTTTATTTCCGAGAAAGGAACATGGACTTGACAGAGTCTTATTAAGGCGGCTGTCTCCAGACGGCATGATAGGCTCCCTTTACAGACTACAATAATAACTACAGAGGTAGTCGCCAGTTAACTGCCAGGGCAGATGTCTGTATCACCAGATACTGCTGCAGTGCACGGCCCGACTGCTACAGGCTGCTCTAACTACAAGGACAGACCTGCTCATAAAAGCTAGATATCTCCTCCGTGTTATTCCGCACACACACTTACAGTAACTACATACGGACCGCAGAAACACCTAGAGGTACAATAAAAGCCCTAAACCCCCGACGGATTCTGTTTACTAAACAAGGCAGAGACAATATAATTCTGACAAGAAGACAGACGCCCCTCATCTCCGCAAGGACGAGCGGAGGCGCACCGCCGGGGCCTTGAAGCGCTTTCATCCGTTTCCTCTTTTCCAAAGTAAAAAAAAAAAATAATATATTCATTAAACTACAGAGTGAAAAACAGAGTTTCACTTTGGATGGACTGTGTGTTAGTGAAGGGGAGACTTTTAATACTGTGAGCGTGTCTCGCTGGGCTGCAGGGAAGGGGGTGTATGGTGACGCACGCGGAGGCCGGAGTTGTGTTTGTGCCAATCCCAGGGAACTGAATTAGAAAAGATAGGGATCTAATCTGTGAGTAAACAGTCGATGGCCGGAGTAGAGCCTCCGTTGCCTCCACTTTATTTCTTTTTTTTCCCTGCTTTGTTATGTGACATTTGCCACCTCGGCTACAGAGGATGGGAAACGTTGAAGAGGAGACTACACTTCCTGTGAATCACCAGATTGGGAAACCAGACTTTGTATCTCAGGTTTGTTCCTTAAAGGTGCAGTGCGTAGTTTTTGGGGAAGAAGTGAAATATCTTCATTGGTTGATTTTCATATTTTCATGTTCACAAACTGTTTTACTATTTTAATATGTTTATATGTGGCGGACCCCGCCACCTTTCAATCTCCAACAAGTGTTCTGGTGACCTCATGCTCCCTCTGAGGAAGGCTTGTTTATTCAGTGATGAAAATTATAAATATTTCTGAGTTTGTATTATCGTAAATACTCCTTTCTTTTCCAAAACTACATGCAGTGCAGCTTGAATGTCATAATTTTTTTGCAAAACCCTTCCAGAGTTAATGTTATGATCACTTGTAGAACAACATGTTTGATTTTGCGTGTTTCCTCAGAGAATATGGCAGCAAACGCTCCCTTGTTTTATTATTCCGTTAATTTAATCTCGGTGGGATTGAAATGTGTTTTAGAGAATCTGACAGTAAGAAAAGAATGTGACGTTAAAATAAATAACTAATAAATGCAAGGATGTGTTTTTTTTGAGGTGAAAACTAATTACAGAGAGACGCCTCTTCAGGTCACAACCCCTGCCGTTATTTCAGGGGAATAAAATACACAGCGAAACAAGTGATCGCCCTGTTTTGTCATTTCAGATGAGAGAGGAGATATGTTCTCCGTGTCGGCGAGCTGACAGGGAAAACAGCAACGGCAGAGACAGAAGTGCTCGCTCCTGTTTTCTTTTTTTTTTTCTCTCATCATTAAAAAAAATTACTCGGCGCTTTCTCTTTGAACCGCCCCGAACTCACAGAAGTCTGTTGCGTATGTTTTTTTTTTTTCTGCCGAGCATTGATCAAAAACAGCTCGTGCTCTGGGGGCAATTAGCGAAACACAATCGGGCAATAAACACCGACTGCTTCGGGATGCTGTATCTAAATGTTAAACTGTAAACAATACACCCACCGAAACAGCATTACGGCACGTCAACAATCATTTGAAACAGCAGGCCTCTCCGCTCTCCCTCAAATAACAATGGACGTTAATACACTAAAGGCCCATATGACAGTAGGTGGAAATAAAATAATAATCGCATAACAATGGAAGTGTGAATGTTCTCTATGGAGGAGAGTATTTATAGCAGTGTAATGGTGCATTAGGCGCTGTGTTCCCGAGAGAGACGGGGGTGGCGGTGGTGGTGGTGCTGGGGGGGGGGGACTCGCTACGATTTGCAAAATGGGCGATGTGGGAGGTTGGGAGTTCGAGCTGAGTTAAAGCTGCCTCCTCTAACAACCGCCGCATGTCATTTAGCTCCAGAAGAGCCGGTCGGCCCGCCACATAGAATAACTTTCCCTGCCTGTTGGAGGGAGGCAAACAGAGAGTACGAGAGAGTTAAGTGCTTTTAGGAAAGGTAACTGTATGTGAAAAGTGTGTGTGGGGTGGTGGTGGTGGGGGTGGTGGGGGAAGGCAGGATGAAGCAGCTTGACAGTGAATGCGTCTCATCAAAAGAGGCTGAAGTGCTTTTCTATCACAATGGAGCCATGTCCTCGGAGAGACGTCTGAGATACATTTAGCATCCGTTCAAGTCGTCCAGCCCGTCCTCGGTGCTTTGTCAAGAGCGTGATGAATATAACAGGATACAACGAAGCGTTACTCAGGCAAGATGTAGGTCGAGCACGCACGCAATTCTGCCTGTATGACCGTGCAGGTGTGTGCTCAATGAATTTTGGTCTGCACATGGACCCTTAGGAACGTGGCCAGGTTTACATCTTGTGACTGAGAGAATGCAAAGAGGACAGGGCTAGAACAATGAGTTGGCTTATTGATTAGAACAGTTTGATCTCTGTTCTAATCACTAACAACTGGAATTACAACATATATACATCATTTTGTATGTAGAATTATAGTTGCCGTTGCCTTTCAATGCTGACTTTTTGAGATGCATTTGTTTTGGATTCTCGGCTAATAAGCACCTGGTGGAAATCCAGCAGAGAGTAAATCCGATGGAAGAACACGCAGAGTTCACTCTTTGTTGTGTTTTAATCTAATTTCTTAATAAAATAATATCAATCCTTTTGTATCCTGGTCGGCAATTGAATATTGCTTTTTGGGTTTACTGGGGTTAACCCTGCTCCAGCTGGAACACAGAAGCTGTGCGCAGGGTTCTTTTTGTTTTTTTTTGTTTTTTTTGAAATATCTTTTGGTTTCAGACTGTTAAGGTAGGATAACATTAACAAAAAGTGGACGTCACATTGGGTTTTGGGAAACTGTAATGGACATTTTTCACTATTCCATCTGTAATTTTATTGATTTAACTACTCATGTATTAATCAAGGAATATTCAACAGATGCATCAAAATGCAGCTCTCAGGGCGCTCAGGTTAACAATCTGGTTATGTGAAATGCTCATCCAAAAAGAAAATCAATTCAATCAATAAACACTTACTCTCATGATGGAAGGCCGGATGAACTTTCATACACAAATCATTTCTTCACAGCATCATTTTTATCTGTAATTGATGCCTCTTCAAATCAATTCAGGATCTCTGGACTCGTGGGGTTTATTTAGCCCTTTTTAATGATTCCAAAAAATCTAATTTCTTGCGTCTGCTGCAGTCATTAAGGGCAATGCTGCAATGCTGTTTTATTGTGAAATGTTTTGTGGACCATGAAACGAGGGTGAGAAGGTAATGACAGAATTTTCTGTCTTTGATTGTACTTATCCTGTAAGTGCTGCGCTTGCACGTCTCCTGGCAGAACCCTAGCATTGACACGGCTTTTGAAAATTGCCTTGACAGACGCTGCAGGTATAAAAACCAGCATTTTCTGACATGCGCTTAGACCTAAGATGACGATGTATGTTTTGACAATGGCGGCTTGGCAAATATGCAAAACAGCAAAATGCATTGGTCATTAGGGCTCTGCAGCCCATTGAGTTGTTGTAAACTAGACAAAAGTAAAAAAAAACTAAATGGCACAGTGCCAACAGACAATACTCGATTAATAATGAAACGAAATGCTCGGACGCAAGCTAATCTTCAAGTTGGAAAAAGCCGTGATCAGCAATTGTTTAAAACTTCATTTAAGCCCCTGACAAAATGCCTGAAAGACATCGCATTCTGCATACCACGCCACATTTTATTTATTTATTTATTTTTTTGGAATCAATATTGGCTGCACACTGTTACCACATAACCGTCCCAGAGAGCAGCAAAGACACACAACTAACCACTCATTAAACTTCATCTTGGTAACATGTTTTTCTGGAGAGACATTTTATGAGTCCATCAGGCCCGGAGTGGTTAAAGCACATGGCATGCTCGGTGAGTGTACAGAGTGGAAAACTGCGGGGCCGACGTGCAAATGTGTGTGTGGAAAATGAGTGTATTTTGAGTGTGTGTGTGTGTGTGTGCCCAGCGCACTGTCCATCTTCAGAGGTCATCTCACCCTTCAGCTCTACTCCTGCCCAGCTTGCAGCAGATAAACAGACAATGGCGAATGATTTAAGTCCCCGTCACCTCAATGTCACAGCCCAGCCTGCCACAGTGCCCCCGCAGGTACACATCCCCGCCTTCGCCGAGTGGCTCGGGGGGAGCTGAGCGGCGCTCCGGTGCCAGTCACATCCTGCAGACGCCGCCATTAATAAGAATATGAACTCATTGGGCTGCGTGAAAGATAATAA
Organism: Sparus aurata; assembly: GCF_900880675.1. Lineage (NCBI taxonomy): Eukaryota > Metazoa > Chordata > Actinopteri > Spariformes > Sparidae > Sparus > Sparus aurata. Next base: position 24,550,006 of record NC_044207.1, on the reverse strand, counting down.
TCAAGTCAGTTATAAGTAATTGAAGGGAGGGGAACATGTTTGGAGAAGCAATTTGTGATTGATTCTAATTTAACGAGCCCTGCCTCGCTGTTGCACAGTCGAATAAACATGCACACACACACACACACACACACACACACACAGAAAGACACATTTATGTATTGGTTGAATGACCTGCGTCAAAGCGGTCAGAGGAGACAGCGGATTCAGCTCCGTGTCCAAGGCATAAACAACAGTTATTGACGTCACCCAAAAAAATCAACAGGGCCAGGGGCCTGAGAAAAGACAGCATGCCAATTTATATAACAATGTGGAAAAAGAGGGGCTTTGCGATGAGCGCGACAGCTGCGCTTAATCAAGGGAACTAAGCCAAGAGAGATGTGAAGGGACACAGAAGGACTGAGAGAAGGTGAAGAAAGCTGGAGAAAAAGCAAGAGAGAGCTTGAGGGGGAATAAGAAGACGGGATATAAGACTGCAGAGAGAGAGAGGGAACAAAGTCTCAACTCCAAAAACTCATATCTGCGAAGACTGAGAGCCTGGAAAAAAAAGGGATGGGAGATTTAAGAAGAGAAGGGGCTGTTACTGCGAGAGTTCATCCCAGAGAGTGCAAAGAAACTCTTTTGACAAAACAGCCCAATATTAAACATCAAAGCTTTGATGCTTGGCTTTTTTGCATCTCCGCCACATTGCAAAGAGGGGGTAAATTTACCAGAACCAAGACAGGGAAAGTGGGTTCCCTGTAGTTAGAGCATACTTTACTTTCTCTTCCACTCCATCATCAAGTAAATGCTACGGGGTGAGAGACTTTAAAAGGTGCGTTTAAAGATGTTCAGAGATCCTTACTTTTTTGATATTCTAGCATCAAATTTCTGTGAGGGGGACCGACACCAGACCCACTTTCCTCGGTTCCCTGTCCTCAAGGCCCTTTGCCATTCATCAGCAGACATCACATGACAGAGCCGAGCCATTCATCCCGAGCCTCGCAGTCTCCTCTCTGCCCAACAGGATTTGTGAGTCAATTTGACTGAGCGATGCCTGGGGCCCCGGGGCAGGAGCTGAGGCTGCTGAAGTTTTTTAGCTTGGGAAAGTAGGGTGCAAGGGGTACAGGGACGCACGGGAGACGTATAGTGTGACACGGACACTGGGGCGCCTATCTGCTTCCCACCTTGAGGAAGTGATTTAGTCACGCGCTGTAGACGTGCGTCATGAGTTCATTTCAGTTCAGTTAGAGCACGAGAGCATGGAGATAGAAACTGATTTTGAAAAAGTGTGATGAAAGTACTGAAGACATGAACAGTTAGCCAAAGACAAATTATGTTTCCCACACGTACAGTTTAGTCATGCTGAGTAAAAACTGTACGTGTGGGAAACACCAGGTATACAGCCCTTCTGTGGGAAACACTGGTGTTGTGAGCAGTTATGCTGCGGTGAAATGAACATAAAACCAAGCCGCGAGAAAGCAAAGAACGATGGAGGATGAAACAGCGAGCGGGTGAAAGTTGACATTGCTTTATAAGCCCCCGTGCATCATCTGTCTCCATTTTATCTCAGCAGGAAGTTTGCAAGAGCATGAAAGATTTACAGAGAGGGCTTTCAGTTGAAACCAGAGCACACTCAGACACAAAACAGAGAACAGACGCACCAGACTATCTTTGACAAAGATAACTTTTCAAATCACCAGCAAAGACACTGGATAAAAATCAACCAGACGGATATTTGTGCATGCGAGCGAGCACCTAGCGTTCCTCGGGCCCCCAGAAAGAACATCCCTCATATGAACATTGTTGAAACAAAGAGCCGCAACACGCTGCACTTACTGCTTCACCCTGCGCACCTGCAGCTCCGACACATTTAAAAATGAATAAGGGGTAAAGTGCACTGCTGTAGAACAACACGATCATCACGGCGTTTCTGCAGGCAACATTTGTCCGGTGAGTGGCTGAGAGTCAGATCGTGGAGCAAGTTCATAACAAAAGCTTTCGTCTCTCCTCGATAACTACTGCCGATCTGACCTTGAATGAGCCAATGCTCTCAATGATCGGCACGGCGCTCAGCAGCTCCCGGTGTATGCGTACAGTATGTACATTATGTACCACATGTAATCCCGCACAAGCAAACAGGTCGTCGATGGAAATAAAGTGTTTGTAGTCACCTCGTCCGGCGGAATAACCTCTGAATAAAAAATGAAAACACTGTGTAGGACACGTTACGTGTGCGCTTTTATCAAAACACGAGTGAGGTGTCTGAATAATGTAGCAAGACACCTAAAGAGTCAAGAAACATCTTTTACATATATGAGATATATTGAAATACAGGATATATTTATATATATACACATACACAACCTCAAACACAAACACATTATGCGCATTAGAGACACACAAGGCAGCCAGCCACGCGCTAAGCCTGGGTTGACAGAGTTCATTTGGAAGATGTAAAATATTTATGAGGGAAGACTCTGCAGGGGAGGAAGAAGAGATGAAAATAGTGAGGGTGCAATGAAGGGATGGCAAACAACGAGGCGATGAAACGATGACGAGTGGGGCCCCGACTGAAATGCCCTCTGCTACGGCTGAGCGGGGAGAAATGCAAGCTAAATAAGTCATTGTCATTTCAAGTTCATTAGCTCACCGCCGGCCTCCCCCTCCTGGGAGGAAAGGGGGGGAGGAGTGTATACAGGTATGTTTGCACAGTAGCACAACAAACCTCCCCCCCAGGCTTTCATGCGCAAAACAGTTTAAACTCATATAGAAAATGGCTTTATGTGTTTTGAATTTGTACTTTAAAAACTCGAGCGGTAATGCCTTTTTTATGAGAAACCCTTCGCCGTAGCCTTCTCCGTTGAGCGCGACTCAGTCCATCGCTGCAAAACGTCACAGATGTTTCAAGAGAAGCAAATCTACCCCTGCGAAAGTTTCCCTCAAACAATTCGACTTTTGCTTCTCACTGTTCTTCCATCCTGTCAGGTAGATAATGAGCTCACAAGGTGTAGGAAGAAAAAACACGATGCAATCCAGGACGTACAGAGTTGATACATCACCGTCCTTCCATTATTGTCTGTGTATATATATATATATATATATATATATATACACTGAATATTTAGTTACCAAGAACAAACACACTACATCCTGTGACATTTTAAACATAAAGGAACAAAAACTTCCTGGTTAGGTTTTTCTAAAAAGATCACGGTTCCACTTCCAATAGCTACTTCTTCAAAGCAGTCAGCGCTGGATGTATGCCCGGCACGCAACTCGATCTCTGGTGGCCTGGGTGAAAGTCCGAAAACCACAGGACCCGTTCCCGTTTTTATTTTTTCCCTCTTTGATTTGCATTCATCCGTCTCACACGCCGATCTGTAGTGGATCTGTGGGCCTTTGACACGGGTTTGGCCTGAGACTCGGCTGGGTCATCACAATTCTGACCAACTCTTCTGCCTTCCTTCACATCTTTTGTTACGTCTTTTTTTTCTTCCTCTTCCTAGCTGCCTTTTCCAGTCTGAGCGCTGTAATTTGAGAGCAATGAAAAAACACATTTCCTTGTTTTGCGGGCAAATAGTTGGCCAATTCTGATTCTGATCGGAAGACAATTTCCAGAAACTTTCTCTGAAAAAGGAGACGCTAAAAATTACAAAACGGACTGGAATTGGTAAAATGGGCAGCAAAAGGGAGAGGGGACGGATGGAATAACGGAAACAGACAGACGAGGAGACAGTGCAGGGAAAGTCAGAAGAGTGGAAAAATATAATAAGGATTTAGGTAATAAAAAGCTAATCCTGTACCGGCAAACAGGATGACAATTGACAGTAATTACACATCCCCCCCTGTAATTAGGAGCTTTTTTTATGCGCCCCTCTTCTCATCAGGCCTTAGTAATCCTCCGGTCATTCCCGCTCCTCCATCTTCACTCAGTCTACCTTGGGATCGAAAATAGCCGCGCGTTGGTCAAGCCAAATAAGCAAACCGCTGTGAACTACACGGGGCTTTCCTTTGCCACAAATAACGCTCGAGAAATGATGTCACATAAAAAACCAGATCTCACTATCTAATTACAGAAAAATGTGCTTAGAGAGCAGCAAAAAAAAAAAAAAATCCAACAGGATGAACATCAGAGTAGACTCGGAGGGAAAAGAGGAGAGCCGCCTCACCACAAACAGGGAGAGGGAGATATAAAAGAGGCTGCAGTGCACGGCTAGAACAACTCATCTGGGTATTCTGGTTTCTAGGGGAGCCAATGTTATGGTGGGGGACGAAGGATCGCTGCAGTTTTAAGCCAATCATGCAGTGGAGATCCCAAAAAAATGCACCGGATGGAGAGGCAGACTTGCCCTAGGATCACAGAGCGCTGAAGTCTGGAAAAACGGTGCCTGCTCGGCCTCCAGGAAGCCAATAAAACAACACACAGATTTCGCTGTAATTACATTCAAACTGGGAGCAAAGGAAGTCGGCGGAAGGTTGAAGCGAGTGTGAGAAAAACGGTTTCCCACAGGACAGAGGAGGCGTGGGGGCGTTTCATAGATCGTAGCCTTGAATCATACGCGTTAATGTTTAGGCTATAAAAACGTGTGGTAAAATTATAAAACAATGTGGAGTCATAAAAATAACAGGCACGCACCAGAAACAAACCAGCGATATTTATTTTTTTATTTATTTATTTTGCACAGCATCTGTGAGCATGCAGTAAATTCCACATGAAAAATAAATGAATTCACAACTTCCTCTGCAGGAGCAGATAGGGGGGGAAGGATGGGAGAGATAACGCCTCGGAGGCACCGACGACTTAAAGGAGAAAGAAAGAGAAAGAAGGGAGAAAATAATTACGATAATGGAAACTAGTGTGAAACGCTTTATCTCGATTAGAGAAAAAAAGCCTTCAGGAAATTATGAATGCCAAGTAACAATAAAGCGAAAAAATAGCGCTATTGTTTGGCGCCACTCGCCTCGGGGCGGCTGAGAAAAGACAAAATCCTCCAAAATGACCGATTAAAAAAAAAAAAAAAAAAAAAAAAAAAAAAAAAGGCAGAGAGGGGAACTGATCTGGTGGAGATGAGGAGGAAGTGGCGGCCGTTCTGCATCCTAAGTATGTGGAAACACGCTCCTGGTTTTGGAGAGATTATGGGGGAATAATGTTTACACCTCGGGGGAGAGGAGGGGGAAACCGGAGACAAAGAAGAAATTCACAAGTCTGGAAACACACCTGGGACATCAGGCTTCACACACACACACAGAAGCAGAAACACACACGCAGACTCGATGAGTCCGGCCTCCTCCTGCACCGTGTTATTCCGCGGATGTGAGCTGTGGTGTTTTTTAATAACAACCTAGACGGGGCCACTGTTGAACGGAGCAGAGCAGAAGTGATTGCTTATCAAAGGGGAAGTGTGTAGTCGAAGGCCGGTGTGTGCGCTATTGCGCCTGTGTGTCCTATCTTTATTAAATCTGTATTGTGTGCGCCAGCCGTCGGAGCAGCGAGGTGCCGGACATATTTCAGGCATTCAACAGTTAGGCGACAACCTCACTGATCTTATCATCTATTCCTATCTTTTTATATACAAGCCCAATCTCTCATCTCCTCAATTCCTTTTTCCTCCTCTTTTTATATATATATATATATATATATTTGAGAGATAGGAGCCTGAAGGCCGTCTCCATCAGAGAATAGCCATCTATTTTGGCAATTATACCGAGGACTGGATCAGAAAATGGGAGAAAGAGCTGAAAAGTGCGGGCCTGGGCTTCTCAAAAGATAGTCGTGAGCAAAGTGTAGCTGCCGCACACGAATCATCTCAACAGACGACGTGACAAGGTAATTTCTCATCAGAACGCCTCAGTTGATTAATCGATTAGACCAGCGTTCTTTAATCCTGGTCCTCGAGATGTTTCCCTGCCCCGACAACACCGGATTCACACGAGTGGGTCGCCATCGGGTTCGGTGACGAGCTAAAACTCCCGCATTGTGAACCTTTTAAAGAATATCACATTATTTATGAGGCTGGCCGCCCTTAATCTGCTGAAAATCCCCTCAATCAAATATTTATGAGGTGGATTCAAAAAGAAATTCCTCAATAATCAGAATCAATGTGTTTCGTGTGTGCGTTTCTGCGTCCGGGCAGATGTCGTCGCCGCAGGATTCCCCTCTAAGACGCGTTTTTTTTTTTTGTTTTTTTTTTTTTTCGCCCAAAAGAAACGAAAGTCCCCCGACGAAAACCGCCCCAGCCCCACAGCTGCAAACGAGCACGTATGCGCGCGTTGGCGTTGGGCGTGTCACCCCGTTAAATTCTTACCGCGTGCCCCTTACTTTATACGGTAGTGGGCGTTCTGGTTTTGGCTCCGTACCATCTGTCAAGCAGCGGGAGAGCGAGAGGGAGCGGTAGCTGGAGCACGAGCGGAGCCACGCTGAGAGCTAGAGCCAGCTCCTTGTCACTTCAAATACTCACCTAGTCTACAGAAAGCACTGCTGGAGGGGACATGAGCCACAACAGCTCGGGGTTGAACACATGCACATTTACATAACTGATGAAAAAAAAAGAAAAAAAAAAGGCAGCACACACACACACACACAACCACTCACACACACACTTGCACACGATGACCACAAATTGACAGGAATGTGCCTTAATGTTATCTTTAATAAGATTCTCACAACGGCTTTTGAAGTCATCACACATGTGCGGCACACACACACATATGAACACTCTGTCATTCGCTTACAGACATGTCAGGCACATGCGCACACATCTGCAGCCAACATCCGCCCCACACACACACACACACACACACACACACACACACACACAACATGAGAGACAGTGAAGGGGGCTTGCTGTGGCGAGGGAATAATTCTCCTTTTGACACAGCCAATTCCTCTGAAGACAAAAGACGAGTCACACACCGACACACTGCAAGCCCTCAGAGGAACACATGCCACACACACACACACACACACACACACGCCCTGTTGTAATGACACTGCAACCCCCTGTGGTGACGGGAAAAAAAAAAGAGAGAGAAAGAGAGAGAGAGACCGGCCTATGCTGTCATCTGTGTCTCTCTGTCTCTCTTTCTTTCTGCGAGTTTTGCCAAGGGAGGGCTGTACGTGTGAACTCCCACTCTCGCATTAGACGAGTGACGGGGGACAAAAAGACATGAGGAGCTCATGAGGAGAGGAAAGAGCAGAGGAGAGGTGTGGCGACCAGCTGAAGCACACGCCGGTCAGAGAAGAGGCGGCTCGTACTTGTCAAGGCAGCGCATTGTGTTCTGAAAAGCAATCACCCAGCCTCTCTTAGACCTCAATTTCCTACTTTTTATACAATCTCCTAAATTAGTCATAGGACATCGGAAGGAAGATAGTGACAGCTCTTGTTAGCTTTTACGTCCCCGAAAAATGAGTCTTATTAGATGTGAGCATATGAATGTTTTTCTTGACTTTGGTTGGAAAGTTGTAGTTCTTTTGTCAGGTCCTTAAAGGTGCAGTATGTAAGAACTGGCCACCTGTTGAATTTATACTCCAAACTAGCTGGTAATTGCTGCTCACTGTAGCTACCGCTGGCTAGTTAGCTCAGTTAGCCGGTCAGCTAGCTGTCTGGACGGTTGAACTCGGAGCATTGGGGACCTTTGGACTGGGCCTGGGAAGGGGCTAAATGGTTAGCATGCTAATTTCATCAACTATGTTTTCAGCATTATACATAGTTATCTTTGACTGTGACACTTTTGCTTCTTCACACTCTATCAAAAACATCTCTTATTTGTTTTTATGTTTCAACTTAATTTCATACATATTGCACCTTTACAAGAGTTACGCCTTTTTTGTTCTTGTGCGTGTAAAAGGTCTTGAAAGTTAAAAAGGTTCAAGTCTGCACCAACAGAAGCTCCTTTCTCCCACAGAAAACACTGCTCCTTAAACGCTTCGTCAGTAGTTACATGACTTCGTGACATCATGCTACCTCACCATGTCACATATTTGCACAATTTCTATACAAGTAAGACTTTATTTTGCCCAGCTGCTCTGTTGTTGCAGTTGTAGTGGTACTTGCTCAGGTGTTTGTGAGCTGACCAATCAGAGCAGACCAGGCCTTAAAGAGACAGGAGCTATAACAGAGGGTTTCAGACGGAGGGAGAATACAGCGCTGCAGCACTGGACTGTATGAGAAAACAGCATTAAAGCTGGTAATCCTATTCTAGCAGTATCCCAAAATAAAACGATGAGCCTGAAAACGAAACTCCTTTAAACTGTCCGCCCAAACAGAGAGTCAGTCTGAGATGACTGCTTCATGGTCTGCCCTTTACTTGAAAAACGGGTAACTGTGCAACCTGTGAAAAAGTTCCCACATGACGCAAAGTTCAGAGCAACTAAACATGTTTAGACAGACTGTCCTCCAGGTTAGCATGTTTGTGAGAGGCCTGGGAACAAAAGTGATCACACAAGCGCTCGTTTTTTTTTTTTGCTTTTAACCATTTTAACTCCACCATTTCTTTTTCTTTCTCCTGTTTTTCCATTTTTCCTACATTTAGCCTGTCACAGGGCGGAGCAGCAAAACCAAGCAGACCAGGGCCAGTCAAAGTCAGCAGTCCATCGGCCCTCTCTCTCTCTCTCTCTCTCTCTCTCTCTCTCTCTATGGTGAACATCAAACACACTGTGGTCTGTTTCATGCTCCCTGCAGCCCATTATGGCTTAATGCTTCAAGAGGCTTCTTACTGACTTCAGCATTTTAACAACTCCGGCATATTCAGTTGGCAAGCAAACACACACATACACACAGAGAGACGTGCACGCTCACACACACACACACACACACACACACACACACAAACACACACACAGGACAAGCACAGACAGGAGCCCAGATGCAGGGATTCACACACTTCAAAAACTGCAGCAGAGTTATGAGCCTGCACACTGTGATACAGAAACAACTGTTGCCACTGCTTTTAATCCGTCCGCGAGGGGAAGAACAACAGATGCGCGCGGGGCTTCGGGACGAAATTAACCTTCAAATAAGCCGCGGCCCCTCTTATCTCCGAGTCGGTTAATGAGTTCCATTCATAAGGCGGCAATATGAAATTCAGTTGCGATCAATTAGTTATCCGCTATATGGAGAATAAGAGCAGTGCATCAGCGGGGGATATTAATGGGATGGAGATAAGGCTACTGTCCAGAACGGCCGTGCAATGACAAAACTGCGAGCTTATCTCGACACACACACAAACACACAGTATTTACTATTTATAGTTAAAGATTGGTCCTTTCCTGAATGGTGTTTTTCTCTCAGCACGGTTAAGGGAAGAATCTCCTTGACAACCTAAACGCACAGCTCATCCCAAAATCAAAAAATACACACTGGTCCTCTTACCCGAAGTGCTTTTTATTCATCTATATTGCTTTGATGTGAGTTGGCGTAGACCGTAGAGATGTCTGACTTCTCTTCTCCAACATGACGGAGCGAGATGGCACTCAGCTCGTGACGGCGAGAGGTACATTCGAAAAAACTCAACAGCAATGTGGTCTTGCGAACTACAGACTCAGATCACAGAAAAGAGACATTAATGCTGAGATGAGTTTTCTAAATGTTTATTGTTGGCACTTGAAACACTAGAGGCAGAGCGCCATTATATTTGAGACTGGCCCACATCTCCACGGCCAACATCTCCAAAACATGGAATCTCACGCCCAATACAATCCAGATGGTTTAAAAGCACTACAGGCAAGAGGTAATAAGTTTATACAAGCTTTTTTTTTAAATCATTTTCACATTTTCTTTAAGAATAAAAGATGACTAAGTGAATCCTTTATTACAGCACCCTTCATACAGATTGAGAGGCTGCATTTGTTTTCTTTCTCTTCCTGTTTAACCTTGCTGTTGCGTAGCCTATATTGCTCATTAAGATGATGCCATTCAGCTCGGACTCACGCCATATTTAAAGTGTTACGAAAACATCACGACGTCCGACCTCATGAGATTATAGCTTATACATAAAAAAAATTAAATAAAAAATGACCCCAGGCGGGGTTATCCGGGCTTTTATGTTGCTCACCGTGTAATTGCAATTTCCCAGATCACACGTCCTTCCCCGCTGCTTCTCTCCGCTTGTTTACTGCCAATGGGACAAAGCAACCCCCAAAAGTACTTTAAATGAGGAACCTCGACACAAAAACTACAAGCGCCATCACAGTTACGTGACGAGAGGTGTGTCTAAAAGTAGCTTACGTTGAGAGGTTGACTGTCATTATGTCTAATTTAATGCGATGCCATCTGCAAACAGATTATTGCCATTACTTTCCAACTATGACGCACGTCTGCCAGGTGTCCATCACAGATTTGGGGCTTCGCGCCCTGTGCTTTGGACATTTGGAGACACAATTGAGCTTGGCATCACTTTTAACAGGGCGACGTCAGAAAACACTGTCAACGTATGATTTTATAATCCATAAGTGGCACCTGAGCGCATTGCTGAGGGGACAAGAATTAGGAGCGCCCCGCAGGTGAAGCAGCATCACGGAGGGGCGGCGGAGCTGGAGGTTCTTGAGCGAACAGCAACTGGTGGTAGTTATACAGATACCGTCCGAGTATATCCACGGAGATTAAGAGCTTACACACACACTGAATTGCCCACAATGTGCATTTTACTCTGGAGCATGAAAACTCAAGTGGACGGGCCATTAGGGGAGGGGTTGGATGTTGGGTCAGTTGTTTTCTCACATAGCATATTTTTGACTATATCTTTGTATTTCTGCTTTCGCAGCTTCTCTCCTGCTCGCCCAGCCGTCTCCATTTAACCTTTTTGGCTGCAAAGTGGTGAAGAGGGAAGCTAACACGCTGGCAGCCATTACCTTATCATCAGCCTCAGTTGATGAGGTGAGGAAGTCGCCCCGGGGGAGATTTTTTTTCCACCCGTCCTGCTCTGTTTCAGTTCGTTTTTTTTACAGCTATTCCACATTTTGGAGACTTCCAGCGCGCCCGGCTCCACAGTGAGGCCGCTGAGCTCAAAACATACTTTCTACTCCCATACTTTTCGCTGTGGGCTGCCACACCGATCGGCCCCATATTTCCAGCCACAAATCAGTCTCCAGTCTACAACGGTTCCTAGCAGGCCTGGTGAGCAGCAATCCCACTGTATCATTAGCCAAACGCTGGTTAGGGATGACACTTGAGCGACTCACAGTCGGCCCTGTAGCAACCGGCAATCAACAACAACACAAATACAGCATGGGAAAAGCCAGCGCCACACCGAGAGCGCTACTAGCCTCTCCTGCAGATGTCTCATGCAGCCTGTCTCTTTTGTGTAGGCCTCCGTGACATTGAGCATCCAGCACTCATTGGCTGCCAGCTGCTTTCAAAGAGCGTCTGGCGCCTCTCTCCTTAAGAGGCGATGAGAGAGAGAGAAACAGAGAGATGAAGAATGTCATCCCCCTGAAAGACAAAAAGATAAGTCATCACGACTGTAATGATGGGGCGGGACAGGGAGGGGGCAGTGCAGGGAGGAGACGGATGAGCCTCGTAAAAAATCAATCATCCGTTTTCGGTAAACGACGACGAGCATGAAATAAATAAATAAATACAAATCTGTGTCCAAAAACGGATTGCTCTCGACGGAGTTAAACTAGCACCATCAACTGCGGGAGCATCAATCAGCTCACCTGATCCCTCCGAGCCGTCGGCTCTCATTTTTCGGCTCAACTGATACCGTCGCCGCGGTCCAGCGAGCGAGCGCCTCGACACAACGATAACAAACAGCTCACCCTCAGCTCGATAGCTTTCTTCCACGTGGCTTTTTTTTTTTTTTTTCTCCCCCACCGGAGCAGATTACTCAAGAACAGGAGGGGACCGGACCGAGTTGTTACATGAGGCGTATCGATGCGAGAGCAATATCTGGGAAATCTTCTTTCACCGCTGACTGAGCGTGATCAGCGGGATGAGGGTGTCTTCGCTTTTACCTCACATGTTGAGAAAGGCATGTAAAGAGCAGATGAGCGAAGGGGGAAAACTAGCTAAGAGCACTTTTTTTCCCCAAAATGCACAAAACTTTAGACCTCGTTGAGACCTTCTTTGCACGCTAAGTCCGTTCGCCGAGGAATTTCACGTATCGTGCGGCAGCGTTGAGTCGAGGTGTTGCACTCAAGCGTGTCACCTTGAGTCGGGGGGCCCTGCTGATACGTTTATCGGGGGCCCCTGGTGTCACCGCAGGGAATACCCTTCCGCAAATGTCAGCGATCGTCCGCGGCATTCAGGTGGCTCGTAATTCCGAGGCATAAATTAAAGCTTTCATATTTTTACTGAGGTGTTTAATATGCCAGACCGGAGCGGGATGAGCGGTTATTTATGCTCGAGAGCCAAGAGACGGGGACACGGGGGAGAAATATTGTCAAAGCCAAATCTCCCCCCCACCACCACCACCACCACCACCTCTCCACCCTTTCCTCCATCTCTCTTTCTCTCTCACTAAGCTCTCTATCCGGTCCGCCTCACTCCCTTATTCTCCCTCTTACTCGGAATGCATTGACCCCGGACTTGAGTAAGCTCCACATCATTGATTGAAACAAGAGGAATAGGTGGTGTCATGACAAGACAGATTTGCTCTTTAACGCATTATGGATCGCAGACATTTGGAAGAAAAGGGGATTTCTGAGGGGACCGGGGCCGGCGTTAATTCTGTCAGATGATTTATTCAGTATGGTCAATCAATTAAATTAGAAGTGTCCAGTTGCGACTTCAACCCCTGGCTGCCTCGTGATATATGGCGCGGAGACATGAGCTAATAGTTTCATCACATTAACGCCCCACCCTCAAAATCTTGTAATCTCTCCTCCTATCTTATCGGTGCAATCACCAGGGAGGGATCGGGATAACTTTGCTCCGGATTTCGTGTTCCTCACAATGTTCCAGCGTCTTTGTTGCAGGTGTAGCTGGCCAGAAACTGAAGGGGAATCACCTACAATCCGTAAACCCCCCCCATTGTCACGACACAGTGCAGAAAATATAGCAGTTTCTACTTGGGGATCATCCCCAGAGCGTGACCTTTGTGTGAATGCTGCGAGAAAAAAACAGAGTCAGCCCTCTGGTGTCTCATGGCCCATCCGGCGTGCACTAATGGACAAACATCGCCGTCGTCACAGGAGTTTATCTGCTGTCACAGTGGTGCTGGCGCTGTGTGGAGAATGGATCGGACGACATAGAGGAGGTGACTGACGCAGAGTCTGGAGGGGATGTTTGAGGAAGAGGGGGTTATCAGATTGTAGCGGTGTGACGGAGGGAGCCACCGGAGCGAGATTTCCTCATGTAACACTGCGCACGTCTCTGCTCGGATCGCTTCAAATATTTGCGTTGCGCTCGCAGAAAATGGTTCCTCGCGTTCCCCCCCCTGATTTTACAGCTTCGAGGCGAGGGAATGAGAAAAAAAAAAGTAAAAAAAATGGACTTTATGTCCTTTGAATCTGTGCACTGGTAAGTGGTTGTGTAAGCACTCGCAGTCACGGCCTCCCGTCTTGTCCATGCATGTACGACACTGTAACTGTAGAACCTGAAATTGCAGTAAACCTTGTGTGTGTGTGTGTGTGTGTGTGTGTGTGTGTGTGTGTGTGAAAGCGTTGCACTGAATTCCAGGAGAGGCACACGTGTAATCATCTGAACTGCACACACAAGGGGCTTGTGACTGTCTGACATCAGGCCATGAATGACACAGTGAGCAGCATCGTCTCCACAGCACATGGTCAAGTGACTTGGCCGACAGTTTGTAGGGAAGAATTTCCCCCACATGAAGACGAGGCAGGCGGCTTATGAGGGGGACGGGGGGGATGAAAGATCAGGGTGTGTTTGGGGGAGCGATGGGGAGGCTGATCTGCCCCCCCTCCCCCCCTCCAAAAAAAAAAGAAAAATGTCAAGCATGAGAGATTTTAAAGGGGCTTTCTCACATACTTCCAGATCGGGGGATCAAAAAACAGGCAGGCTCGTCCGTGACACGTCTGTACTCTCATAATATCTCTTCAAAGCTGCGTTTCATCTCGAGCAATAACTCCTCCGCCGCGCCGTGTGACGTGAAGCGAGCGTGAGGCTGCAGGTATCAAAAAGCCACAAAGACGGAAACCCAGTTTCCATCAAGCCAGTATCAAAATACTTCGATTCAAGCTGAACAAGACACATCTTCAAGTTACAGTGTGTGCAAAACTGCATCAAGCACAAACACACACACACACACACACACACCCACAATCAGTCATTTCTACAGGATTATGTCAGATCACACCAACACTTACTGTGGATACAATAAATGGGGCTGCTGCAGGTGCGACTTTGGCCCCAAAATAGACTCACATTCCTTGGGGGGACTTGCAGAGGGATTATGCTTCTCAGTGTCATTGAGTTTATAGCGACTGTACGGTGCTGCACGGCGCGTTGAACACAGTGAGAGGACCATTCAGAACAGTTAATGTGGAGTTCTGGAGGGTCCTGGACGTGCGTTTTGGGTTCAGGGATGAAGATCAGATTTTGGAGGGCGCGCAACATGACCGCAACAGGGTGAATTTAAAAAATAATAATAATAATAATAACGAACAGAGGAGCTCACCTGATATTTCAGCCTGGGGGACACCATCCAGGGAGAATCCTTTCCCGCTATAAAACTGCCGGATATCCGAACAACTCCGGGCTTTGCTGGTCCCTTTGTCCCCGCAGGCTGGTGCCGTCAGAGAGCACACAGCCAGAGCCGCTATGATGAAGGAATCCATCCCAGCCGACTGCTGTTATGTGGACTTGTGGTCAAGTGCACTCAAAAAAAAAAAAAAAATCCGACTTGCGTTGAGTCCTAAAGGGGAGCAGTAGACTCCCAGTGAGTGGCCGCGTGTCAAACAGAGCTACTGAGTGCTGCTGTGCGTAAAATATCCTCCACCTTCCTTTATCTCCTCCCGCTGCCCCTTCAGTGCGCTGCTGCACGGCACAGGAGGGACTCTTCACAGCGCGGCAGAGGTCCCGAGCCGATGTGGACCGGACGGGAGCTTCAGTATCTCTCCCCAGATATCTTCTCACGCCGTGCGCAGGATGAGCGCAGAGCTCCTGGCTCATAAATCCACTGGTTTTTTTTGGGAGAGTGTTGTTTTTTTTTTTTTTTCCGGTTCACCTAGAAAAGAGAGAGAGATAGAGAGAGAGAGGGGGAAGAAGCAGGAGGTGAGAGAATTAGGTTAAGCAGTAACCAGCTGCAATAACTGGAGTCGGAAAAATGGCAAACGCGTGTTGCGCTGACGCGGAGCAGCCAGGTTCTGTCGCCCCGGCGCACCTACCGGCTGTGACGGGCCCGGGAGGGATCTGAAGGGGAGAGGTGCGCACAGGCAGGCAGGCAGGCAGGCACCGCAGCTCGTTTCCAGCTCAGGGTTTCTCTGAACGATGCTATGCCAGCGCTGCCACTCTGTGGAATGAGGAGGAGGCGGGGGAGAGAGAGGAAGAGAGACAGAGAGGGAGAGAGGGAGAGAGAGAGAGGGAGAGAGAGAGAGAGAGTAGACGAGGTTTCGCGTTCCTCCTGCCATTTCCGTTACATTCTGTCTCATCTAAATATTATTTTTAGACACCTTTCAGAATAATATTACTGCGGCTTTTTATTTTTAAAGAAAGCATCTGTCATGTGCAGTTTGCGTCAGGCCGGAGTGTGTGTACGTGGGTGTTTGGCGCACGGAAGCTGGTGCGCTTCACGGGGAAAGAATGCGCCGCTTTACAGCAGCCAGGTGTCACAGGTGAACTGTGGGCGTGCCCTCGACCCCCCCCCAGGTAAACCCACCCGCCAGTACGGGTCAAGCAGCCTCTCGTGCGCTCTGCGGGACTGTATCTGCCCACTGTGCAATGCGCCATGTCGCTCCTCGGGGTGCAATTAAACGGCAAGTCGCTACCTGCCCGGTGCTGTTGAGTTCACCTGTCACCTGCTGAATGCCTTCATTATCTCGGCCTGTCTGCGTGTGCGTGTGTGTGTGTGTGTTGTGTTGTGTTGTTATTAACGCACTGTGCTCTCCTTCAGCATGAGATAAAAACCGACAAGAATTCTCCTTCTGTGTCTCCTGCTCGTTCCCATCCAACTGTCTCTCGGCCTCTCCTGTGGGAAGCCTGTTTGTCTAACTGGGTTTTTTTTTTTGTTCGGTGAATTCTAAAGGAAGTGCTTTGTTTATGAAACAGGCTACATTTCATACATGCCGGACATTTTTTCAGTTTATTCATTACTTCTAATAGGATCAGTGGCTCCTGGTTCCCACATAGAGAGCTGGTGCCTCGTCATGACCGGAGGCAGCAAAATGTTTACAACTGATGCTTAGTTTTGTTATATTTTTTTATAGAAATAATTCAGACGTTTACCATGCAAACACTATTTTCAGAGGAGATGGTTTGAAGACAACTTTTAATATAACACAGGCCTCTGTGAACTTAAAGGGTAAGTTCACCTAAATAATGAAAATTCAAGTTGTTATCTTCCAAAGCTCAATGCCGATGGAAACCGGGGTGAACTTCGGCAGTCTGCAAAACATTTCCTAATCTTGCTTCTCAGTAAAAGAACGTTGCACAGCTCTCCATAACAACTGCAGTAGATGGGGACATAAAAAAAAAAAAAAAAACATGAAATGTCTCTATACAGCTCATCTGTACAGTAATCCAAGCCTCCGGAAGCCCCTCAGATCCCAAGATTAATTGAAGAGATGCTATTTACACCCTCAAGGCGCGCGCTAACACTTAGCAGCTGCGGTGGAGATCTCGGCTGACAAAAGGTTGTAAATAATGTCTTAATACGGTTGTAAAGAAATGTTTTGTGGACTGCGGCACTGAACTTGGGGACGAGTAGACTGTAGACTGACTGCATTTTTATTTCCAGGTGAACTTTTCCCTCGAGCTCGTCTTTGAGCATCTGCACATTGAGGATCTGTTTAATATTGTAGCGAGCAGCCGCAGTGAAGCAGGCGGAGAGCTGTTGTTGTTGTTGACAAGCTCCAACTCAAGAGCTATGACTGGTCTCACACAACATTCTAGCAACCGAGCAACACAACTGGGGTGACCCACCGTTTCACTCACCGTGTGATGACCGCACTCTAATCCCTGCCCACTTTGGTTTTGAACTTTCCCCGACACATTACAATGTGTTTAAAAAAGCACCCGGGGAGTGCCCGGGCAGTAGCTGCTATGCTCCTCATGCACATACATTCGGTGGCTCTGTGAATGTCCGATTAAAGCTTTGGTCTCGACAAAGGGAGAGGCTGGGCCTAAAAGCATCTTAATGTTAGAGAGATTCATACAGCCTTCATCTCCACACTGAAATTCTCCTGTTTTTTCAATGTATGCAAGAGATAACAGTTGAGTTTAAGAGCCCCCTATGCTGCAATGACAAGGACCAACTCTGCACTCACTTCACCCTCTGTGAATGTGCGTCGTCAGTTCGGGTTAAAACAGGAAGTCGCAACAAAGTGCACCGTGCTTCCTGCGACGTTGCAGACCCGCTAACTGTTCAGCTGACGCGGAGTGACTCTGCGATTTGGACCTCACATCCAGGACGGCTGTGTTGTAGCAATAAAGGCTCGTGCAGCGCTCTCACTTAAAATAATACCCCCTCCTTCAGTCGCCGCTGTGTGTGAAATCGAATCAGACGGCGTTTGATGGTGTCGCTCCTGCGGGAGATGCTTTTTAAGGATTGTTTGTGGGAGAAGATGCCACGGCGCATTATCGCGGTGACACGTGGGAGAAAAAAAACTCAGCCGCGGCCCTGAAATAACCAGCCGTCACGCGCCGGTGAGACACAAAACCAAAAGCGAGGAGCTAGCAGAGAGGAGACAGAAGAGAGAGAGAAGGAGCCGCATGGGATGAGCGGTCATTTCCTGCCTCCCAATCATTCTATTTATGAAGGCGGACATTGTTTATGAATACATTAGGAAACGTTACTCTATAATTAGTCTGCTCCTCATGACTGGATGAGTCTAAACAAAAGAGGACAGCGCATATCCGCATAGCGCTAACTGACGAACGCGCTGCCCTTGCTTCCCGTTATCACGGCTCCTGAAACGAGCAGGCATGAATTACACGTCGGTTCTGCTGTGCGAGGTGTTGTTCTCGTTTGCAGCCCGTCCGTGTGTACTCAGCGAAAATCTGGCACTACTACTCTGTGATTTTTGTTCCCTTTCTTATCATGTGTATTTTGCTTTTCTTGTGCCTGCGGTGGAACACGGGGGGGGGGGGGGGGGGGGGACAGAGTTAAGCACATGTGGCCAGAGGTTAATAAGTCTGGTGGCCTCATAGTGTGCGCGTGTGATAATACGTCTGTCGGCGTTATATACGGCTCTGTGTATGCATGACCTTTATGTGTGTCCGTGCACGTTTTCTCCCGCGTGTCGGAGGCAGCTATGCGATTTTATGTGTCTGACTGTGGCCCACATGTGGCCAGAGGTTCTGCAGCCCTGTCGGAGGAGCCGATCGGCCCCTTCCACTGTCTGGGCGCACGGGGATCGAGCAATTAACGCTCAGTAAAGCCGCAAAAAACAGCCATGTTTTCTTCGGGCTGCCACCCATTGATGTTTTATTGGCTCTGACCATGAAAGGCCCTCTAATGAGGAGCAGGATGCTGGGCTTTTTGGGGGGGGGGCAGAGCAAAGAGAGAGGAGGGCAAAGGGGTGAGAGAGTGTATAGGACTGAGCGACTGTCAGATTAGTGTACACATGCGGTAATTACGTGGCGGGCGTTTTCAGGGCGCGATTAGGCTCTCGAGTGGAAATTGCGTCGCTTCTGCACAGAAACGATGCAGATGTTTCGCCGCTCCTTTCAGGAAAGACTTAGATACTTTCAGAGATGAATGGGAAAAACTCATTATTATAACACAGGGATTTGGAAACTTCACAACTGCATGCTTCATATGTACTCTGTGCAGTGCCTGGACCGTAGCTACTCCACTCCTCATCCACATTTAGTTACAGTGGCCAAGTATAGCCCTGTCAGAGAGACTGCTCTCAGTGCTGCTCTTTCGGGCTCACTACAGTGGACCTTCACATGCAGTGACTCATGTTCCCGTGGTGCTGACTACAGCAGCGACAGCCTCCGCTGCTGGTTAAAAGGAGCACTATGGAGCGCCGGCGAATAAATTCTAACGAGGAGAGAAAGATCTTCCTGGACTCAATAAACAAACCGGCCTGAAAGGACAGCGCACTTCCATACCGCTTGACTTGTGTTTATATGTGGCGGACCATGCCACCTGTCTCCTCCAAATCTACATAGTGGCCCTTTAAGCTCTGGAAGTCTACTTTCTAGAATGCTGTGTTAAACTAAGGGGACTTCAAGATCCTTAACCTGGAGCTTCACATCACCTGAACTTCAAAGAGGAGTAAGGCACATTTTATTAATCCCCATGTCTTCACCCTGCTGTCATTATTATTTTATTTCACACACAGTTCCTGGAATATACACACACATTCACAAACAGGACCTATAGCGCAAGCAGTAAAGGGGCACATTTTAGCAGAAATCACTCAAAAACAAACAAAAATGGTCAACAGAATGTGAAGGAAGAGCAGTTTTGATGTCATGTCTGTGTGATGTGTTAGATAACTACTGCAGCATGCTTACCAGCTAGCTACCAGTCCAAGTTCAAAGCTCCTGTGCTGGTGGTGTAAATATCAGTGCTATACGCATAGCTAACTTGCTAATTGCAGCTATGTGGGGGGATGCTCAACAGTGCCCAGGAGTCGAACTGGCACCTCTCCAGCTAACAGTGCTCCGTACTGACTGTTAGCTTTACTCTTGGGTCCATATGATCTGAGCTACTGCTGCCCCAAGTAACGTAACCTGGGACTGACTCCAGACCCCGGGAACACTTGAAAAGTCGTGCTATTCGATCCTAAGCCTCAGACCTCTGGTGTTTCCCTGCTCCAACAAACCTGACCCAAATGATCAGCTCGTCATCAAGCTCTGCTCAAGTCCGATAACGACCCATTCATTTGTATCAGGTGTGTTGGGGCAGGAAAACATTCTGGGACTAGGGGTTACAGCTGATGGCTGGATGGATCTTCAATGTCTGAATACGTGGGAAACTCCGGGTCCAAGTGCATCTCAAAGTTAGGAAAATGAATGTCTGCTTTTCGAGGGCATCAGAAGGCTGCACAGTGTTACACAGGTGAAAATATGGCATTGGCTGATTAATTTACTGATTGCAACAGTTCGCTGCTGTCAAACTCGAGACCCGAGTGTGTTCTTATCTCCTCTCGTTTCTCTCTGCAACCAGAAGGGATTTGGAAATCGGCTGCTGCATGAAACATCTGTTAGCGACGACCGAACGGCTCCATCGAGCCTCTCGAACGTCTTTATTGCGGAGCAGCTAGAGGGGAGATGCAGCTGCGCTTACCTTCCCATATCAGTTTTAAATATTGCTTGGGAGGAGTGGAGGGGGAAAGAGGGGAAGGGAAGAGCGTTTACAGTGTAGATCCTGTCGTGGGTTGCACTTGCGTGTCACGTATGGAGGTGTGAAGTCATTTCTCCGGGTGTAAACACACATACTGTATATAGAGAGGCAGTCTAAAATCTCCTGTCTGAAGTCAGCATCGCAACCCAGAAAACAGTTTTTGCGAAGACCTTGATGACAAAAAGAGCAGACGACATCCAGATCTTGTAGAAGCCAGACGCGCACACGCACAGTGAGGGAGCAGCAGGTTCGGCCGGTGGGTCTCAGCTGGGCATCCACGTTGAATATCAGCGTGCCGTTTCCACAGACGTAATCGGCCTACAAAAGGGAGATCATTGCGTCCTCTACCATTAAAACCGGCCTGGTCCTCGGCTCTCGCAGATCGCATCGATTCTGCCTCGTTTTCCGGGAGTTTTTATGTCAACCATTAGCCTGAGTTCAGCACATTCGCCCGGCTGCTTGAGTGCGCGCACATTACTCACCGGGTCTATCTCTTCCCCTCCCCGTTTCTCGTTCATTGTCTCGCTTTCCTCGGTCCACCTCGTTGCTTGCCCTCTCTCGTAAACACACGTCTTCCTGCTCATATCCAACCCCCTCATGGGAACACACGGTACTCGCCGCCCCCCCCCCCACCACTTGTTTAAAACGCAGCCACGCGTGAAACTTAAATTCAGACTTGTTGTAACGCCCTGCCTTCTCCTCTTCCCCGCCTGTCCCTTTGCCATTTTGCCGCGCTGCATCATCCCTTGATCACGTCTACCCGGTGGCTGTCTGTCTGTGCAAACACGGCCTCCACAAACAGCCGATCTGCATATCTCCACGCACAAGGAAACGGAGCCCTCCCCAGCTGCCGGAGATGGATGATGACAGGGAAAGGAGGGAAATGTTGATGGTGAGTGCAAAGGGTTGACAGATAGCATTGTAGAGGAAAAATTGAGAAATAGCGAGGGAAACCGGCAGGAGAGGAGGGGAGGGGGAGATAAGGAGGGAAAGAATATGATGACGGATGACACGGGGAGAGTGGCAGAAATGCGAGTAGGAAGAAAAGAGAAAACACTAGCAGGGAGGGATTATACGTTCAAAGTGGCGAGGATGAAGAACTGCGGATGAAATAAACAGATTTCAGAGGACGGGAGTGAAAAGAAAACAGGGTTAGAATTACGTGAAAACAAGCGATGGCCGGCGTGGTCGGATCCTGGAATTCTTGGGGTTGTTCCTGTCGCGGATGAGAAATGCTTCCTGCCGTGTGTTGCGCTGTGCACTTTTGTGTGTCTCTGTGGGTATCCTGGCATCTCTGTTCAGTAATCTGAGCACACTCTGGTTTTCTCCAAGTATGAACATGGGAAGAGAAAAAAAAAAAAAAACCTTAAGTACATACACGAAAAAAAAAAAACATTTCAGCGGTGGAATGTAAGTATATTTACCCAAGTGCGGCGCTTATAAGTATTTTCCATTTTTCACAACTGTGTACCTTTATCTCAGAGGCAGATGGTGCGCTCTTTTCCTCCGCTACATTCATCCGACAGCAGAAGTTTTCAAACACTTCCTTTTCAGGTGAAAACCACGTACGTAACGTGATAAACTGAAGGACGCGGAGTTCCTCTGTTTTGTTGAGAACACCCTCCTCGCTTCCTCTTCAGCTAAATAAACAATTTTAAAAAAGCTCCTCTCGGATGAGCCGGGAGATGCATCATCACGAAGCTAAACAAAGGCTGTTTTTCTCAGATCGTGAAGAGTTGACTTTTTGAGTGATGCCCTCGTTCTCACAGGACAGCGATGCAAACACGATGATTTCAGAGAATACGACTAAACAGCCCAACAGAGTGCAACGTAGCTCAAATCAGCCCGACCTTAAACGTGTACAGAAGTAAAATTACAGGCTATCCTCACATGCATTTTGGAAGATTTTACTACATATCTTAACTAGGGGTGTGCCAAAATATCGATACTACGATATATCGCGATATTTCGTCTTGAGGTACGTTATCGATACACTGGTGCCAAATATCGATATTTAGAAATGTAAAAAAAAAATATATTTTTTTTATTTATTCATTTATTTTTTGGGGGGGGATATGGATATCGTGGATGAAATTTCTTGCAATATATCGATTATCGCAGAATCGCCGTATCGTGATATTATCGTTATCGTGAGCAAAATATCGTGATAGTATCGTATCGCGAGGTACCTGGTGATACCCAGCCCTAATCTTAACAGTGTGGTATTAAGGTCACGATCCTCATCTAGAGTGGGTGAACAAGCTTGACCATGCGCTGATCATCTTCTTGATGGGGGGGCTGTCCAGGAGAATGGTGCAACACTGATTCGCTGCAAAGCTCCATAAATGTTTTGTGACTATGAGACACCACCCGACTCTCCATCAGACATTACTCAGGCTGCAAGTGCATTGAATCTAATAGAGACGCCACTTAAATCTGAATAATTGCCGCTGACTGCAGTGCTTTAATCCTCGTCCTTTACTGTAGCTTACGCAATCGCCGAGACAATAAAAGGAAGCGCTCATAATATTTATGCAGACTTATTAAATAAGAGAATCAGACCCTGGCCTTTTTCTTATCTCGCCCTCTCATACTAGGCGGCAGACTCTCCCCATCTGGCAGCGGCGTCTCCTCCGTCCTGCACCAACTTCGTCCAATTATTCTCTTCATTTGCCTGCATGCTGTTCTCATATAAATAGTCCACCTCCTCTATTTGTCATGTGTCTTAAAGGATAAATGAACTGCTCTCCTCATCTGCCTCCCGCTGTGAAAACTCATAAACTCACGGGGGAAGCGCCGACAAAAAAACTGCGAGGTTCAGATGACCTCTCGTGACCGAATCCCGCGCCAGAAACCGTTTCCTTGACATTAGTACATATTTCTGTATAATTATTCAATTCCGCGGTGGTAACCTCCCGGTCCATTTGCGACGAAAATAACAAGGCTGGATAATATTTTCCTACGGGTGACCTTGACGGTAACCTTGGTATCATAACACAAGGAACAAGGCCACGCGTCTCCTTTTGAATCTGATGCCTGCGAATGGTCCAGAGTCAACTAACCTCGACTTTCCTCAGGTTTTTCTTGCGGGCAGATCCTCAGTCAGATTGGCAGCATCTTCCTCCACGTGGGCCTTCGGAAACAGTGGGAGGCCTCTTCTCCGTGTGGTTCTCAGCCCCCTGTGAGGAGTCCTTCATTATTTTCCCACTGCCACTTCAGAATATCCACACATTCCTTCAGCATTCCTCTCAGGCCTCCCCTGTACCGAAAGTGTTTCATCACACTGCTCCTCTTCACATTTTCTCCAATTTGCTTTTTAATGAGACAGACTGCATAAGAAGTGTAAAGCGTCAGCGCTGACTCAGTTTGATCACCAGACGGTAAGTGACTGTGTACGGACTAATCTTGAAACTACCAGCTTCCACAGTTTTAAAATTATAATTTTTTTCTATCTTAAGAAACCCAACTTCTGAAAGCCGCCGGGCTCTGGTACAGGTTTTTGTCTCGAGCCTTTTCTCCGTCGGCCTGTCTGATCGGAGTTGAAGCTGCTAATGGGGGACACCATTTAAAAGGACGGTTTTCTCAGCACTCACTTCACATGGCGCTGTAAACTGGATTGTAAAACCAATCTCGCCTGTAAATCTGTCTGCCGAGGAACAGTCTGCCTTTTGTTGGCTTTCGAATGAAGACGTAACGCTGCGTCTGCATCTCCTGCAGCCCGAAGTGAGCAAATGCTTTGTGCCTCATAATTGATGCAAATGAGCCTCTTGACAGCGGCAACGACAACAAGGGTGTGCTTAGCATGTAACGCTGTCGTAATCAGTGATGCGTACATGCTTGTTTAACACGGGGACCTACAGTGAGAGGATTTCTTCAGAAAGGGAAGGACTGTAATCAGTCATCATTTGTAATTGCAAGACTATTTGAACTCATCTTTTGACAAGAGGAGCGTCTCCCGGACAAGGTCTCCGACACACCAATGTATTCAAATAACAGTCAGACTCTTGTTAGATCTTTATCAGTTCAAATTCGTTCCATCTTGGTATTTGAATACATTTGTAGATTGGAGTCGGTGAGCAGTAGTTTATTTCCCTAATAGGGGTATCTAAATTCAGGTCGAGTAAAATCAGTTTTATTTGAAATTGACTCGGCCACGATATCATCTCAGCATTAACGTTGCTGCCATTTTTGTGTGAAAAAAAACCTTCACCAGTCGTATTCTGCTGCCTGAAAATTCAGATGGTTTTAAATAGTTGGCATTTTGACTTGGAACAAAAGGCCACTAAACAAATAGGACTCGGGGTCGGCCAAGCAATCAAGACACCGGTGCGGCCACATCTTTACAGAGGCCTGTCTCCACCACAACATCCCAGACCAAGCTGCAAGGACCAAGCTCTAAGCTGACAGGGCACA
Organism: Sparus aurata; assembly: GCF_900880675.1. Lineage (NCBI taxonomy): Eukaryota > Metazoa > Chordata > Actinopteri > Spariformes > Sparidae > Sparus > Sparus aurata. The sequence goes on along the minus strand of NC_044207.1, from coordinate 24,525,193 downwards.
GGATGAGGAGAGGCGGACTCTGTGTTTACGTCATCGATGCTTGGTGCTCAAACGCAGTCCAAGCTGATGGGCACTGTTTGTAAAAGCAATATAAAATAAATTACCTGGAACTGAACATGGAACAAAGCCTCCACAGCACTGGAGCAATTGACAAGGCCCATTCTCTGCTGTGAACAAAGTTTTCATGTACCAAAGCGAGCGAAAAACAAGTTCCTATTGATAAATAGTTTTAAATCACGATTAAGGACTTAAAATCAGGACAATCTGTTTGCCATTCTCCTGCAACCATTGTTGCATCATGAAGTGTAACTCAATCAATTCCAGTAAATTGTTGGAACACATCAGCTGTCGTCTGATGATGATTTAGCCACAAAACTGTTGCCAGACAATAGCCGATGGGTTCCAAGATCCGTTTTTTGTTGTTGTTTTTTTTGCCAGTGCGCTCTGACTCTTTTGCTCTCAAGACTGTTTACCTGCATGAAACCAAAGCCCACTCAGATGTAATTGGTCGATACCACTTAGACTGCAAATGGAAACCAGAACAACCAACCCACTTCTGACACCAAAATCCTGACCCCACAGTCTGTCTTACCAGAAGTTTGGTGGATGACTAATAGGAGCTTAGCCTCTCTGCCTGGTGGGAGGGAGGGGGCTGTAGTCTGAGCAAAAAAGAGTTCTTACACCTTCATTTTATGTCTTCTTTGCAGGTATGCTAAAATGAGCAAACGCTAAGGTCTGTGTGAGCCTCCTGCCTGAGAGGACGGGGCTTTAGCGAGGTCACTGGCGCTGATGTTAAGCTACCTGTTGGTTGCCAGCTTTGCAAATCCTGATCCTTGTTTTCTGTGTCTACATGTTAAATGCTTTGCTGCTTCGACCCCCAACCCCTTCGCTTTCACCTCACTCCCACATGTTGAACCTCACGGGGAAGCCAAGCTTTGCTCGCACAGAATTTAAGAGAATGGGAGGCGAATATTTGCCTGCTGATCTTGCGTATGTGTCCTTACAGGAATACTTGAGAAAATGCACTGGACTGTTGTTGGCCCAACAGTCATCAAAACAACCAGCAATGTGTTTTGAGTGTGATTACTGTAATCCAAATCCCGTCTGGTATGAGGAGGGGAGAATATGTGTATGTAGTATGAGGATGTATGAGGGTGAGGGCCCAGAGGCCATGAAACATTGATTTCTCCTCTCTCATGATCTACAGAACCGGACAGCAGCAGGCGTCCCTGAATCCCTAATCAGAACCAATCAATGATGCTCCTGACCGCCAGCATGCTCATTCATCCTGGGTCCCACACATGTGTGTACACAGCACACGTGTATATAACATTCACGCTCCAAATGTAACATTCATGCCAATAAAACACACTGATGTCAGGTAATCAGATGACAATGATAACGGATGTTTCCCTGACGAGACAAACAGAAGTATTAAATGAATTGAAAAAAAAAAAAAAACAGAGATCAGCAAACGCAATAGTTGTACTGGGAGAATATCTGAATTCAGTTCCAACCTGATAGAGATGGAAAGAGAAGGAGAGAGAGGAAGAGAGAGTTGGAAAGGTGGAATGGCACCCAGGGGAGGCCGTGGAACATTCACACCAGTGCTCATCCATCTCCGGGACATCAGGAAGCAGGCTGCAGGTAGCATGCCAAACAGAACGAGCCTGACAGAGAATTCAACATGAGATGCTGGCCAGCCTTGAACATGTGACAGACACGCACGCACACACTCACGCACACACAAACTCCTCAATCACGCCTCACACCGCACACACACATGCAGACCCCACAGGTCTAATTGGAACGGGGGCCTGTGCTAGCGGGGCCACATTTCTCCCCGGCCGGCCATTGTCATGCGGCGACATAGTTAATCTGTTTTCCTAACAGCCAGACTTTCATGGTGACTGATGTTCGGCCCCTCTGCGTCGCCTTATTAAGACACGATACATTTTAATGACAACTTGTTCTTATCCGGTTCTTCTGTTTCTTTCACAGGCCAGGGAACAACACTGAGTCTTTTGTGGTCAGTTGCATCACCGTACATGTGCACTCTGCCTATTGCGTACCATCATTTGTATCTGTGGGTCAAATATACAGACTTATCTGAAATCTTTTGCAAAGGCGCCATTACTGCAGCAGCACCGTAGAACACACAGTAAAAAAAAGACTGATAGTTCACGTCGGCAATCTCCCCTCCAATAGACCATACTCACACGTTGGCCTTTCTCCTCTTATATCATGCTCTGGGTGGGAAGCTCAAATGTCATACCGATGGGTTCGAGGCTGCTACGTCCAGAATCTGAAAAGTCGTTCATCCTGAAGGGACTTATTTTCCCGATAGTGACCGCCGTTCTATACACTATCCCGCTTATTACACGGTTACTTGCCAACACGAAAAAAAACTTGACACAGTGTGTCTTTTTACAATTTATTTGTTACTGTTCACAGTGTTTTTCAGCAGAGAAATATAGTTCGCCAAACCAACGCCGTTTTGCTTCTCCCTCTTCGCTGCTTTCCTCTCTTTTTCTTTTCTTGACCAGTGGCTACAACTCAGCCCATTTGCCAAGAGTTGAAATCACCGTATTTTCCAAGAATATTAAAGTTAATGTGAAACTCATCCATACTAGTGGCCTAGGAGTATGTTTTTTCCGATATGAAGTAGACTACAGATCAGCTGACGTCGGTTAGCAACCGAAGACGCTGGGGTGATAAGTGACCGGACCACTTGCGGAGCAAAGACTTTAGAGCGCGGAGTGCTACGAAAAACGTGAATCAGAGGCAAAAAGGCCACTTTCCTTGACGACGGTCAAATATGCTTAGCAGCGGTCAGTTATTCGAAAATAATTCCAGTAAATGGCCCATTCAAGTAAATGGAGCATTCTACAGCATTAAGAAGAGCCGTGTAATAATCCAGGTAAAACACATATCTTACACCCCATTAGCTTCCGTTACACAACGGCTAACGTTAGCGTTCGACCACATCCTAGCTAACGTACCCATTTGGTAGTGTAACAAGATACGAAAAGAAAGGCGGGATTCATTCAAAATGTTCCACGCGTATAATTTAGTGAAGCCTGGAAGTGAAACGCATGGACATAATCATGCTGTAATGTTAGCTAGGAAGAGGTTGAAAGCTAACGTTCGCTAATGGGTTATCAAATATGTTGCTTTACGTCGAGAAACAGCTTGATGTCCCCTCGCTATTTTCACTATCGATCTTCTTTCCAGTTGCTGATCGAACGATAAGCAGGGACATGACAACAATTTGTCCGATTCCCCAAGTTTACACGTCCTCTAGCCTGGAACACGGCAGAGTAACATAATCCCAGGATCAGAACTTACCACCCCGAGGAAAATGTCCACCGTGTGAATATCATCTGCGGATGAAGCGTATCATCATGTGAATGTGGAAGGTATTAAGCCTATAATGCATTAATGTAGTAATGAAGCCCTCTCTGAGTAGTTTATGATTATAAATCAACAAAACTTGCAATCCACGTTTTATTTCTTTGTAATTAGATGAAATACATCATTTAAGGAAATCGGAAACATATGAGACTGTAAAGAGTGGAATTCCCCTCTTGGCAGGAAACGTAACGATGCAGAAAGAATGATTTCAGACGGAGCAACTACGATTTATTAATGCTGCAGCTGACATGGCAGAACCAAGTAAGCTTTTCTCTTGGCTTATTTGCAGGTGCAAAGACATCCAGGTGTCTTTCAAAGCTTCACCTACACTGCAGAAGGTGTATATATCTTTTTTTCTAGTCAATATAAATCACATTACATCTAAAAAAAGACACGGTCGCCAAGCAGGCAACATATCAGTCAAATAGGGACTGTTGAGGTATTCTTTTTTATTGTTTGAAGACATTTTTAGAGAGCTGGATTACACATAAACCCTATACCAACTGAATTTTGATGACTATTTTCTTAGCACATCATAGGTTCTACGAGCTCTCCCTGCCCATACATCTTGGCAAGCGCTGAAACAACCGCAGTGAAATTCTTGCCATTAAAGTGTTTTTATACAAGTTTACAAGCGAGATGCCACCGCGGTAGCGCAGGCTTGTTTACTCTGACTTAGAACCTGCTTCAGTCTGCGCGGTACAAAGAGAAGAAACGCTGGCGTGTGAGCACACGCCGATGCTCCTCCGTGAGCTACGTCCATATGTTGTCTCACCGGAGCTGCTTTTTTAAAAGGAAAAGTTTCAGCGCCGCTCCGACCGAGATGATTCCTCAGCTCCCTCTCATTTGTTTTGACGCACGGTCAGCGGCGGCCCGTGAAGTCCAGTGAACCTCCTTCACCCGTGGGTGTCCTCGGAGTGGTCGGAAAGGGCGGTCCGTTGCCAGACGCCCGGCGCTCTGGCTTGCGGTGCGGGAGGTTCACGTTGGCCTCTGTTTGTCTTTCATAGCAGGCAGAATAAATTGGGATTCTTGTGGGATCTGCGATTATTGCACAGCTGAATGGCTCTTCTGCATTACTGCGTTCATATTGGGCGCTGTGTTCGTACACATCCACTTATTGCCAGAGGGGAGCAGCCTGCTGAGTGCAGGGCAGCTCCTGCAATCTTACACTTTTACAAATGTTGCTTTGTGCGTGCATTCGTGTTTTGTTTTTGTTTTTTTTTATAACATTTCTTCAGTCAGCAGCAAATTGCTGAGCATTGTCCCACAACAGTTTCTCCCACACTCAGACAGGAAATGACAGAAACGCCACGGTAGCTGCCAGGAGCGCAACACCTCCGAACACTTGTTTACCTGCCCTCTGCCAGCGGCACGGTGCATGATGGGAAACAGGACTGACAAGCGAGGCCAATCAGTGAATAGGAGGAATCAAGCAAAAGTTCTTGTGTCCCTGTTGCAGATTTGATCTCTGTCAGAGCCGCTGAGGCTCCTCTTGATGGTCTGCCATGTCGAAAATTTGTCTAATTGGACTCAATTAGTTAACTCAAGAGCTCATTGAGCATAATGCTAATTGGTGACAGAGGGAGAATTGGCAGTGACAGCTTGCGTTAGCCCGTTGAGAGGGCATAGGGAGCTCTGCGCAGAGGGGAATGGATACAGCTGATGACTGAAACCCAAGGAGGAGAGCTGTGGTTAATCGGAGCCGCAGGTCCCCCCTCCGCTTCCCCTCTACCTCACCCAATTGTTCGTCTTTGAAAAGCTATTTCCAGTGCCTCCCCTCCTTCCTTTCCTCCCCTCCTTTTAGTTCAAGCTTGTCACTCTGATCCTCGGGCTGAAAAAGGTAAGACAATCTCGGGAGGGGGGGGGGAAGAGGCGTTCGCTCCGCCGCTGTCACCGCGCTCCCCGCACAATCAGGTTGACTTCAGGGAGCATCTGTTAGAAAACGCATTTATGCATCTTAAGGCTTCTTTTTTTTCACGGCATGTGGTACGACTGCGGTTCATCTCTGAATGTGTGAGTGACTGCGAGATCGACTTTTTTTTTTTACCAAGGCGAGAACAATTTTAGTGTGTGTGTGTGTGTGTGTGTGTGTGTGTGTGTGTGTGTGGGGACGTTTAGGTGTGGACTCGGCCGAGCCAGTGGGACAGAAGCGCTGATGTGTGCTACTGTTTAAAATAGCCCAGACAGACAGCTGAGCAGCTGTGACCTCAGGTCCCCCGAATTCTCAGTTACACTCACTGACCACACAGCTCCTTGCAATGTGTGTGTGTGTGTGTGTGTGTGTGTGTCTCTTTACCTACATTATAATAAACTGAATCATCCCGGCCCATTTTGAAGAAGCGAATGTTGTTATAAAGTTAACTTAAGAGAGAGGAAAAAAAGAGAAAAAGGCCATTTGAAAGTAATTTTCAGACTAACTCTCTCTGTGTCTGAGTTTGCTCCTATTATTGTCCATATTTTAAAGTAATCCATGGCTTTCTGCGTCAGTCAGCGGAGGTTATTAAAGGACGACAGACGGCTTTGGTTTTGTCAGGCAGGGACAATGCAGTCCAATTACAGCTCAGGCAGAGAGAGGAGGCACGATATCCTTGGACTGGGCACCGTCTCTCTGCTCTCGTCTGCAGCCAGCCAGACACTCAGTTTCACAGCAACAAGCATGAAATAGACTCCAAGGATCAAATACAGACTGCGTGCAATTGGAAGTGTGGGACAGGGTGTGTGAATGAGATCATCGGTGTGTGTTTGTGATGATTTTTTTATTTATTTTTTATTTTTTGCGATGGTCGAAAATGCATGAGGGAGAGTCACAAAAAGACAAAAAAAAAAGAACTTGTGGACGTCGTGCGATTCGGCCAGGAAAAGCGCTCTTAGTAATGTGCTCCCAGGCTGATGGCTAAAACAGTGGGAGGTGTGGTGAGACTCGAAGGGCCACTGTCGCCTGATACGTTGCCATTAAATGCTTTTATAATCACTGCGGAGGGGGGGAAAAAAAGGACCAGCGTTACCCTGAAGACCAATTATAAACACTACCCCGAAACATTTATGCTTCACTTCCATTGTACGTCTTTATCTGGCGGTGCTAAAATAATAATGCGCGAAGCAGCGATACCACATGTCACACACCTGATTTAGCTCATAACCTCACCCGGGGATATTCTAGCAGATTGTGCGTCACCCCAAAAACATGTGTCTGTTTTTCACCCCCCCCCCACCGTGCTTGCCTCAGTGTTTGTACATGTCCTACTGTAGCTAGGCTAGGCTAACGGTGATGCAAACATTGCAGCTGACAGCAGGGACTAATTCGGGGGAAATTACAGCCCATGAATAGGCAAAGTTTCCCCTGCATGAGCAGCCAGCGGGTCAGCCGCACATCAGCTGAGCGAGCAAACTGTCACTGTCGACGCCGCTGTCATCGCCGCTGACTGTCTGCCACGGTTCTTTCCAGCGCTGAACCTCTACATGTCTTCTGCTCCCTCATCTCTCCCACCCCCCCCGCCTCTATTCCTGGTGCAGACACGGACTGATATGTTTAGCGAGAGGCTTCCTGGATGCAAATAGAGAAGGTCAGACTTAGACGGCTTGCCCTGCCCACGCCCTCATAACTCAGTCCTCCTCCACCGCTCGCCAGCAGCAGGAGTATGCTCGACGGTGTGTTTGCAGGGACAGCAAGCGAGCCACTGCTGTGTAGACATAGTTATGAAGTCTTCTTGCTTTGAAGAAATGGTTTGGTAAAAAAAAAAAAAAAAAAATTGGCTCGCTCGCTTTTTCTTGCCAAGAGTAAGATGAGAAGATCAGCAGCACTTTCACGTTTCTGCGCGCTGACCGTGAAGCTGTAGCCAGGAGGCGATTAGCATTAGCTTTGCATACAGACTGGAAGCTGGGAGAAAAAAAAACAGGTGGTTCAAAAATACGCCCTTTCACCACATCCAAAGCTCGCCTACTTGTTCGTCTTGTTTCTTTAATCCATACACACATTTTAATGCAAAACTGAAGGGGTTGCGGATTACGGGAAGTTACATGCTGTAACTATTTCTTGGCGACCGGTGGCTTGGGCGCAGTGGGTTTCTGGAGGTGCTAACAGACGCCGCTGCCAAGAAAGCAGATTAAGTGTACTTCTTAAAATGCCAGACTGTTCCATGGAAAAGGCTCAAAAAAGTATCACTGGACGCGCATGATGTCGCCGCCCCGGTTGAATATTCGAGGACAGGTGAAATGTGAATGGAGTCGACATGCCTGCACACTTCCAGAGGTGTTTTCACTTAATGTGGCCGATTAGTTTTATTATCTAAGTTGTGTGGAGCTTGGCTGCGAATTACATGTCGACTGACTCATCGCACCAATAAAACACGCAGAGATGTTGTGCTAACAGGTGCAATGGGAGAAGGAGGAGGACGACGTCAAACAAGCCCGCACAGGCCTGAGGGGAGGATTTATCGGGCAAAATCAGTAGAAACACCTGCGAGGGTGTGCCACAGGTGTATAGAGCCTTTTTATGAACACCCTTTACAAGGAAATCTCCAGGTGCCGGGTAACATTTCTGAAAACCACTGAAACCACGTTGAAATGTTCTACAATAAGTGTCATATCAAATTTGTGGTGAGAAAAGAATGATACTTCTGGTGAGCAGTTGGGAGGCTTCTATCTGTATTTGTGGCAACCAAACCATATTCAGTGTTTTAATCAGAAAGATGTTTTTTTCCGAAGACTAACCAGAGCATAAGCACAGTGATGTCATTACATACACAAAGGAAAATTAAACCTAAAGAAGACTGAAGTTGTAAAATAAAGAAATGCCAGACTTCAGCATATCAGTGGTTTGCAGAAACTGGGTGTTTGTGTTCACATATGTTGTTTATCGTCGTCTATCGTGGCCGATCTTCTTTATATCGAGACGAGCACCAAAAAGCCGAGCGCCTTCAAAGAGCTCAGCTGCACTGGTATCACACTGACACATGAAAGAGGAAATGAGACACAAAACAAATGACACGTGACTTAAAATATGTACATTTATACACATGCAAAAGGTAAAAGGCTGTAAGTGATCCGTGGGGGGGCAGTGATCGACAGTGGGGAGCGAACACAACTCACATGGAGGAAATCATACGAACTAAACAAATATGGTTACAGAACACAAAATGTGACAGATCTGAAGTGCCGAAACCTCACGTAGCTTTAGTCGTAACCACGGGGGGTTCCGTGTGTTTCGGCAGAGTCAGTAAAGGTAATGAAGAGGTATTTCACTGCACGTAGACCCATGTAAGTGTAAAGACCTTTTTTTTTTTTAGCTTAGATACTGTATGTGAGTAACCTTTAGCCATCATCAGGTTTAATACTGTAGCTGCATAGCGTTGACCATACATTCATCCTCAGTCACACAGGTGCTCCGCTGTACCTCGCCTACATCAGAGAGAGGGAGAGGAGCAGGTAGATATGATAGAAGATAATAATAACAGTCAAACAAAAAGTGATTTTATTCTGTGTAAATCCCAAGGAATGGTCTGCTTAAGAGTGGCATTAGAGCTTATTTGGCAAAATGTGCGATGAATTCATGTAGAGGAGCTTACACACTGTATGGGATCAAACAAAAGATGCAGCCAACTGTGTAAAAAATATTCTACATGTTTTATTTGTTTGTGTATTTTATATCCGGCTGTGTCACATCTGCAGCCTGACCTCCCTCCTTGTTTTTCAAGTTGCAAACTGTCATTTGAGAGAGGGAGACAACACCTGATGCAATGGAAAAAAGGCATTTATATGAGTTTTTCCGGAAGACGGGGCCTGATCCTTTCATAGCAATTTGGATAACTTGGTAGGTTATACATGCATTAATGTGCAACTCATCGAGCAAACACACAAAACGGTACGCACAGTAAACATTAGTAAAATCAACAATGTACAACTTTGTTCAAACGTCCAAAATCTGTCCATTTATGTCACGGGATTGGAAAATGATGTGCATTCCTGCATTATTTGTTACAGAAATTATATCTCTATATTTTTGGCATTGTTTTTATGTGGTGTTGAGCAGACGAGCACAGTCCATTCATAGCAAAGGGAAAAGAAAAAAACCTCATTCAGCTCGATCAGTTAAGAGCTTTTTGTTGAATCAGAACCTCGTACGCTCAATCAAATCTTTCCACCTATATACATTTACATACTATACACACCTAGTTTGTCTGCACGCATGTGTTCAGCCTTGCAAGTGTGCCCGTGCTCTACCTGTGAACTCATTACGTTCTAATCCCTGCCAAGGTACACAGTCATTAGAGTATATCAAATCTGCTGTTCTGGGCCAGGCACCTGGGATTGATCTATCAATCTATCATGCATTCCTTAATCCCCGAAAAAGAAAATGAGTTGAGTTTTCAAATGAGCTGAATTCCTCTGCGTAGCTGGTGCAGTCGACGTGATGATTTTTATTTTTTTTTTTCAGCCTGAAAGGATAAGTAAAAACCGGCAGCAGAAAAGTAGTTGTACTGTATATGAGTCTGTATATGTGTAAGCGTTTTTAAGTAAAATCAGAGTGACGCAGTCCCTGTCTGAACCACCAAAGGCAGGGCTGTATCGCTGTCTGTATACACAAACTTCTAGCTCCAGAACAGACAAGAGGAAGCCTATAATCTTTGTAGATGAGCGTGCATGGGATTAGCTTGTGCAAACACCCACACTGGTGATGCTGCAGGACAGGGGGGTTGCCCCTGCGAGAGCCCCCCCTTGAGTCTACAGTCTCCTACAACGGCGTCCTCTTCTCTTCCACGCCCCGTCTTGTTTTCCAGTTTTTATTTTTCCATCCATCCATGCACGTTGAGGACAGTAGTAGGGATACTATGAGTGATATGTATATGATATGGGTGCCTGTGTGCGTGTACGTGGTTTTTTCTAGGGGGGCAGGGTTGCGGATTCACGGAGGGTGCTGGCATCAGAACAGGGTCAACTGCAAGCACAGTGCAGCAAAGAGCAGTGCGAGGCTCCAGGGTCGTGCCCAGTTGGCAGACGGCGAGCCCCCTATCACCTTCACAGAGGGGGGCCTGGAAGGGTTCTCGCGTGCGCTGTCACCTCCAGGCTTTCTAGCAACGGGCTTCCCTTCGCTGGGGGCTTCTGTGTGTGCTGTGAGAGACAGGAACAGATAGAAAGACGGAGAGGAGGGAAGAGAGAGACAGACAGAGATAAGTGGTTTCACTCGTAAGCTCATTCCAAAGGTTTTCAAAAAGAATTGCACATTAAAAGTGATTTATAAATATGTCTGTTACACTTGAAGGGAGTTCATGTGGACTTCAGAAGAAGCACAGATGTGGCTCTTCGAGTTGAGAGCACCACTGATTTTTTTTTGAAGAGTGCTTTGTGAACATTTTACACACGTATGTACGGTGCCACTGATTTACTGTGCAGCTACTTTGCAATCTTTTTGTCACACAGACAAAAAAACCTGTGCTGCCATATCCTGAGTTTTTCTGCCCCATGGGACACGGTAAAACACAAAATGAACGGTCATTTGCACACATGTCACAATGGAGGACGGACTTGGTGTCTAATCTCCAGTAGCAGATGATGGACAGCCCTCACTGTGACAGTGCGTACGATCAAGATAAATTAGTGTGATGAGGGTAGGAAAGCCTTTGAATCCCAGTCCCTACCAACACATGTATATAAAGTTACACACGCAAACAGCTGACACTGGTGAAATCCTAGCCTTCCTTGAGGAGGACTTCAGTGTCTCTGCCCCTCGCTGTTCCTCCAGTCTCATTTAAACTTGATCACTTCTATCCTCATACAGAATCATTGCCCTGGCTCTTAGCGACTCTTTTCTCGCTTCCCTCTGGGATGCGGCAGTGTGTTGGTGTCTCTAAAACGGAAAGGAAATGGATTCCTTTACCTGATCACCCACTCTGCTTTCTGCTCTTCTATATTTCCATCCTAGCACAGATATGTGTATCTATGGGTTAGAGACAGATAACCACCCTCAGCACAGCAGAGTGCTCTACACTCTCTCAGGTACCAATTAAATGCCACTTAAACTGCACAACTAAAGTTGCTTTTTCCACTGCATGGTGCAGCGAGGCTCACCTCTATTCCACTCGCTCTTTTTTCTTCTTCCATTGTGGATAGAATCTGGTACTATTCTGATATCACCTTGGTCGAGGAAAAGGCTGAGCCAGTACTGAAAGGTGACATGAAAACACTGCAGACCACCGATTGGTTCGAGAATCATCTCTAGAATTGTCACCCGGAGTCACATCAGATTGTGTTTTGATCTGGAGCCATTTATCAAAGTAAAAGCTAAGAGATGACTTCACTTCATGAAGACATTATAGAGAGGAGAAGGCAAAGAAAGAGAAAGAACCGGAGTCTCTGCTGATGCTGAGCTCAGTGACACTTGACCTGAATGTACAGTGGGCTAATGTACAGTGAAGGAGAGGGAAAAATAAACACCCTTGTGAGTAACACAAATAAATACAGATCATTCTGGTAGTCAAACTTACTTCACTGGTGGTGAAATCAACATGAAAAAAACCACCACTGCTGATGAAAAACTATCTGATGTTACTGAGTCACAAATGATCACAGACGAGGTAATGTGCTTTTGTATGTTTTTGTATTCAGGGTTAGGGCTAACCCTTCTCTTTCCTGGAAGTTTCAAACAGTCAACCAAATTAAAAACAACATTCCCTTTAGTAAACTTTCTCTGGGTTGGAACCTTTGGGAAAATAACTACACAACTCGACAAAATATGCAACAAAGGTCTAGTCTAGTTTAATTTTAACGTATTATATCGTCAAGACCTGACAAGTGTCATACATTTAGTTTTGCCCATGTGGGGTTAGGATCTATGCAAGCCTTGTGTTAGTAGTGCCCAGAGAGGTAATGGGTGACATGACTGTGTGTTCTAATAGGGAGGAAGCTAAGTACCAGACTCCTGACAGTGCCAAAGCTCATTGTCAAAATGTCTATTTGAGCTTGTCACTGTCAGGAAAACAGGCCAAGTTTGCAATGATTCCCACCAGTGTGTGTTAAACTGATCTGTCTCAGATTCAGTTGTCTAATTAAGTAGTTACAGCCTCTCCTGTGTGGTGACTCGGCTGTCAAGCGACTAGACAGCCAGGTGTGTGATGCATTATCTGATTTGATTACATCCGTAAAAAATGTGAAAAGTCATGGCATCCCACGCTAAAAGCTTGGGATACATAACTGAAATGACTTCTTCACTGTCATAAAAGAACAAAATGAATTGCAAGTTTTACCTTCACACCTGGCGTCGCCGATTGTGTAAATCTAAAGAATACATTGTTTTGTAGAGCGGAGAGAGCATATCAAACCCATCCCTGCAGTGCACTTGGGTTTGTATGCGTGCATGTGTATGCATGTGTGAATAGGGCTAGGCAGGGCTCTAGAGAGTGTTTCCCGTGCCAATGGTTTTTGTTGTTCCAGTATACAATAGACAAAGACATCATTTATCCCAAATCAGATTGCTGTTTTGTTTCAATGGAAATGGGCTGAATCTCATCAGGGAGATGTCAGAAAACAGCACTTGAATGGGCCAACACAATACGAACAGTGCTCCACTACAGGCTAACCAACTGGATAATTAGCGCGGCAGGTCCATGCCAGAACAACCAATTACAGTATAGACAACAGTACTGCCAAAAAGTTGAACTCTCTTTCGTAGGTAGGTATTTTGGAATGCATCGTATTAGAGAGCTTTGCGAACTTTGAAACCAAATAAAATTGGATGCAAATTAAATAAAGTGACAAGGCACAGTCAGTACCCATCAAACTAATTGTCTAACCAGATCCGTTTCAAAGCCAAACAGGGTGATTGCCTAGCGTGCCACGAGCTGGGAGGGGAATAAAAGAAAAGAAATGAGAGAAATGTTTTTGTAATTTATGTGTCAATTTCCTTCAAATTCCTATCAAAACTGCATCTGATGGCATCATATTCATTTATAAATATATCAAAGCTCACAGTACCCTACACAAGCCCTAAAGGAGTATGCTGAGACCCTGGAAAAGACCCAGAAAATGCACAACAGATTATGTATCCCAACCAGAGAGTGTTCCAGTATCATTTACAGTGAGTTAGAGGACATGGCTGGGAAAAAGTACGCCTACTCATGTTATGACCTGGACCCAAGTAAGTGTCCAAACTTTGATGGAGGGATCACTTGAAAAAGTGCTGTGGTCAATCTGTTTGAAATACTTTTGCACTGGGAATACTTTCATATAAATAGATTAAAACAATTTTTAAACAAAAAGAAGAAGTCATTGTTGTGGTCTGAGAAGTCTTGAGAACAGATGACCGTGTGTGTTGTGAAATAGGGATGGTGCAGCGCTCTGAAAGCACAGCTTGACATTGACAGATGCAGTAAAATTTTGCAGCACAGTTATCATTTTATACTGAGCTATAATGATATATTCTGTCATATTTATCTTGAAGAGAGAAATTACTTTTAAACAATGCAGAATCTTTTTTTTTTTTTAAACTCAACATTTATTGTTTTTGGCAGATTTACAAGCACACTGTTCTCAACATGTGGGGAGACCCTCAGACTTTTTCAGGTCATGGAAATAACTTTAACATTTGCTCTCGCAAAGCTCTCACTCACATAATTTGGATCTGTTACATGATGATACTATTTATATATTATTTTATGTCAATGTTTATCACATAATTTGGATATGTTTTTCAGCCACATCACCCAGCAAAAGTTACAAAAAAGAACTGAATTATAAAACTAATAAAGGGATATGGTGGAAGCTTGAGGAACAAAGAGCTGTATTACAAAAAGTTAAGTCCCTATGAGCAAGCAACAACCTGAGGTACAAAGAGAAGAAAAACCAGGAGAGCAGGAGCATAATGGAATGTGATGTTGTTGTCATAATGAGACAATGTTAGCAGATAAGCCGAGCTTCATAAGCTGGCTCTTGTGTAAATCCCCTAAATATGGCGAGGAGAAAAAAAAAAAAGGGAGAACGAGCGAAACAGAAAAACAGAGGGAGGAAGGGAGTGAAAGATTACGTAGTGGGTTAGCAGAGGAAAACAGTTAGTTTGGCTTTTCGGCATAAGGATGAAGATCCATCGTCACATGTATTAAGTCAGATGGAATCAATCACCTCGGGTGACTTCCAGGCAGTGCAATAGCACGTCAACATGCCTCCCCTTTTACAGCAACAGTCAACGACACATGGTTCCCAGCAGTAAAAGAGCATGTGATTTGAGTGGTACAATCCTTCATAATGGGCACTGAACAGTCAGAGTGTGAAGCAAACCAAAGAGACAAATAGAACTTGAGTGCTTAGTGGGCTGTACATCCCAACACATTAATTAAATTAAGTAAATATGTATACGTTGGTATATGTTGACCCTACATGTGTATAAAGAAGGGGTTGTAATAGCTTTCATTTGTCACTAAACCCTGCAGTAGAATGGGCCATGAAGAAACAGATCGCCTGATTTGGTCTGAATGAGGTGCTAATTGCACAACCCTGAGATTACTGTAGGGTTGTGTGTTGGTGTGGAAGGACAAAACTGGGAGAGTATCATTGTTTGGCCCGTGAACTTCGCCTGGAACTCCTCCTCTGCCCGCTTCCCAGCTCGCAGCATGGGAGCAACAACTCTTCCAGAGTGACTTTCTCCATCTGCAACAAGTTTGCAGTGTATTTCAGAGTATTTCTTGGTTTGAATCAGGCCAATAATGATCATGTCACTTTGTACATCTGAACATTCAACAGTGCTCTGTAGTGCGATGTGTTACCTTCACCTCTACACATTCAGTGCAAGAATGCAACGCAGCTCAACCTGAGGCTGTAGCTTGTTAAGGAGGGATGTTCAGTCCTCTGCCACCTTGTTGACCTCTGTGTTGGCTTAGCGTGTGAGAAATGGTTCAGTGTCCTTTGCCACTAATGCCTCTCCAGATGGGCAGCTTGCGAGTTTGGAGTAGCCTCTATTTTTCCCACTGGCCGAGGGAGCAACAACAGCTGCCTCCTACGAGCCTGGCCACAGCACCGAAGAGGAGGTGGACCTCGGGCTCTCGCCAAGACGAAGGAGGGAGGGGAGGGAAGGGGAGGAGGGCGGAAGGGAGGAATAAGGGTTGGAAGGTGAGTGGGAGGAATAACAAATGCCTCGGCCATCATTTCTTGTCTGTTTTCTACTGCTACTCTCCTCCTCCTGCTCTCTCTTTCCTTCTCTCTTCTCCTCTGTGTTTCTTTTGCTTTGCCAGCACATAGATTGAATCCTCAAACCAATGCTAAGAGAAGAAGCAAACTGTTCTAAAACAATCCTCCCCCTGTCTTCAACTGATAAGATTTAGTCTCTATTTTCCTCAGCACGTCATACATACTGTAGACAACAATACACAGCCAGCATGAATGCACACGATACGCCTAAAAACATAAAAACATAAACTCAAACACTCAGCAGTGCAAAGACTTTATTAAGGGACAAATCTAATGAGTTAAACCATGAAATTAAAATAGAAATGTGTTCATGGTTGTGTGTGTTTGTGTGGGTTGTGTCTGCATGTGGGCTTGGCTGAACACAAGCTGCAGAGCTGTAATCCAGTGAGGAATGGTGCTACTGTATACTGGGGCTTAGCAAGTTGACACAGTATAGTCTACCAAGATGACAAGGCAGCTTTTCAAGACTCAACACTGACTTGTAGCCACTGCAAACATAGCTATGCATTCTTTTTTTTAATGAATTTTGTATAAATACAAGACTTTGACCTGTTTACCAGGAGCTTTAAGGCATCTGTGGATGTTTTCACTCCTGTGAATCGCTGTGTAGGATCACAAAGACAGTCAGAACGTGGAGGTTTGATTCATGAAGTGATGGAGGGAGGGATGGAGATGCTTGGAGGTCAGTAACTTCCTCCTCCTCTCTTATTCTCACCATCTTCCTCTCTTTAAACTCACACCCCTGCCATGACCTTGAAGGTCCTCTCCCTGCTAAGCGGCTGATAGGAGACGGATGCTGAGGGGGGTGCGTGGGGGCGTTGTAAAGCAGCACAGGAGCCCGGGTTTTGACAAGGCCACTGGACCTGCCTCACGGCGATGTTTCATTAAGAGGTGACCTTTGGCACATTTTTTTTACCACTTACCAAGGCAGACACATAAATGTAAGCATGTATACGGACGCAAAGATTTACACATGCTCGTGGTACAGCTGGACACAGTGTTTGAAATTAGCAGTGAGACGATATGTAATTAACTAGTCACCCGTTTCTACATGTGTGCTTGGTTCAAGCATAACTTCAAGACTTAGAGGAAATAGTACAGCTTATCCAGCTTTTCCTGCGACAGCTCTCCCTAGCAGCTGAATAACGACACCGTTGATTTGCTAGATCAATCCTTATTTGCTGTAAAACAAGATCTTTACGCAATAGCCAATATGTCTTTGAAATGTGGGCACCAGCTCGCCGTTTTTCAAATACAGTGAAGTCAGTAAAAATGATTTGTACCATTACTCCCTGTCATTAACAGGGACGAGGAGTTCTCCTCTGATCCAACCTGATGTGTGACCTTTGCCAGATATTTGCTACCTGCCATCTCTCCCTGTGAGAGCAAGAGGCTCTCTGTTTCCCAAGTGAAGCGAGGGAAGAGACACAGATGTGGAACAATGTTCCACTTCTCTGGTTTAGCACTGGCACATATTCCAAATAAATGTAATGACTGTAAATTTCATCACAGTGATTGTTTAAACCCATGTCATTCTGTGTCGTTAAGCTGTGTGATAGCTCTCATTTATACACACATCCATTGTTACTCCTTGGTTGCAACATTCGCATCATTTTCACACACCACAAAAGTTGATAGCATGTGGAGTCCCATCACGCCAAGTGGTATGCACAAGCCTCTTTTTATTTCAGGATGAAGCCAGCATTACTGAGATGCAGAGCTATCACTGTGCTTCCGATCAGACACCAATAAAAGACTGATGAAGCTCTTGGTGACTATGGATCATGGGTGTCCTGACACTGTTTGGTGCAGCTGGAGAATGCTAAACCTCTCTGGGTCACTATGTTTTTTAAGGCCTTTCGTTCACTGTCTCACCCATAGCCATTTACCTTCCGAAGCACTTGCACAGTGTCTTCTTATCTCCTTTCACACACACTTTCTTACAAAGAAGGGTAAGGTTAGAGGGTGGAGAGAAGGGGAGGAGGCATTCGCACAGTTCATTACTGGCCATCCATCTCTGTGCTGTTTTTGTCCACGACTCACTCTTTATGTGGTGCCATGTCAGCCAGAGGCTCCTTGCCCTGTCAAACTAATCTCCCTATTCCGTATTCTGGGTAACACACACAAACTCACTTCTCTGGGAACTGGCTTTCTGGTTCACAGGCAACCTATGTAGGGAATCCAAGACTGGTACAGGGTCTCTGGCAGGCCATTTGTGGGGCTAAAGGGGCAAAAATACAGGGGCACCAGTGGGGTACACATCTTAGCCTACAGCTAACCTAGCAACGGGCATGGCAGCATGGCAACTCCAGAGCAGGGATCAGTGCAATGGAATCTGCCCAGTGCGATTCTTGGCTGTACTAGACGATTAAGCTCCTTGGCAAGATTAAGATTTACTCCCACACAAACACATACACACAGAAACAAATAGGCAAAGGGGGCCCTGGGAGGACAGTGACCTCTACCAGTCAATGTGACAGATTCTCAAGATGGAGGGGAGTCCTGAGAAGAAAGCAGCCTCTAAAGCAAGACAGAAGTTAAAGGGCCAGAACAACTCCTCAATCTTATAGACAGATTCAAACACACCATCTTCTCCACTAGAACACTAATTCAGATGATACAAGTGTTCAGTCACACACAAACACCTGTGTGCACTCAAACACCAGATGCCTCATTGCATTGGCAGGTGTCGGGTTTGTCCTTGCAGACAGACGAGCGTGAAGGAGGCAGGGATAAACTTGCATTCATATTATTCTGCTCTCTTGCACACATGCACCTCATCGCCATCCATTACAGTCGAGAGGAAGAGCACGTCGGGGAGCTCCTCCAGAGACACTGTCACCGTGAGTCTCCTGACATAACATTTCACACATGCCCACTGGAATCAGTCAAGCAGTGCGGAAATCTCAAGCTGCACGCTTTCACCTGTTCTGACACCTTTTCTCTCTGTGTGACTTTGAGTGTCATAGAGAATCCAATGACATGTTCAACCTTTCAGAGCCTGCTGTTGACGTTCAAGTGATACTGTGAGTGAAGTACAGAAAGGAGCCTTTAGTGTAAGCTGTCATTAGGGTGCTACCTGCTCAGCGACACTGAGCAGCAACAGCAGCAGCAGAAGCAGCACCCACAAAAAGTAAGACAGAGAGAGGAGAATGCAGCCTTGTGTTGCTCCATGTGACCAGCCTCCTCTGAATTAAACTGATCTAAGTGATACTTGCCTTTTCAACTTCAAAGTGTTTTCAGAAATCTGTGTGGGTTAGGGGGGGAAAAAAAAAGAGTTGTGCTGTGATGTTATAAATGTTTGATTTTGTGGGGGTGAGTCAAATACTTTGATGTAAACTTTTGGTTGCATAACTGACTGCAGTTTTAGAATGAAATTACTTAGTACCCTGTCAGTGGCCATTCCTAGCTGATCTGTAATCAGCTGAAGCAGTGAGAGGTCAGCCCCCTCCCAGCCCTCAGGCCTGACAGTGTGTTCTGAGTTCAGCTCTAATTGCCACATCAATTATGGATAAGGGAGAAGGGCTTTGTCACTCTCACTGCTGGTCAATAGAATAGGCCTTTAATGAAGTGTCTTGCTTCCCTTTGATTCACACAAATACAAAGCTGCACACAGTCTCTCACTACAGGTAGTCGATACAAAAAATGGCTCATTGCTACCAACCTCCATTATCTGACCTCTCATGCAATGCTAATGCACTCTCTGTTATCTGTAGCAGATACTCTGATTTTGAGTTTGAGATAGAAGTACCCACCCCAGTGGGAAAATCCCACCCTGAGTCCTTCCATTCCATCTCTCCTTCTTCCCTCACCTAGCCTGTATTTCCCCCTTCATACCAGGTTAAGCTGAGACAAAGAGGATCAGACTCATCCCTGCTTATCCTTCTACTGTATTTTTCAATATCAATGGAATGTTGGCCTTTATTTGCTCAGTGCCTTGTTACAGCAGGAATGCCAGTTTCTGTGTTCAGCCAGTGCTGGGCTTCAGGCGAGTCAAGAAAGTCAAGGGGGTCATTAACGCAGGCACCCCCCCTCTACCTTTCCATCCAACCATCCCATCCATCCCAACCCCCAGCAGAGAAGTCCAGTATGGGCATTAATAAAGCAGCCCAAATAAACGAGGGCCATCACTAAGTCGCCTCAGCTGTAAGTCTGTCTGTAAGTGTGAGTTGCCAGCAGCAAAATATTTCCACAAATTCATTGAGAACTGATTAAATCTGGTCCCAATGAACACTCAAAAGTTTATTCTGAGCTTGACTAGGGGCCACGGCAGATGGATGGTGTGCAAGCGTGTTTTGCCCACAATAAAATTCAAGTCATATCCATTGCCTTTGCAGGTTTCAATAAAGCCCACTTTATGAGTCTGGAAACCATCTTTAAAAAACCATTTACTGCTTGGAAACCTGCAAATGTTGTAAGGTTTTCTTGTTATATTGGTGAATAACAGTTCCTTCTGTGGTACTGGAGTTAAGACTTTTATGTGGCTATGGTATCAGAGCACTGAGTCACCAACATTCCTTGTTGCTCTGCTTTAAAATTCATAGCAACCATACAAAATGTTAAATTGTACGTATCATGTTCATTAACTCTTCACCGAGGTAGTAACCACCTTTAGTTTGAAAGCTGTTGTCACACCAGAGATTTTTGGTGTTTCCCAACTATGGTCCCAAAGGTGTGCTGGAGAAGCTCAGTCATAAAAGCCTCACTGATACTGCTTCGAAAGGAAATGATGATGCTGGCTAATGAGAACCATTCTCCTCTGATGACCGCATGCCTAGGGAGCCCTTTAAACTAATATGCTCTCAAAGTGCCATAAAACCACAGGGCAGAGTATTCCAAACTAGGAAGAAAAAGGAGACCAATGAAAGAGAAGGTGTACGCCGATATAAAAAGGGATGGATGGGGGCAGCAGGAGTTGGGAGGGTTGATCACAAATGCTAATGTGTACCATAAAAAAATGTGTGATAGGGTTATTATAATAAAACAGAATATCTGTCAGGAAGTTAGAGTTCTAACAAATAGTTTGACTACATGTTAGTCTAGAGGATCATCCCTGTAATTGTTCTGTTAGAACGTTCTTTCTCCATATTCATTTCATGGGGAATGATTTGACCATTTCTCATAATCGTTTATAGATTCTGTCCAGACAAGTATTGTCAAAACTACATTAATCATAAAGTCAGCTAGAGCAAACAGATGACTCTGCATATCTGAGTATGAGTGTGACTCACTCCTCCCACATTCATCCGCAAACCAGACCATCTTCCTTCCCAGCCAAAGCCATCTCTGATCCCCTTGTTCCTTCTTCCCCAACCCTACTCTGCCCCGCGGAGCTCAATCTCAACCCCTTGAGCTCCAGATGAAAGGCTAAGGGGAAATGGCAGTCCCACTGGTAATATCCGCACAGGGACACAGCCGCTACATCTGCTGGCCAGCCGGCCTCTACGCACGCCAGTCCCCAGGACCTAGGATGGAAAGATCAAGGGGTGGATTGGTTCTACCCGGCCTGGAAGAGAATACAAGCACCAAATCCCTCACCCACCCTCCTAACCCCCCTCTCTCACGGTAGATTGCATCATAGGTTTATATGTTGCAATCGTCTTTTGTAAACTTCAGGTCTGAACATTTTATCCGAATGTCAGCCATACTTCTACCCCTTCATTACCTCTTGTCCTGTTAGATAACATCACATAGCTATGGCATTACGACTCTATTGTTTTAACTTTTAACCTCTGACCGTGTGTCCTCTCTCGGACACAAGTTTACAGCATTGCATCCTTAATCACCGCTCTTTTCTCCATCTTGCAAGTTTTCCAACATGAAAGGCAGGTGTGTGCTGGGTCCAGGGCAACAGCAGGCTCTAGTGGGCTTTGGGCCGATTCAGTGTAATCCTGCTAACACTGGTGTAGGTTGGCCATATCCTGCCCGAGCAGCCGTTCATTTTAGGAATGTGCCGTTCCTGCCAGGGCGAACAGCTGCCGTACACCTTTATGGCCTTATAGGCTTTGGAGAGAAGTTGTTTCAGTGCCTTTGACATTCAGGTACAAACACACCAGCAACTGACGAGCTTTATGAGACTGTTACATCAGAGTTGAATCACTGTATGAAGGTCAGGTTCAAGGTCATTACCTACACTGTACTGTGCACTTTTCTGAACATTCAAGAGGTAAAATTAGATCTCTGTGTTTTATAGAGCTGTGGATAGCAAAATATAAACTGCATATTACTCTGGACATTGATAGATGGGGAGCGCAGGTTTTGCTCTGGTGTCCTTCAGCCTTAACTTCAAAATCTGCTGATTGGAGCCTTCTCATGCCACACAGAGGCACCCTCCATGTCTTTGAATGGGTGTGTATGTGTATTAACTTTACTTCAATGTTTTAGTAAAAGCAATGTCCTCAACTACAGCAGCTGTGGATTTAGAATAGTGGTCAGATTTTAGTCCCCTTTGGATCAGGTTAACAGTCACACACACACACACACACACACACACACACACCACACACAGCTGTTTCCTTCTGTATGAGCCCTACGCAGTGAGAGGAAAGCAAAGCTAATATAATTTTCCTTCTGTTCAGGAATAACTGATCCACTCTTAAATCTTCCCATCTTGTCATAGCTGGATAATTATGTTCTTTGACAGAATGGCAAAAGAAAACAATCATTGCCAGTGGCTTCCCACTAATAGACAGGTATAGCCACTGAAGTGCAGAGTATATGAGCAATGCCGGGGGTGTCTTCCTTTGCTTTCTTGATGAGCTCACCAGTGTTCCAGACAGATGGTGTTTTGTAACCAAAAGAGAATTGTACTTTCATGGCTGCACAATTCACGCTTTTGCGCTACACACCCCCCTGGCTCAATCATTGGACGTGTTATCCCTGCATTTACTTCTCCTCCCCCTCTCAGAAGGATAACCTGCTTTCTCCTTCTTTTGTTTTCATGACTTCCCACACCTTTGCCAGGCAGATTGTCTCCCACATTCTATTCTTAACTCCTCTAAGATTTCATAAAAACTAAAAGATGCCCAAAAAAAACCAAAAAAACCCCCAAACTACTGCACTTCCAATATAAGAAGAAATAACATCTCTTTCGCTCAATTTGCCTGTCTGTTTTTCCTGATCTGCACAAAAGACCAGGACAAAAAAGGCTGTGCCTACTCTGCCAGAGACTCAGGCTCGACTCATGGAAGCAGACGGACAAATAAAGTACTGTTCTACCTTTTGATGCACAGACATTTGGAGTCTCCTCTCTCTTCCTAATGGAGAGATAGCCGTCTAATGTGCCACTGTGGGTCTTTTAGAGATTAATACGTTAATGAGCTAGCTACAAATGAATAGCTCCTTTGGAAGGAGCAGCCATAAGTGTTCCCAGGCTAATACAGTTAATAAGCCATAGTCACGCCACAAAATGTACCACAGAAGAGTCTCTCATAGCCGCAGGGGAGAGGAATGATATGGTTCATTAAAGATTCACTGATTTATTCTCCTGTTCATGGCTGTGGTCATGGCAGTCTCGTACATGACCAGGCCTTGTTTAGCTGGCACACAGACTACACTAGCATGTCTTCAGGCAAGCTGAGGAGGAGCTGAACCAAGATCAAACAGGCGTGACATCATGCACTCAGACTGCACTTTCTTTAAGTGGTGGGAAGCTAATTGGAGTATGTGAAAAGAATGCAACTTTTTCCAACTCTTGTCTGAAGTTTTAAACCTTTGTCTAGCAGGAAAGCATAGGATTTCTTGATGTATTTTTAGCTCACATGGTTTCCTACAATGTGTAGATGTGTATGCATGAGGCATCAGTATCTGCATTGTTAAAGCTAGTTTCAGAGTGTATGAGGCTGTATGCATGCATCCTATCTCCTCAGCAAGAATTGCAGCAGTTCCATCACATCTGAGTGATGATAGCGACAGTGAGTCTGTTTTCTGCAGATTAGTGCTGTTCATTAGCCTGGTGATGAAGTCTCTCTTAGCAGAACAGTGGGCGGTCATGCTCCCTTTTAACATGGACCTTGGGAGCTTTGCTACAGTTACACAGAGGCAAGCAAATGCACAGACAGATGGAAGTTACCATGTGCCTCCTGCCCCAATAATGCATAACAACCTCACCCAACTAAGGAATTAATTTCACACTTGCCGAAGGTGTTGTTTGGATAATTAACAAATAGTTCAGGTAGTATTCGTGAAGAGAATTAGAAATATGTAAATCCAAATAAGTCAAAATAAATTGAAATGACAATTATCAAACATAACTTGTTGATTATAGAGGCAGACATCATCAAAAAACATCAAGAGGCCAAGAACTATAATGTAAAACTACAATGAAAGGTCTTTAAAATGCTAATCATCAGAGAAATCCCTTGAATCCAAGCTGGTCACTTCAAAGAGCTTGACAGGGGAGTGTGAGGTATTATTAGCTGTTATCCACCTGAAAGCTTTCAGAAATTGCCAAATAGCTGAACATACCCACAGCCGAGATCAAAGCCAGGCTTGGCCAGTGAATGATGTCCCAAAAATGGACTGTCCATGCGTCACTGGACAAGTGTTGCCCACCTCTTGGCATCGGTCTTTGGAGGAGCAAATGGTGCCTTATACTCAGAGTTGTCTTATAATAGGGCCAATGCTGTAATTTGTTTTTATAGACACCAATAAACCAATCACCTTTCCAGCATAATTTTGTTACAGGATGATAAATATTCTTTTGAAACCTAAGCGACAGTTGCACAGGCAACAGGGCTTACCAGGATATGGATTTATACTTTGAGCACAGACTAATGGGTTTTGTTCTGTAAATCTCAGACAATGGTTTTGATTGATTATCCCCTGCTGTTGGAATACTACTGCTGCTGTCACAGCTCTAAGAAAGGCTGGCAACTTTTATCCACATCACAACAAGGAGCAGGGCATAAAGGACCTGTCCAGAGCTGCGTGTAACAGGGAATGTAATGGCTATTGATCAGCTATCGATTGGTTTATTAGCAGTGTTGTGGTGTGGAAAGTCTTCTTCAAACCATTTGGAGAAGTAGGCCAGTAGGTGCAAGATGTGCTGATTGCATAGCCCAATCCCAGTACACCCCTTGCCCTATACCACTTAGCCCTATTCCTATGTTTTGTGTGTGCCAAGGGGTTGGGATTGAGTAGAGGGGTCAGGTGTTATGGCTGCATGGACCTCCAAACTGAGTGACAAGAATTCTGTTGTTTCAGTGTATTATGGTCATTTTCTTTGTAATAAGCACAACACTATCACTGCAAATTTGCTGATGTCTAGCGAGCTTGCTGATTTGTCAGACCCACACTTATGACATATTTCAAAATTTATCAGCAAAAGTGTAGCAGCAAAGTTGCTGCACTTGGTGCTGTTCCTCTAAATCAGTGCCAACTGGTAGGGTAGGAGCTCGGGTTGCTATGTTATTGCCACAGTAATGCGAGAGAAATCACCACAGCTGAAGATGGGATATTGAAATGTCCGGTTACATCTGTTTACATAAATGCCACCAATGACAACTGATGACGTATGAGGGTCTTTGAAGGGTGTTCTCATTTCATGTGGGGAGATTTTAACAGATGTAGCTCTGTTCAGAGGGGCAAGGGAGTAAAAAATGGGGGATAGGGGTATATACTTGTAAATGGGATTGGACATAAGCCACAGTGGCCTCGGTCATCTATTGCATGCTGACATGAAGCCCTTTTGTTTGTTTTTTTGCCCATACATATACTGCAGTGGCTTAAACCTCATCATGGATTTTATTTTGTCGAGCTAAAATATTTTTACTAATCTGCAATTACTATTGCTGATTTTATTTTACTTTCAGGACTTAATATAGCTGCAAGTAGTCAAGTAAAACTGCATCAAGGACAGTACATGTTACATACATGCTTCTACATGTACAATGAGGAGCTGATTAGGAACTGAGCGGTTGTCATCATGATCGCGGAAATCACTAATGACCTACTTCTTGTTTTTGTCTTTGCTGTCGACTGCAGCTCCTTGAAACCCTTTCCAGCATGAAACTGGTTATGTGATTGGGGTTTAGTTGCTAGAGATAATCTGATTTAAGATGAAATGCATTACAAGTAATCACATTGCTCGAAAGTGGACCTCTTCTAACATACCAAAAAATGATATGAAGCTGGAGAGGGCTGTTGCTGACACCTCTTACTGGAGTTGTTAGAGCAGGAGGACAAAATGATGATGTCAGTGTTTGCTTGGTGGCCATAGGGAGGCTGATTTGCATTCATTTACAGTCTTTTGTGTCTAATTGGTAATACTCACATTGGGGCAAATTTCGAAAATATTTGAAGAACAAGCAAAACTTTTTGTCTGTTAAAATGTCATTAAAATTGTTTGGAAAAGTTTTCAAATGCTGTGACTCCAGCAACTCAAGACAGATGAAAGGTTTGTTGGTATGTGAAAAGAATATTAAATGTCTTCTGAAATCTTTTCGAAGATATTGTGGGACTTTTTTTCCCCGTTTGTTTTGATAGCAGAGAGTATAGCAAGGTGACAGGCTATGAAGACAAAACACAGTGGGGATGACATACAACAAAGGTCCTCAGCCAAAGTCGAAATGTGGATGCTCTGGCTACGTGGTCAGAATCTTAAAGACCCACAAGGCAATCCCCAATGTCTGTTGTATTTAATTGGGTACACATAATTAGGCACCTGTGGGTATGTGGTTAGCCCTCTGTAGTAAACGTGCATTTGTGTTGGACTGAGTTAACATGGTACGAACCGACTGCTGAATCAGCACCTACATTTCTGCAGTCGCGCAGAAGATTCTGGAAAGTCAAGAGGCTCAGCTTACTCCAGCGAATCTTATCACTCTGCCTGCCTTCATTGTGTTTGCTTGTCTGCTTGCCGCATGTCACAGCATACAGTATCTCCTGATGACCTCTGTACAGGCAACAGGTAACCTCGTGTCTGCCGCCGTTATGTGCATATACGAGTGCATATTTGCTCCTCCATATTCCTCCCTGCTACCTCCATGCTAGTAAGACAATACTTCATACCAGACTCCTTTGTTTAACTGTGGAGGTGGAAAAACCCAACATGATAATTAGGGATGATTAACAAGAAGCTTCTGCAGAAGATCAAATGATTCTCATCAATGCCAACACAAGCCCTAACATCTCCTCACTGCCTCGTGTGTGTCTATGTGTGCCCACGGAGATAAACTGTCTCGTTGTCTCAGTATCGGAAGAACCTTCTGTGCTTCCACCTTTGCGCTAGCCTCAAGGAGACACAGCAGGTGAGAATGGCAGAGGGTGAAAGAAGTGTTTTAAAGTGAATTTCCTTTGCCACATAACAAGTGAATGACAGAGTGACTTTCTGGCAAAGTCTCACTGAATAAGAATAAATAAATAAAGGACAGAAGCAGGTCTGTCCTTGATTATATAATGCACAAAATAAGTTGTGTAAAGGTAGAGCACATTCAAAAATATTACAGTGATACAATTACTTGTCACAGAGAATAATGAGGGGCAGGTGACAGAGGGAGAGAAGGTTCTTATATGCAATAGAAGCAAACTTGCACAAGATTGGGGATCATTACTTCTGCCAACAATATGGTAATTTGGAAATTATCATATATATACACCATATACCAAGATAGGGCAGGGGATTTGTGTGCTTATCAGGACCGTCACAATTTCAAATCCAAATCGAAAAACCATCGAAATGAGCATTCAGATTCAAATATCAAAATCAAACACTTAACTAATCCTGGTAGGCTTTGCAGGTGAGGAACCTTTCAACAGTTACTCTTTATTGTTTTCTGTGTTCATTAGTTTGTTTCCTATAGACTGGTAAATATTATTACATTTAATAATTATAATAAGCCTTTATACCATGTAACCTATGAATGGAGCCTTTATTGTTGGTGAATTTTAAAATGTAAATGAATGTTAAAATGTAAATGAATGTCGTCAGAGCATAAAACTTCCATCAGTGGTAATATGTCAGTCAAGAACTGAACTGAGTGGTGACCTCAGAATCGCAAGTCGAATCGAATCATGACGCCCCTCATGTTTATGTGAGTGTTAATGTGAGGACGATGCATTACTTACAGGTCTGGCTTTGACTGTCTCCTGAAGCTTGACATCCATCTTCATCATCACAGTCTGTGCTGCTGCCCTCCTCTGTTTCCCCACTGCCGAGCTCTTCCCAGGCCTCCATCTGACCCAGTTTTGGAAACCTCTCCTGGGTCTCCTGAACCACAAACAAAGTAATACAGACATTTGTTACATACAGGTTTATGTATAACGCTGCCTTCTCTTACCTTGCAGGCCATTCCTTATAGGAAGTAACTGAGTAATATTGTCGAAAGCAAATCTGATTATTGCTTTGAGGCTTCTTCAGCTACCACATACAATATAAGCTAAGCTTCTACTATCTAGGTCTGTTTGTGAAACACAATTAAAATGCTCATGTGAAACACTTTAAATACATGGCAAGTTACAGCTCTCTTCCACCCGAGTGTTTATGAGCGGAATACTGTGGTGCCTTGTCTCTCCTGTGTTCCTTCTCTTGCTCTGACATATTAATCCCTGTAAATGTCAGCAAATGCTCAATAGATGATACATAGCATCCTGGGGAAACAGTGGAGCAGTGTGGGTGGTGTAAAGTGAGGGCCCTGGGTGGTAAGCTGACGTGTCGCATTTAATTACAACCACATTTTAAGAGAAGCATTGATTACAAGGTTGAGAAAGAGCTCCCTAAACAAAAGTGAGTTTTATAAATATGTGCCATTTCCATCAGGCAGTAAAGGTTTATTGTCCATTTACTCTTCCGTTGGTAAAGTTCACAAGAAATCAGATAAATCCAATACTTGAATACTGGTCACATGATTTATTTGTATGGAAATTAGAATGTCAGTCATCTGCAGATATCTATAGGCATCTGTTTATTCCCCACAGTGCGGCATCCTTCATACGCCATGAGCTTTTCATGGTCCAAGCCTTTTTTATTGCATTATGAATCTTTCCGTCACAACTGATTGAAGATTGCCTCATTGATCGATGGAACAGATCATCTTTATTTCCCTTCACTCTTGCATCTAAATCATATCACACAGCACTATGACCACCGCTCTGCATCAAGAATTTCTCAGCCCTGGATTGTGAAATACTACTCTTTATGATGTTCCTCCATCTCAGCATGGGGCAAACTAATTGGACCACCTGCTGGCCCTTCCTGCTGTCCACCATCATCAAGGTGGTCTTTGTTCCTTCGCACCATGTCTGACAAGAAGCTCTCCTGACACACCAACAAATGATCCTTTGGAGTGCGAGGCTAAGAAAGTGGCACGAATACCTGATTTGTAAAACATGGGCCATAGAGACACGCACACATTGCTCATTGTGAGCATCCTTTAGGTTGTGTATGCTTGCGTGTGTGCACCCACTATTAAACATTCATGAGAAAGCTGACAAGATCAATCGTGGTACACAGCTGACCTTCATATGGAGGGAACAACCACTAAAGACATGTTGAGAGGTGGGTGGGAGGAATGGAGGTGGGGCCAGGGTGCTGAGGGATGACTAATATCCCCGCCATTGACACCAGTGACTCTGTCACTCAACACACCTGACAGCAGAGGTGACCTTTATCCAGTTGTCTCCTGAGCACTTCTGCACCCCAAAAGGCAACATTTCATGAAAGCAGACAGGCTTGTATATACTGCTTACAATGCAAAGCTAAGTGCAATCCTGAAACACAACTATGAGTTCACAGCCATCTGGGCAGCTCTGTGGGGGCAGTACTTAGACACAGCAGTGCTTTGAGCCGGATGTTAAAGGGTAACTCCAATTTTAGCCATCGCAGTGTGTTTACAGGTCTTGGCGAGTACTAAAGGCATATGTGAAAAATACTTTTTTTTTCTTCTTTAAAGTAGCATAAAGCCTTCTGTCGCTCCAGAGGAAGCTGCATGTAATGTCACACAGTGGCTATGTTGCATTGTGGGTAATTTAGGCACCAGAATTTGAAAAGGAATGTGTATTTGCGTATTTAGAATTATTTTTATTTTTAGTCATCGATTATATATATTCCGTTAAAAAATAAGTTTATACTTTATACTTTGCCATTTAAGTTTATACATTTCTGTTAGAACTCTTTTCTGTGAACATTTGAACCGGGGAGAAGTTTTTCTTCTTGCAGTAAATTTGTCACCAATTTCATTTAAGAGGCATCATCACCCTGTTTCTTCCTCTCGGGTCATGGTAAATATCAGTGATAACATATGCACATTTTTACACTGTATGACATTTTCTAGTTAATTTCATAGCCTGTCTACTAACCACATTGTTATTGCGACAGTCACGTAATAGACACTAATGATGCTTGCATAAGTTCATGGCAATCCATTCCATGATGACAAGATATTTCAGTCTAGTCATTTCTAACTTGAAGGGAAATTATACAAAAGAGTAAATGCCCAGACAGTCAAGGCTAACGAAACATTTAAACTAACATTTAGAAATAAAGAGGTGACTCATAATGAGGAACCTACACAAAGCTGAGATGACTTTGAAGGATAAATGTTTGATTATCAGCAGTAATTCTGCAGCAGCTCAACAGATGCCAAAGTCATCAGGAGAGCAGATATGAACATATTGGTATTCATTCTTGCTTGTCTTTCTTATCAATGTAACGACTGCCGCAAAGGAG
Source organism: Sparus aurata (assembly GCF_900880675.1). Taxonomy (NCBI): domain Eukaryota; kingdom Metazoa; phylum Chordata; class Actinopteri; order Spariformes; family Sparidae; genus Sparus; species Sparus aurata. The sequence continues at coordinate 24,494,943 of NC_044207.1, read as the reverse complement.
AGTGTAAGGGGAGACTGAGAACCTTCTTGACACAAGCAGGTACTTTCAATATTGTAACTCATTACATCTGTCATGTAACCCCATATTTCCGCCCCCTTACTTGTAGGTCTGGGTGAGTGAAATCAGCGCTAGAGTGAAATGAGACATGTACAACCGTATCACCAGGCCAGATTCATGAAACTTGAGGTGGGCCCTTTAGTGGAAGCAGGAAAAATAACTCACAACACTCATGTTCCCTGCAAAAGTGACAGTACCGTAGCTTGGTAGCTCAGTTTTCATTGTTGGATGGATAGGTACAAGAGGATTACTTTGAAGAAAATAAGAACAATATCACACAGTGATTACAGTGGGGTTTTATGGTTATGGGTTGGCTCACATTACAACCTGTTGACAGGCTCTTTGAATGTCCTGCACTTGTTCTCCCTGTTTTGAGGCTGCAATGTGATATGCTGTGTTATAAAAAGGAGAAACTTTGGTAAGGAGACTCATATATCATGTACTGTATAGTGCTGATAATTCTCATTACACCTTCAGGAAACTATTCTGTTGCTGGAAAATACATAAAGAACAATTTGTGTGCAATAAAGTCAGCTTGCATTTAAGCATCGACCCAACGCATCAATCAAAAATATTTCAGCAGAAGCCTGCAAAGGACAGATAAAAGAAGATAAACAGAGAGAGGAAACATCTTCCATGGTTCTGGACAGCAACCGTGATAAAGCAATTAACCTTTTTTATGTAAAGCAAGTGAAATAATTCAATGCACATTGCATGAGTTTAAGAGGAAATGCACTGCTGAACAGCGGAGTACTGTGTACCAACACAATCCAGATAACCGTTTGGGTATTAAGCTAATAACCGTGATGTTCAGGGGACGTTTAACACAAAGCTGCTTGGCCCAGCTGTCCTTAAAGCATGTTAATTAGGGAAGGAATCAATTAAGGCGCCGTCGCTGTGGAAACCACAGTTGGGCCGTTGTAGAATTGTTGGTTGGCTGCCTTCCAATGCAGTTTGTTGACGATGTCAAGACTGCAAAACTGTTATTTCTTTCTGTTGAAAGTTCAACTCTACTGTGGTAATTTCAAAACGTAACACTCAGGGAACTCAATTGTGGTTTTCCAGCAACATAGTGAAAAAGCCAATTTCTAATTTGTCCTTGGAGCGAACGAAACAGAGATATACAATATTTCAATATGAGTTCTTAAGGGATGTTGAATGCATACAGTAATATGCGGTGAATAGTCTCTCTCCCCTATCTGTCTGATAGAAAAATACTGTTGCTGCGCTGAGGACCAGCTTTGGGTTTCAATGAGTGTCTTAAGCGGTATTTTAAATTGGCTTTCTTCAGTGCTCCGTCTTTTTGAGAATAGAAGCAGCACTCACATCAGGGGAGAGTTAGCACATATTATACAGTGCTGCATGCTTATCTGTCTCAGTTAATTTCAAATATGAATAGTAATTCAACAGTGAAAAACAACATTTTCCAGCATCAAATGACTCAGGACCGACAGATGACCACACAGCCAAGGATGATCTATTTATGTCTTCAAAAACAACAACAATCTCTCAAAGGCTCCTTCTCCTGATTTGTCACGCAGTACCATATGGAAAATGTGAACAAGTGGGCAGACAATTTAAATAGCAGCAGCCTTTATGTAATGTAAAAAGCAGAAATGTAACCCTACAGGGACAGATGTCTTTGTTCTCACACAACACACGACTCGGCCCTCTCTCCCCCGATGTGTAAAACAATGTTGAATGTCACAGTGTGGGTTGATTTGAGGAATAAAATGTCGTAAAAAAAAAACTATAAAATTGGATTTCAGTGACATACAGAACACTTGATTTTAGACGTATTTCACTTGTTCCATTGGCAGATACTAATTACTTTTTGCAAAGAAGAAACACCTTGTTTTCACATATTTTGATGGTCCACTTTTTGCAGTGTAGACTATTATTTCTGTGTGAACATGTCAAGATGACACAGTGATGGTCATGGACACTGCTGTACAATCAACGCCAGCTTCATACACTTTCCTTTCAAAATCTACTAACAATATGAAGACTTGATCAAGACAAATGAGAGGGATGATGGACTGGAGAAATCAGTTGAAGTGTTGCAACTCAAGATCAACGTCTGAGATGTGGAACTGCATGCGCCAAGTAAAACAAACAGACGGTGACGGATTTACAAGTTAGACAGAAAGACAGACAGATGTAAACAGAATAGTTTGAGAGAAAGAAACAAATGAGTATCAATTTGTACTAAGTGCCCAGACAGGAACACTGAACTTAGGTTGTGCAAGCAGTTGAGGGGGCTGTGGGTGGAGTGGTTGGAAAAAAAGAAAAACAACAAGATGCCAGCCTCAATACTTGAGGCTTGCCTTGAAATTACCCTGGCATCCGAAGACAAATCGGGTATTCCCATAGGGCTTTGAATAAAATCCCGAATCATGAAATATTTTCTAGTTCTCCTCTCACCCTGCCAACTCATTCTCCTCTCTCTTACTTTTCAAAAGCATTCCTCAGTCAGAGGATGATGGGGCATGTTTGAGAGCATCAAGGGCTGAATTCCTGCATGTATTTGACTGCATCCCAGTCACAATGAAATCTGTACTGCCAGGAGTAACCAATCACTTTCTGAAGGAGTTTGGAAGACTGAAAGAGCGTGTGTGTGTGTGTGTGTGTGTGTGTGTGTGTGTGCAGCTCAACCAGGAAGTTACTGTGGCTACACGTTCCAGTTTGGTGTGGAAACAGAAATCTGATTATGGAATGTAAAAATGTAAAATGTGGTCACCGAGGACGGTATATGAATACTGCAACTGTCATGTGTGTGTGTGTGTGTGTGTGTGTGTGTGTGCGTGTGTGTGTGTGTGGGATATTGCTGTCAAACTAGTGAGCTCGGAACGTAAGTCATAACCTTTGTATGCCCACATCGAGGCATGTGCTCTTTTTCTTCTTTGACGATTTGAAACAGTATCACCTCATTAAGGGCAGTCGTGGTAAAACTGCTTATGTGGACATGGAGAAAAGGAGAAGGGGAGGAAAACCTGGAAACGACTGAAGGGAAAAAGTGACAGTGGTAATATCTAATAGCCTCCCGAAGAACCTTCCAACTTTTAAATTTAAATTCTCTCCATTCTCTCACATACTTTACAGGCTCATAATTCTTTTGTGTAAAAGACTCTCAGCCGAGAGAAAAAAAATAAGTGGTGCTGCGCTGTATCTACTTGTAGGTCCCTAGCGTAAGGAAATGGCTGCAATTCTCTCAATTTCACATTGCCCGACCAAGAAAGTACATTTCCCAAGTATGTGCATGGCAGCGAGAGAGCGAAAGAAAGTATCAGACAGCGACGGAGCCTTCTAGGAAGAGTGACAGGCTGCAAACAAATGTAACTGTAGAGGCACTGCTCAGCCATCCATAGCTGCTAATTCTGAAAGAGATACGATGCATTGTTTGTGTGGATTAATGGCGCCTGTTATTGCCAACGAGACAAACAGTTCTTAATTAATAGAGCGCTTTTGACTGACGCAGTAAAGAAAGCTGTGGACTGTACAGGAATGCTAGCTGTCAGAGTTTGGACAGGCAAAAGCCTGCATTGCCATCCAAAACATGGAACATGAGGCTGATTCAAGACTGAATTTAAAATCAAAGGCGTAGCAACATTAGGAGCCAAGTATTTTTCTGCTGTCCTTTCCATGGATAAAGATGAGGCCAATAAAAACTCTTAAACCAAAGCTGACTGCCAGGACTTTTGCCTTGCAGACTTTTAGATGTGAAATCTATATTGCATAGAAGACCACTGTTGACCACCAGAATGCTGAATGAAAAAATCTGCTATCTTATGCGTGGACACGCTCATTGACCACATTCACCTTTGCCAAGACCACACAAACCTCCAATGTTTTATATTTCTAGATCTGAAGCAATGGACAAATAGCAGCAATTATGCGTATTGGCTGAAGTCGGTCATTTTTTCCTGTCATCAAAAAATGAGTCAGACTCATGATTTATGAGTTATTGCCAATCACTTCATTGATCTAATGTCTGCAGCACAATCAAACTCTGGCAAATTGCTTGAAGTAATGTTACGCAATGATCGTGTAAGTTTGGTTGATATTGTAAAATGCAGGTTGGACATTATTTACAGGAGTAGTGGAGAAAAAGGGCAAAACAAAAGTGCAAAGCTGCTGACTATTCATGTAGGGAGACATCTTCCTGGACAAACACAGAAAGATTTGTTTTGAACCAACAGGAATGCAAAAACAAGTTGCTTCTACACCAAACAGTTCTAACTTTCCACCGAATTTCATGCAGTATGTCATAACTCAGGAAACAGAATTTATCTTTTCGAAAAATAATCAAGTGCATTTCCCAAGAGGTCTGAGTAATACTTTGAACATTTTTTTTAAAACAATGGCAAACTCACACACACCCCTGCTGTGCAAGCTAGTACAAGCAGATTCTCCTGCTAACCGTTAGTGACATTTTATTGGCCATGACCTCATGTAACCCTCGTGAGTCAATCACAACAACAGGCTGTGGCGTTGGGCCGTCACACCCTGCTTCTGTCAGGCACTGGCTCAGGCAGATCGTGTGTGTGTGTGTATGTAACGTATGTACGAGTGAATAAACTTTGGCTTCTGTCAAGCCGGTGATGGGGATGTTGTTAAAAAATGAAAGACAGTTTGAGTGACATCAGCGATTTTCTGAGGACAAGCTCCAACAGCTACCTAGCTGAAGAGAAGTCTGTTGTGTGAGATGTGAGGGTCAACTGGGCCACAGAAGTCCTTATAAGGCAGCGCCACGAAAGGTTGATGTACTGTATGCCATAACTCCAAGTCACTTCCACATGCAGAATTAATCAATGCAGGTATAACTGTGCATACAACTTTTATACAGTGCATGTAAGAATGGGAACACGAAAAAAAGTTATTGTCTCTTTCTGACTATCTATGCATCCAGAACTGAACTGAGCAAAAAACAAGATTTGATACAGTACATTAATGATCTATGCTAATGACTGGAATTTACATTGTAAAAAATGTTCATATAGCCCTGATTGCAAAAAAGCTGGGATGCTGTGTAGAGCAATAAAATGTAACAATTTACTCAAAAAAGCATATACTCAACTGAAAACAGTACAAAGACAATGTATTTGTTGTACCACATATACATCAATGTATTTTGTAAATATTATTACAAATAATAATATTTATTGGAACATTCCACAGGTAAACAAGTTCATTGTTAATAATACCATGATTTGATATGAAAGGGGCATCCTCCAAAGGGTCGGTCATTGATGAGCAACGACAGGGCGAGGCCCTTAACTTTGTGAAATACATGATTGTAGAAAGGATAAGGAAGTTATTACAACAGAAACACAAAAGTAATGTATATGATAGCTGATAGCTTGTTCAAGAATCAAATCAAACTTGATCTCACTTTAATCTATGAGTTTAAGAGTAAAAATAGAATCAAATCAGGAAATCGGTGCCAATATTCAAACCTAATTGAGGACAGCTTTTTAGCCCATCATCCCAAATAGAATATTTTCCGCTTAAAAACACAACAACAACTCCCCCCCCCCTTCCTTAAATAATGTTTCCTAAACATGAGAAGCCAAGCCTGTAATCCCAGCTACAGATAACCTCTGGAACATTTTGTTTTGACTTGGTGTTAACAAATGCACACCAGATCACATCGACTAAATGGGGATTTTCCTATCTGTCATAAACACAAACAGGTCACATCTTTCACCATGCGACAAAAATGACTGTCCACATGGAACTGAAACCCACAAGTAAACATGACCCAATGTGGAAAAACAGTCACAGTTCCCTGGATTTTTTTATGAGCTTTGCATCTAATTATGATAGTAAAAAAAAAAAAAAATGTCATGGCTGAATTGGAGTCTGGGTTCATGAAGTTTGGTTGCCAAGCTAAAAGAGAGGAGCCCTGGGCGGTGAGACTTGTTGCTGTGTCGTTTCCACAGCAGCAGCGGCAAAGAGCAGCAGAGCTCCTGTGAAGGCCAGCTCCATCATCTTCTTCAAGTGGAAAGAATCTGTCCCCTCCCTGTGACGCCCTGCCAGCTCAGCCCTTTCTTCATCCCTGGACTCCACTTACTCTTTAAAGCTCAAACCCTTAAAGCCCCATGCTACAGGCATTGCTAGAACAGAAAATAGACATATGCTGTGAAATCAAAATCACAAAAAAACAACTGTGGGTGTCTCATACGACTAAACCTATATGTGTTTTAAGAGTTAAGATAAAACATTTAATGTGTTTATTTGTACTTCTTTTAAATAGCAGGCAAAAGGTTTACCCTGAAGTCCTTAAAGAAGGCCTTGCAGTAGTTGATAGATCCGAGGATGGACTGGATCCACAGAGACGGTGTGTTGAGTGTGTGTGAAACCCAAGTAAGGCTTCTCTGATGTGGAACCTGGCCGGGCCATTGGCCAAACCAGACAGCCAAGCAGTAGTCAATCTCATCAATCAAACACAACCGGCCCTCTCTATTCCTATATTTTTATGCAGGAGTTTTTCCAACCCCACAGTTCTAAGGATGATGTCTGTGTTTGTGTGTATGAATGTGTGTGCATCCTAATGTAAATGTTAAATAAATACGAAGTTTAAGCGTGAGAATGAGCGATTGGGTGTTTTTCCCCCTGCGCTGCGTGTTGCCACTAACTTTGCATTTACCATAGTGCAAATTGACAAACCGACAAATGATCTGGCCTCAATACACACAAGGAAACAGATAGACCATTGTAAAAAGGATCCCCACCCAAAAACAGCTGGGTGGATGGCTGGGAATCAAAACTCCACTTTGAAACATTTATTGTCCACATTAGCGATATTTACAGGCAGAAGGAAAGAGAGCGAGAAAGAGGCGAGTCAGTGGAGATACGCGGAGGAGGACCATAACTTGGCCTCCTCACTTAATGGACCATTTTATAGGAGGTCAAGAGATTTAGGCTTTTTCCTGAGTGTGTTTGTGAGTTATTTGCAGCATTTTTATGTATGAGATTCTGCATGGAAATTCATGCAAATGTTGTAACTGTGCTTGATTCCTCTGTCCTCTTCTACCTTCCAAACTTGTCTACCACCGGTTGTGGAGTCAGTGCTCTGTGTGTGATGTATGTGCGAGCTTTTGAGCATACCACACAGGCACACTCATTTTGAATGCGGCTCTGAGTGCTTTAAGAGGAGAATGCCATGGGTAGATGAGGGGTCAGAGTCTGTGATACATCAGCAGCGGTTTCCCAATCCTCTTAGTGCCACAGTGCTCTGGGTCTAACTACTCTCCAGTAGGTAAAAATATACACGTCTTAACCCCACTAATCCCGGAAATGGAGGTTATTCAAATTTGGAAAAGCTCAGATTAGGGATTCATTGAAATACCTGCAATACCTTTTAAACAGAAAAGGAGAATATCCGTGCAATTTAGAATCAGTACACAGGTTGTTTTTTTTTAAATATATTGCCCTGAAAATAACAACCCAAACTAGCTGTAAGGATGAAGAAGACATACACACAGACACACTTAATTGTACTTCTAACAGCGACACACAATTCAAATCTAACCTTAAATAGATCATCTCTAATAGTCTTCATTACTTCAAAGCACTAGGTTCTCAAAAATGTCCTCGCTGTGAACGTCTGAAACTCAAAGTGGGTCTCGCAAAGATAAAAGTACTAGAGCACACACACACAAAGAACCCAAATTAAATAACCGCACAGGCATTAGTTTGATTATATCTAGTCCACGGGAGACATCTCAGCAAATGCATTATTTAACAATGTTTCTATCTGGTAAGCTTTTTCTTCCTGTCAAGGTTAGGTTTTGTAGACTCAGTGTGGGGTTGCCAGACTTTGAAATCCTCCTGCTGTTTAATAACAACAGATCAGATGTTTGAAGGAATATATTTATTTAAAGATGTAATCAGTAATACTTTACTGGCCCTTTCCACCAACCAGCCATAACATGTCAGCAGGGGCTCGCAGGCATTGCTGATCAATGCTAAGTGCTGTACCTCAGTGGCTGGTTAGATTGTAATTGTTCTAAATAGACAGTCAGGTCAGCTCTGTATTTGTGTGCAGTCCACTAGGTTTTATTTGTCAGAAATCAGAGAGAACAGTAGAGTAGTGTTGTAACGGACTCAGTGGGATACACAGGTAGAATCGGACAACCTGGTGACATGATAATTGCTTCTTCTTTCTGGTACGATGCTAAAATGAAGTTAAAGATGTTTGCATGTACTTTCACATCCATCTCCATTAAACCAGCACTAGTACATTGTTAAGTCAGCTTTGAGTTTGTTAGGAGAGACTTAAAGGAGAACTTCGGTCGATTTAAACATGCAGCTTCATTGCTCAAGCTACCCTTGACTTGCGAGTACCGAAGACGCAAACAAATTTGGTCCAGCCATTACAGAGCTCCGTGAACGGAGATGTAGCATTGAACGCTAACAGCATGGGGTCAGAACTTCACACTGTGTTTTAACCGTCTTAACATGCTCCACATCTCACACCAGAAGTTATGCAACATCAGCAGACACCTTAGCACACAGCACTGTAGCGTGTATGACTCAAAATGAATAAAAAAGTAGTTAAAACAGTGTGTTTGTGCAAGGAGCTACTTACCTGTTTGTTGACATCCGTGTGTTCCGGTAGCTAGACCAAACTAGTCAATCCGTCGAGCGTGCACTTACTCCCTCACTGGCGGAGACGGTAACGTATTCCAGCATTTTCGTGTTTATGTTCATACGTACATGTCCATGTTACAGCCTGACATGAGCCATGAGCCTTACAATAGCCTGTTTAGCCTGTTAAGTGCACACTCGATGGATATGCTAGTTTGGTCTAGCTACCGGAACACACGGATGTCAACAAACAGGTAAGTAGCTGCTTGCACAAACACACTATTTTAACTACTTTTTTATTCATTTTGAGTCATACACGCTACAGTGCTGTGTGCTAAGGTGTCTGCTGATGTTGCATAACTTTTGGTGTGAGATGTGGAGCATGTTAAGATGCTTAAAACACAGTGTAAAGTTATGACCCCATGCTGTTAGCGTTCAATGCTACATCTCCGTTCACGGAGCTCTGTAATGGCTGGACCAAATTTGTTCGCGTCTTCGGTACTCGCAAGTCAAGGGTAGCTTGAGCAATGAAGCTGCATGTTTAAATCGACCGAAGTTCTCCTTTAAGTAAGAGATATAAAAGGTAACCATCGCCACAGGACTCCCATGCCACTTCATACTGTTCCTTGGTATTCAGCAGATTTGTGACATTGAATGTATACTGGCAATGGAAAGAGTCAATCGAATATTTTCAGAGGGTTTTGGCCGTGTTTAAAAAAACCCACATACACGCGGTAGTTTTGGTTTTAAAATCATTTTATTTCTTTGACTAAAGGGGAGGGGGGTGGTTGTTCTGGTTCTGGCAAAGCCAAAAACTATTCCTCACACTTGTACTCCACTTATATTCACAGGATTCCCACAGCAATCGCTAATCGCTGCTCTGTCATCCACTTATCTGGAATTGAAGTGCACTGCTTCCAGCTGAGGGCCTTGAAAACAAGATGCAGTAACCACCAGCATCAGGACTCCATCTAAAATCCAGGGTGTGTTATTCATGTTGTTATAATACTGGTTAATTATGGAGCTCATAACCAGAGTCAGTGAGCTGAGTCAATGCCTAACTATGAAGTCTGCACAAACAAATTGAAACTGTTTGGATCAACCAAGCTTAATCTCTATAAACTGCTCCCTCCAGTTTGAACTGCAATTAACTTAACAGCCTAAAAGGCACTGAGGGTGCCTGGTAAAGTTTGCAATTTGGAGAGGCATCCAGATGAGCGTGCCAAAATCAATCTGAAAGGGAACTTATTTTGTCAACTGACTCGCCCACCTGGAAGATTCTTTTATAATGGCCCTGTCTCCAAACATCTGTTGAGGGCTCTGCAGCGAGGATAAAGAGAGCCAGGCACAAGTGTTTGCTCAGAAAGTAGACAGTGAGACAGGTGACATCATTATGCTAATATTCAGGCATCTCTTACAGGGATGTAATTTCTTCCTGTTTTAACTAAGTTTAAACAGACAAGGACAGAGAGAAAGGATCAAGTTAAAATAAAGCAAGAAATCTGAATCGGTAAGACCACTTAACCATACACTCACTGATTTTAAGTGCAAATACAAATTTCCTTTTATAGTTGAAAGTTGACTCTTAAGTACTTGAACTGAACAGTGAGTGCATGGGAAGAAATTTAGGGGTTGCTGTAATAAAATTAGGGAGCGTGCCTTTAAGCCTGTCACAGCCCTTTTGAGCATGAAATGGTATTAGTCTTTTATGGCAGTTGGGAGAGGATCTAATTCTGAAGAAAGTCACTTTGATCTATATGAATCAGTTTGGATGATAACCGGGATTATTAGTTGTCACAGGCGAGTGTCAAACGACCAACATAATATCATTATCTATTAAGTAGCAGTCACAATCACAAAGACTATACTCAGACTTAAAGTAGTGTACTAATTTCTCAATTTGCACCATTTAAAGACAATATCACAAAAAATATATATATATTTTTTTTTATTACACAAGCTCCTCTGGTGCCATGTTTTTGCTAAAAATCACATTGAATTGTTTACAATATGCCACCAAAGGAAGTCCAATCAGTGCAGCCAACTCTATTGTTAAGTTCATATAGCGTTTTGCTAGTTAAGGTTATCTGAAGTTTGGAAGTAACAGGAAATTAAACATAGCAATCTTTATGATTCGCCTGGAAAAAAAGACTGTTGACAACTTCAAGGTCGATCATGATCTGAAATCGTCCACCCCTTGTGTCAAATAAATTACATTTTAAGGAAGAGCTTCGCGATGTGTGTGTGTGATGCTTTTTTGACAGTTTCAGTCTATGCATACTGCAACTGTGTAAAACTGTCTGTTTGCAGGTGTGAGCAGACACGTGATAGAATATATTTCTGCACTCGTGGATGTTTAACTGTTCCGAATGTACCTTGGGAAGCCTGACACATTATGCAGCTTGACACTCTGTGATCCTTTGCTCTTATCTGGCACAAACACAAAGCTCAGGCAAGCGCCGCCACCTGGTCCAGATTCAAGGTAGGCTTTTCAACCCTGTAAATGTCAACAGGACAACTGCTCAACTCTGCATAGTTACCATGACGACGGGACACTTGACAGGCACCGTGCACAATGGGATGTTTTGGTCTGACAGAAATGAGCTTGAGCTGTCAGCGGCAGACAGGTGGACAGGCTGGCTGGGAGATATGTGTGAGATGCAAGATACACGTGAAGAGAGACAGAAAATAAATGTATGGAGGAGAGAGAAAGGAAAGATAAGGATAAGAGGATATCTGCAATGGTTATAATATAGAGTGTAAACAGAAATGCATTAACAAAGAGAGGAAAAAGAACAACTTTTTCAGGTTTATTAGAGGAAATCCTCAACAATCAAGAAGGATTGAAAGAGTAAAATCCGGGGAAAGAAAGAGGAATATAGAGATAGAAAGTGCGAGATGGCTGGTCTTCTATCCGTGGGCATAATTTTCAGGGCGACAAAAGGGCAGGCAGGCAGAGGGGAACCGAATCCTGGTCCGTTTGTCTCCTCAAATGGCCTCTAGGGACTGTGTGAAATGGCCCTTTTCTTCTTGGTCCTTTTCAGCACTAAACCCCATCTACATGACAAACAGTGTCACTTTGAAGCTGCTTGTGTCATCTCTCCCTATCTGTCACTCATTCCTGACCTTTTGCTCCTGCCTCTCATCTTTCTTTTTCTTTTTTTTCTTTCCACAGTAATTCACTTTTTTTTTCTGTCACCGCCTCCCTTTCACCCTCTATCCTTTCCATTTATCTTTGATATCAGCCTCTGTGCAAAAAAACAGGTCTTTGGATCGGAGGAAAATGGCAAGGACATTTCAGCTGCTCTGACTGTGTGTTATATTATTTGAGGCATACTAATTAGACAAAGGCCCAATCAGATTTTAATAGTGTTGGTTACACAACAATTCAGTTGACTAAAAACTTTTGACAATTTTAACACTGAATTTTCAATTCACTCTAACCAGATCAACAGTTAGCAGTCAGGTAAAGAATGTTGTTTGGACATGTTTGGTAAGTGCAACGAACCCTTTGGCATTCAGAGACATGCGGACAAAACACACAGATGATTCAGTGGCACCCTGAGGCCAATCACTATCTTCAACCTAAAAAATATGTGCATATCTGTGTACATCAGCAATGTGTCATCCTACCTGGTTGAAGCGCTCCAACCTCTCCTTGACCTCAGCCAGTGTAGGGTTCGGGCTGCGAACTTTGACCTCTGGGTTTCGTCTCTGGGCATGCAGGCCATTTCCCACAACTCTGCCAGAATAGCTGCAGGAAAAGGAAAAGTGGCATCAGATTTTGAGAAAAAAACATGGGAATATTTGTATAAGATATCCAGTTGTTCAAGACTGACAAACCAGCAGCAGTGTTCTGATGTTATTTTGCTTTATACCAATAGTTAACATGCAGCGCGGTATGTGTTTGTTATTGTGGGTTTCTTTACTGTTGATCTTTCATTATTGTTTGTACATGTCATGATGTATCATTTTACTACCTGTATATCGAGGACCACAGTGTAAATAAGTCTGCACTTTACTGAGTTGTGCTTGAAAAATGAGCAATGTAATTTTCTTCCATGTCAAATAAACAAAACTAAAAACCAAAGAGAAACATCATCATTATGTAGTCCATCAATGTCTGTGTTTAGAAGTCTGCCAACTGTACCACAGCACTTCTTCAACATAATCTAAAAACCATTAGGGCCTCATTTGTCAAAGGCAAAACACAGGGCATGTTGCACGGAAAACATTAAAAAATCCATTATGCACATAGTTCTGCGTCAACATTCAATCAAATGTGTTCAAAAATCACTTAATGCTGCTTTTATGTTCCTCTGTGATTGGGAATATTTTTTAATGAAAATATGACTGAGCGTGGCCTTGTAAAAATGAAATTGAGAGACATGGTGAGCTGGACCCTTTAATCCTTGGCATGCTCCGTGGGTCTGCAGCTCGGCGGGGATTATAGCTGTTGATTTTGTCGGAGCTGTTGTTGAGCTGATGTCAGGGAGGCTAACATTTCAAGCTGCCTGATGTGGGAGGGTGGAGTGTTTTAATAGAGCATAATAGAAACAAAAGTTGTTTTGGCAGAAATAAACATCGTATGTATCATGACGCATTTAACCACAGTCAAGGCTCTAGAATGAATTTATTGAACATTTTATAGATTTAACGACTGAAATGTTTGAATCATAAAATTGATAACATTGCTGTTTATTGTTCTGAAGGGGCATTTGATGATACTGTACTGGCAGAAGTACCTCTGTGTTTAGCAAAGCAAGCTTGCACTGGAGTGTTGTGTTTGAATCTTAGGTCAGATAGGGAAATCAGTATTGGATTAACACACACAGACACACGCACATACAAAGCCATTTTGTCTTGTTTTTTTCTGTTAAGCATTTTGAAGATTGGCACCATCATGTATTATAGTGGGGAGAAAAGGAGATCACTGGATTTTATATATCTTTCTGAAATTGGCCAATAACTAACTCTTGTAACTAACTAACTAAATTGACCACAATCTCAACAAGTCTCTGTTGTTCTATGTTTGCAGACTCTATTGATGTTGGCTACTGTTGCTCTCTATCAGTGGAGCAGAAAGGGAGAGTGCCCACTGTGCACATGGTCACGTCCTTTTGAGTGTCATGGAAAAGTCCTTCATGAAGATATCCACGGTCTTGCAGCATTTAACAACTTCCACAAATTGTCCAGATGCTTGTATAAGCAACCGAGAAAGAAGGTCAAGTTACAATCTGCTCACATATGGCTGATAAAGGTGATTAATACATGTAAATTGCTACAAATTGCTACACTGAGCCCCTTTAATCTATAAGGTTGAACAATGTCCGAGAAAACCTTTATTATATATGCATATCTTCGCCTGAGTTTTGATCGACCAGTCGTGCATATCCATTATCTTAACAATTACTACTAGTAACTGGTAGGACAGTGACGAGTGAGTAATTTTAGGAAATAATAAGACAACAGCCTGTCAGAGAGAAGTGCTGACACACTGTGCCCTGTACAAGTTCATCAATATCTTGCAGAGAAAGTTTAAGTACATGTACTTTCACATTCATTAATATTGCAGAGATGCTATTAATGTTTAAACTTTCTCACCTTCTTCCCAAAACTCAGCACTAATAATGCTATCGACATCCAAAGTAGACACACATTCACTTATCCCCCTTGTACTCCAGGGTCATCCCAAATATATATGCTCCCCGCCTCTCTAAAGTTAAACTCCAACAACCCATGCTGCTACTTCTATCAGTGATGGTGCACTTTTGGTTACTTTAAAGCCTTAGAGCTGTTAACCATTTCAAAGTGCAGATACACGGACTTTTATAGCTTTGCTACACACTCATAAAGTTTGATATTTTTGACTCCACATCCATTATACTGTATTAATTACACTGAGAATTATATGTTGATGTTAATCTCCCACGCATGGGGGCTCTAACAGCGCTGGAGAGGAATGACATATACTGGCATTAAATCAATGGATGCTTCCACTGGCAGTACGAGGCTGATAAAGTCATTATGGATTGTGTAAGTGAACGTGTTTATATGGATGTGTTTATGGGCATGTGGCCGAGCATGCACACACTTGCACATGTTCATGTGAATATGAGCAGAGGCAATCATAAAAGTGCTGAACTCAAGATTCTCAGGCCTGTGATCTAAGCAATGTCCCGATAAGGTCTGCGCTTTTTCGGCTTGCTGAAGCAGCGCTTTTGCGGATCGGGCCCATAAAAATGCAAAAATTTCTCGCTTTAGCCTCTCCCGCTACGCATTATTTTACATCCCATTCTTGTTTATTTCCTCCTTCAATTACTTGTTCCGCTTTAGTCTATTTGCAAAGTGGATGGGTCGACCCCCCCACCCCTCCCCCAGCTTCAGACACACAAACCACTGTCTGCTTTGACAACAACTGAAGCTCTTAATTGCCGGCGGCTCTGAATCTTCTCTTGTCGAGATGGAAACAATCGATAGCTTTTCGACTTTCACCCCCATCCCCACCCCCACGACATAAATGATAAATTGAAGAATCAAAGAGCTCCCTAAGCAGTGGTTGAAAAGTGGGGGCCTGTGTGTTATGCGTGTCTGTCTCCAGGCTTGGCTTGGGATAACAGTGTTGGCGCGGAAATGAGCTCATCAGATGGGATGCTAATGAAAGGGAAGTGTCAGGGTGAGTTTGGCAGTCAGTTAGGCCTGGAACTTTTCAACACAAAGTATGTTTGATATTATTTAGAAGGGATATGACGACTGACACAGCAGGACATCCCAGAGCTGATTACCTGATAGACAGAACATTTATTGCAGCAAATCTTTGGACGGAACTGGAGCAGACATCAGATGCTGTGATATGATTCCTGCCAATGGCAATAATGTACTGTTTCAGAATAGTTCTCACCATGTCCCAGTGAATCAAAGAGTGACTGTGAACCATAAGATTGTACAAGAAGAATAAAAGGCTGCAGCACCCACATGATATCTCTCTTTTGTATGGTGAATCAATGAATCTAATCAACAGTCTGCCCTTTCCTCTTAAAAAATGACTACCTACACATGTCTGATTTCTGACTCATAGCTCCCTGACTCCTTTCTACGGAATTGACTCATTCTCCTCTGAATGCCCAATTGATGCACTTTCCTAAAGGCGGCTTTGTCTGTTCTCTTCATTCCCTCTGCCTGGAGCACAGACGAGCAATGACCTCCGCTCCCTGATGCTGACCGCAAACTGAACTGTCTTGATCTTTTGGAAGCCTGAAGGAATGCTCGTGGGCTGCAAGGCAGAAAACAGAGCTTAAATATTAATCTCCCAAGGTGTACGGGGAGATAGCAGAAAAGAAAATATGTGCATTTTGAGGGCACTCGTGTGCCTGAGCAGTTCGGTGTATATGCTGTAAACAAAGCGAGACTATAACATGAATAATAACGTTTCAAGGGTGTGTAAACATTTGATGAAAGGGTCTAGTGAAGGTTTGTCATAGCCAGAGTGAGGGGGCTTCTAGTAGATTGGCCCCAGGTAAGGTAGATTCTGGAAGTCTTTCATCTGTGTTCAGCTCTTGACTGATCACCGAGGTCTGGCTGGAAGGATAACGATCCCACAACACCCACCAGGGATTCAATTAGCTAGAATATTTGTGTAAATATGTGCATGTCTCCCTTTAACTACAGGTAAGGGGTCATCTCGGCATCTCCTCAAACACCTCACTCTTTTTGCAAGTGAAATCATCATAGGACTTAAACAAACATAGCACCACAAAGAGCTTCAAACTAGACTGAGTCGTTCTTATTCTTCTCAACTTTCCTCTCATTGCCTTTTTTCAACCTCTTGAAGTTTTTATATATACGCACGTGATTGCTAGAGACTTAAAAGCTGACCCGCGGACATTACAAAATAAACACAAGGCAGGTAGTCCTGTTTGATTGTGATATGTCTACAGTAATGGCTTAATTGCATTCATACCGCAAGCCGTCTGCTGAGATCTTTGCCAGGATCCTAACAGCTAATAAGATTATCCACAAGTATCTGCCAGGGAGGCATGATATTTCTGATGTGCTTCAGCTTTCACATTAGGATTGAAAAGCATCCCGAGGTCACATGCCGTGCTCGGGGCTTGACATTTTATGCCAGGAATTCTATGTTAGCACACTGTTCTGGATCTTTGCTTCGGTAATTAGAGTCAATAATCATCGTGTTGTCGCTCATTTCTTGAAATCCTCAAATTTATTAAATCAATGCCCTTATGCAGTGTGTTAATAGGATAACATGTTGAATAATACTGAAATGTATTGCGCTGAGAATCATCTCTGAAGATATCAAAATCACTCCTGCAAACACCAATATAATTTCTCGCTGGCAGCATATAAAGGCTGAACTACACAGGTCCTAACAGATTGTCCTTGTAGACCCTGTGTGTCACAGTGACATTATGCGGAGACAAGGGAGATGGCATACAGCAGTTTCTGCCAGGAAGGTAATCCTGCATCAATGTAAAACTGTGCCAGGGACACAAAAAACACATGTATCATAAATGTACTGTAATTAAAAAAATGTCTTCCACCAAAAGTCAAGACTCAACTTGAGGCAAAGGCCCTGGCAAATAGGTGACGATAAACGAGGAAATTTGCATTTAGAAAGCATGACATTTAAATAACAAAAAAGGTGATCCACAAAAGTCAAGTCCTAACTGCCTGCTACTGACTCACATGTCCTTCAAATGTGCACCAGTACAAACTATTCACATGAATACTTAATTAACTTTTTAACAGTTTAATCTTAAAAAATGCAGGGTAATTCTGAGTGATTAATTGGACTAAAGCTTCTTCTGCCTATTCAAAAGAATAGACATGAAACGTGTTTGGATCTTTTTCGGCAGTCACATTTTCTGCATGCAAATTGATTTGGATGAATGATTCCTCTGAAATAAACATCAGGCTGAATCAGAGCAAACTGAAGGAGGAAAAGTGTCAATGAGGAATGATTAAGAGGAGTGAGGTTGTTTTCAGCTGAGTGAGTGTGTGTATTTTCATGTCTGTGGGTGGTACTATTTCAGCTGAGGAGGGGATTGGATTAGAGCTGGTGGTACTGCTGTCAGGGTAAACAGCAAATTGTTGGTTTGTCATGATTAATAAAGCCTCTCCCCACCCTCCCGGCTGTTCTGGGTATGCAAGATTGAACATGTGTTGATTCCTATGATTAAAACACATTGGGTCATGCCAGCTGCAGTATTAAAAGATGTCATCTTTAAGGCTTGGTGCTCACTGTGACATCTCTGGAGTTTTTTGTCTTGCTTTATTCCCCACCAATAACTGCACATTCAAGTACCGTCAACATTACACTTTGTGTAGGTGGCAAGGTGGCAATTACCACAAATGATACATTTTTTATGCAATGCAGACAACGACAAAAGGACTTCAAATGCATGCTCCACAGCTTTTTCATTGCTCACACACACACATGCCTCCATAACTGAATATTTTGCCTGTAGTAAACACTTTGTTAACTGTGAACATTGCTGCTGAAGTCAAGAAGAAAATAACTGCCATAGGAAACATTGTGTTTTCACCAGTAGTAACTAAACATGACAGCTGAAAGTGAACATGATGAAATAAGAAACACTACTAAAATGTTAGTACAAGAACAAGAGCTTTAAATCTTTAGCTTTATTGATTTAGCATCACCATTCTAGTCTGACCAGTGGATAAACAATATAATTTCTCAAGCGATTAGTACTATCACATACTTTAAAACCTACATCGGTAGATTCCATTATTTTTCATCAAGGTATGCATTTCCAAAGCTAGGACCATGATACTTTTATGGTCTATTGCTAATTTGATAGTTTTATGAGGTGACATAAGTCTGCATAAGATAAAAACATATACTGCTCAACATAACACCGAGCCTGTAACACTAAAATATAGCATTACAACTTTCTCTTCCTGGAACAAGAGGACCTGAAGTCACGAGTGAGGCCAGTAGTCAGAGAGCAAGGGAGGGGTTGAGGAGATGTTTTGTAGCCAGCTAACTTTACGAGCAGTGCTTGGACATGTTGAAATACTCTGAGCAGGAGGTTTTGTTCTGAAAGGCCAGACTGTTCTCACACACACTGTGAGCTCAGCAGCCATTCACCGTACTAACACTGAGCACATGAACAGGCAACCGGTCAAAAGCCACTTTGCAAACATTTAATCAACTTGACATATGTGCACATGCTGTCACCTCCGACAGTAAACATGAACATGTTTGAGCGCGCGCAAATGTTTCGCAAGCCTGTGCCCCGTAATGCAGTGTGAACGTACACAGTTTATCGTGGGTTTCCAATGATAAACACAGTATAAGTAAATATTTCAAGCCAAACTACATACAAAATGAAGCAACGGTAAAATCTTTGGCTGCTCTTATAGAAGATTTCCAAACCCCTGGCAGTATGTGCTGTAACTTGCTGTGCTTCAAAGACAACATTATTAGAAAGGAAATACTCAAGGTCTTAATATGTGCAAGGAGAAACAGCAAGCACATCAGGAGAGGTCGGCTACAGGGCATGCAAACTCAAACAGTGTGCTTTTCTTTCTATGCTCCATTCCCACCCCCTACCTATTATTTTGCATTCTTAAACGATCTCTAAAAGTCCTGCAAGAGGCCATGTCTTCAGTTCAAGTCATCTTTATTCTTCCTCTTAATTTCTATGCCCACTATCCCAAACTCCATTTAATCCTGCTTCCTCTCTCTTTGCTCTCGTGGCTTTCTTTTGTAACCCAGCTGGTAGCCACATGAACACGCTGAACGCCACCAGTAGCTGCAGTCACTTGGAAGCTTTAACAGTACCTGGGGCATGCAGTCTTGGCTTAATTCTAACTCTCATTTTATTCCCAGCTCTGTGTTTTTCCCCTCTTTATCTGTCTCCTCATATCTTTTGACCTCACCTCCTCCTTGTTCCAGCTGGCAGCTTGGGGATTTGGAAATGAAATAGTTCTATGGCCCGTCTTGTCCCAGTGAGACACCGGCATAATAGTTGTTCAGAAACACAGCGGATAATAAGGCTGACTTTGAGAAAACTTGTCCCAAGTTCAGCTACTAGAAAAGCTCAAAAATGTCTGGTTAATTCACTGCAACTGTTCTGTTTCATCAAGTATTGATTGCTGGTTTCCACTGCTGAAAACTCGATGCAACGAGAGTCAAAATTATTTGCCCAAATGTTGCGAGCCACCCAGTTAATCTCTTAAAGAGCTGAGTCAAGGGTGCCATGTGATTTGGTAGACCTGGCCGGTAGCCCAGTGGGCCCTCTGTTATGCTCCCTTGCAGCGTCTGTACTGAGTGATGAGTCAGATATGTAGGCAGAGTCAGGGCAGGTCAGGAAAATAAAGAGCAGCAGAGGCACTGCAGTCATGATGGCAACTCCACATGGAGATCAAAAATCACAGTCAGCTGTTGAACCCAGCAATCTCATCTCTCTTGTTTTGTAGTTTGTTTGAGCCTGTTTTGATGATTTCATACTAAATAGCTTCTCCTTGCGCTTGGGAAACGTCTGCATGACTAATCAAGTGATGTGTGCAACTTATTAAACTTGTTTTGCCTGCATAATCACTCGTCTTTCGTTCATCGAACTGTCCTCCTCTAAATGAAATGTGTTCCCTACAACATAGGTTTCCAACACTGTTGACATGTGACACCTTAAACGTTCCGTGTGTTTACAAATTGCCATGCCCTCCTTTTCCAAGTATGTAGGAAAAGCTACAGTGGCTGGTAAAAACCTGAAAAATGTGAAAGGCCTTATTTAGAGCAAGCGTTTATTTCGTCTTGACTACAATAGAAACATGGTTGTGCAATTGGTCGAATCTGTGGAAGGTGAGTCATTCCCTCTTTAGATATAAAAGGCTCATTCTTAGGAGACGAAAACACAATTCTTGTTTTCAGTTGATTTAAACTGTTGAAAACACAATACATAAAACATAATAAAAACAAACCTTATTTTGTGAAGCAGTTGTTTTTCTTTTCTCCTGTCCTGTTAATCATCTTATGACCTTTGGGGATCATGGCCCCCTTAGTTGGGAGCCGCTAACCTAGATTAATTGCAGTAAAGTGCAGAAGACATGTCCTTTCACTATTGATGATGGAGCTTCACCCCACAAACATAAACAATCCAGAGGCTGCGTCAAACTCCAGTTACACTAACTGCAGGGTTATGTCATTTCAGCCAAGATGAAACATTTTTCTCCGGGACGTTTAAGTTAATGAATCTTTACAGTTTTTGTCTCGGACTTCACCTGAGGCACGACACCTGTGCTGAGCTGAACGTATATCTGTCTTCATGGCGCTGTGGGCCAGTGAAATATGGCTGTTTATGGCTGTGTGGTTGGGTTGGAATTACACACCACTATGTTGGTCTCAACTGCTTTGCCACTTCTTAAGGGGTCCCCGGGTGATTTTACCAAGACCAGGCCGGTTTATTGAGTGGTTGCACTGTAACAGCTATATGGTTGAAGGTCCAATGGCTCGAATTACTCATGGCGATTACGCACTCAGTGCAATAAAAGGTGTTACTTCACTTATGAATGGCTCCCTTCATACCGTATGTTTGTTTTCAATATACTTTTTTAATGCTCTCAAATACATGTACATGGTCTTTATTGAATCCGGTCAAATATCCAAACAGTATTTCTCCTCTACCCCGTTTTAAATTTGCCCATTACAGCCAACACTTATCTCTTTCATTAAGTATTACTGAGGGCAATCAAGCTTTCACACACAATCGTTATACTCAGATTTCCTTTTATTTGTGTCATGCACATTTCTCTCTTTTTACAGTGACCAGGGCTCCATGTGGCGAAGCAAAGCAGCCTGTCTGAATGTTTACTCGTCGCTATGTTTGTTTGTGTGCTCAGCTTGGTAGCGTGGTTGCTGTTGACTGGATGTGTCTTATCAGATTGCTGGGTGGATGGAGATGAAAGCTGACCCCCGTCCCCTCTCAGCCAGTAGACCATGGGCTTGTGGAGATGTGGCCCACTGCTAATAGCGGGCTGGAACTCTCTTTAGAATAGGGATTTCCAAACTGCTTAGTGCCAAATTAATACACACAAATGGTAAAACATGTTCTCATTCAGTGGGTTTTAGCTGATTTATAAACCATTGACTGTATAAAATATAGTTTCCGGGTCTGACAAGTGAAGCTAATGTGAAAGTGCTTTAAACTTAGATTCTTACTGATGGCTGGCTGAAAGCGACTCGACTGGTTTCAAAAAGGAGTCCAGTTGTTTTTAAGCTTATGAGAAAATAACACTACTTCTTTTCTTGATGTATTACATTAGTAAACAGTTTTTCTATTTTATGACAAGTTAATGGTTTTTACTGCTAGTTTCAAGTCTTCCTCAATACATCATGAAATAATCTTGTAAATTTTGCTCTCATTTAGAGTAAAATAGATGATAAATTTGGATAATGCTATAGGGTATGCCTATCTTGTGATTGAGAAGTTGTTACTATGGTGTGTCTACAAGTTGTCATCCAGGATGGAATCAGGGTAGTCATAAAACATGTGCATTGTCCCCAGCACCACTCTCTTGTCAAAATGTGTTAAGTTCGGGCTCCAAAAAAACAAAATGCAGATGGCCATAATGCCAAACTTGAGGCTTCAAAATAGTAGTCTGCAAACCAATGGGTGATGTCACGGTAGTATTACTCTTGGTATGCACTGCAGACCAAAGTTACACTTACACTTCCTGAATACATCAAGCTCTAAAGTTTAAATTTAGATGTTGCCTGAGTCCCTATTGGTGGTGGCAAACCTCAACAAGTTCCCTGGGTACTTCCCTGGGTTCAGCCCAACCTGTTTAAGTATGCTCTCCAGGTCACTGTGACCTGGGCCAACCCAGAGAAGAATCAGAAAGCTGGAACAGAGACTGAGCAAGAGGGAGGGCAATGGGTTTAAAGAGAGAAAAACAGAGATGGGAAAATGATCTACGACTGAGCACAGTGACTCACTTAGCATGCACATACATTTACAGGTAATCACATACTGTGATTACCTTGTACCCGGGAGGTGTTTGATACTCATCATCAAGGCTATTCTAGCCGTCTATGTCTATTTCCGTCTGCAGGCTAGGTGATGTCTACAATATCTAGTTTGGCTCATCATTAGCACATTATAGGCTTCCACATACCCAAGCATGTTTCATTTCAATGCTACTCCAGGCTAATGAACAGGTATCGATTTATCTAACAATCACCGCAACTGAAGAGCTGAATTAATTTGGTGTAAGTGAGTCGCTCTTGCCAACAAACTGCTCTTCCTCTCTCTCTCTCTCTGTCTCACACACGAACACACACGCACACGCACACACACACACACACACACTCTCTCTCTCTCTCTCTCTCTCTCTCTCTATTACATACATGTATTTCCTTCATCCCCGTGGCTGTGTAAGCAAATCCTGACATTAATAAATCAAATCAAAGTTGCAGCAGAGTCTAATGTACCGTTTATGCTCTATATGAAGCCATCGGATCTAACATGTACGACATGTAATTAGTTCTGCGCCCAATTTTCTGAGATAATGATGAAGGGTTAAGATATTTTCTCATGCAGAAATAATACAAAACATAAATTACGGTAATTGGGCTACATTTCAATACAGTAACAAGACCATGCTTGCAAACTGAATTGCTGGTCTGACAGGAGAGCAATAATGCTTCCACACTGCACCCGTGTGGCCAATAGTATTTATTGAAAGCCTGTAGTACCAACTGTTGGGCCACTATGCTTTCAACAGCATTAGTTCAATTAAAAGGGGAATTCTGGTATTTTTAATTCTGGGCCCTATGTTTATATCTTATGTTGTAAATCATTGTGGGCAACACTGACTGAGTATGTCCACTAAAAAGTATGTGTTTTTGCCACTGATGGGCTCATATTGTTATTCTAAGTGACATTACAGAAAGGGTTCCGACCTTTTTGTGAATGAGTAACATCCTACCAGAAACAGTTACCATGTCACTCTTGCAAAATTCACCAGCCTCCATCTGAAAAAACATTAAGTTTATCACTGTAAGCCATACTTCCATCAGGTTAAACACAATTTAGTTTCATTCAGTTTTCTGTCATCATCTCAGCTCAAATCAGTTCACTTAATGCCCCTAATTATTAAACTTGTTACATTAGTCTGCTATACAGTGGTTCAGTGCTTTACACAAATAGTATGCAATACAATGTTCTAACTTAGACTGTCATACAGTAAAGACTACTAATATGCAAAAACGATAAACTGCCATTTACATCAACCAAAAAATAAAAACATGTGTGTCAAGAGGTGGTGTTGTCCATCCTCTGGAAGTTTAATTTCACTCTCCATGTATGCTGAAGCTACTCTACACCAAGTCATTACCATTAAACCACTAAAACTATAACTAACAACTTTAGTTTTCAGCCAAATAAATACACTTTTCTCATAGGAAGTGAGGGAAAGTTGCCACCCACACACAAATCCTACAAATAAGGTTGACTTCTTGATTACATGAAAATTTAACAAATTAAACCAAGAAGAGCTTCCATTGTCTGTCTCTACTGCTTGAGACAAATGGAAACATACAATATGGGGACAGCGTTTAAAACCTTAATAGTCTCTGGTAGCAGTTACATAGATTACCAGCTGTAATTGGCCCGTGGTTTGCTTTGAGGACATTCCCAGGCCTGACTGTCCCGACTGTGTCTGTCACTGGGTGTAACTGCTCCCCACCTCTCTGTGTCGCCTGCGCCCATGTACCAGCAGACGCACAGCAGGCTGAGTCAACAGACCACACAGACTTCTGGGAAGAGACCATGCAGCGCCATTAGATTACAGAAACAAGAAAAAGTCGTGTCAGTCTTGCCCACATACACAAATCACATGCAGACAAGCATCATTTCCTGGCAAAGACAACAATTTTCCTCTTGTACATATGCGCCCACATGCACACAATCGCTCACACGCACTGTCTTCTCTGTGTTTCTCACAAAAATGCACTAACAGCCCCATCTTTGTTTGTATCATCAGATTACAGGTGTGTTTTTAAAATGTCACCGATGACTCTAAATGAGAGAATGTCACACGTTAAAGGAGGATGTGTAATTTTCTGCTAGTCCCTGCAATAATCATGGTTGACAGTGCTCGAGCTGAATTTAATTTGAGCACACAGCTGCCCTGTGAAATTAATTTGAAGCTCGTTATGGTTAACCCTTTTAGACCTAAGCACAAAAAAGGCTGTCTGGGCCTGGCGTTCAATTTTGGCAGTAAGATAGTGATATATTGCTATCATCAAGTGTTACATAAAATGTTGTCATGTGAATTACTGAACCTGTAGCACCGACAGAAGGAAAAGGTGTTGAGCCACAACTAGCCACCAGAACAGCTTCAATGCTCCTTGGCATAGACTGTGTCTGGACCTCTCCTCTAGGAATTAACTCAAGTAAGCCAAGTGTGCAGCATACATTTATACTCAAATACCTGTTGAACGCCCATAACCTCTAATGTGAAATGATTAAGCATATACCTAAGTCAATGCCATTGTTATTCCAGTAGGTGGCAGCATTAGCCAACTTCAAGTTCCACCAAACAACTGTGTGATTTTGAGGATATTGTCTATGTAGCAGGATAGAGGCATACAGGATGTATGTCAGAGAAAGAAACAGAGGAGGGAAGACACATTTGTTAAAATGTGCTTCAAAGGTATATGAATTATACAATAGAGCAAGAGTTTTTGATGTAATGTTAATGGAGGAGGGAAAAAAATAAAAAAGAAAGAAAGAAAGAAAGAAAGAAAGAAAGAAAGAAAGAAAGAAAGAAAGAAAAAGAAGTGACAAAATAGAAAGAGAGATTAATGTCACAAGACCTACAAGAGCGATGAATCTATCTCCTCTTCCAGCCACATGCCAACATGCCGAGGAGGGCATGGATAACTGAGGTTAGAGGTCTGGGGGGAGCCGGGGGGGCAGTTGGTGTGTGGACGGCAGACAAGGGCAGGCAGGGGCAGAGCCAGGAGAGTAAACTATGCCCAAGAGCACAGACGGGTGGAGTGGACCATGATCCTCTGGTGTGGTACGACCACCTGTTTGTCTGTCTGTCTGTCTGATCCGGGTCGGGATGGCGTGATCTTGTGCTTAAGGTTGACAGCTTCAGTGTAAACTAAAAACCAGTCGAGGGGTTCACTGTGGATAAAACTAAATATACTATACCTCGTGATTTTATGTACTTCTAATAAATCTGTATGTAATAGCTGGTTTTGCAATCACAGTTGAGGCTCAGTGTGTACAAACGGTATCATAAACATGGACTAAGACAGAAAAAAGGCAGTATAATGTCACATCTGGACTGTACTGTATACGCTGCCTGTGTAAGCAAAGAGCGCTCAGTGCAAACAGTCTAGTTTCAGCTCAAACATACAGTGCGTTTGACTCGAGGCAACAAACATACTCAGACATACCCACACAGAGAGTGGAGAAGGCTTGCGAGGGTGTTGAGTGAGGGGGTCAGAGATCAGACTCTCTGCTGCTGCAAAGGGCACGTGGGAGCACAACTCACACCCATCCTCTGCCATGTGTGCACAAGACACACACAGACAACTGCGCAGTGCTTGTATATGCTCATATACCATCAGAATATAGGCATACTCCAAACACACACACACACACACACACACACACACACACAAGCAGAAATAGTCCCCAGACATTTAGTGAGATGGACATTTGAGAGCATATTGTAGATAGAGAGATAAGGAGGCGGTTCTAACTATGGCTACCCGACACCAGAATAACATATATAGGATTATACTGCAGTGATGTGTAAACTGCTGCTAAGGTCAGTGAGTTAAGAGAGAGTGACTGTACCAAAGGCAGAGAAAAGAAGGGCAAAGTTGAGGGAGCTATTATCCAAATGTAGTCAGGCAGATGGTAGCACTGACAAACACGGCCAAAATGGTTTTCTTGGCAGAATTCCCAGCCATAACTATCATGTTTGTCATGATCAGGCTTATCTGTCAATCTGCCACAGGTTGGGCACTGGACACATCATCAGTAAACTGAATCTAAGAAGTCTGGGTTTGGGTTGAGAGGCTTGGACCGTAGCTGCTCAAAGTTGTCCCTAAGGTGGAGAGTCATGGATAGGATTACTTTTTTGTTTTTCACAGGATTGGTCCTCTTTGCTGTATGTTCTGTACTCCTGTACTGTTCCAATACATCACAGCATCTCTAGTGCATTTGTGATTTTGCCAGTCTTCCCCTTGAAAGAGAATAATTTATGGAGTTGGTGATGGAGCTTAGAAGATTTAAGAAATCGAATTATGTTGCTGGCCTTGTCATCACCCCAAACAAATGCCATCAACCATTTCAAGCATTTCCCTGCTGTCCTTTGCAGTACTCTTTCTGTCTCTATTTCCTGGTTGTAATCTGAAGGGGCATATGTTCAAGTCGCAAAACACGTCCCTGATATACTAGACTACTGCTCTCTATATGGTGTTGCCTTTCATGTACAAAACAACTACATTTGATTGTAAAACGATTCATTTGAGCGTTCACTTATTGCCATGTTGTGGTGCTCATCAACATGTGTGTGTATAACATATGTATATATATATATATATATAAACACACATATATATATATATATATATATATATATATATATATATATATATATATATATATATATATATATATATATATATATATATATATATATATATATAAACATCTCTTATATGTCTACTGTTATTGGGAAAACCCTTTGGTGGACATGTAATGTAAAACACGCTATTGCAAATGTCAGAATAAGTTTGTGTTTCTCTCACTGTGAGGGACTGCAAAGGCTGATATCCTAGATATCCCATCTATGTAAATCTGGTGCTGTTTACAAGTTCATGATCTGTCATTCCACCTACATTCAAGGAAACAAACTATTCAATCACCTGTTGTTGAGATGCTCAGCTGTTCTGTCTAGGACTTCAAAGGATAGGTTATTTTCTAAGGAAACTTACAATTTCATTATAAAAATCTAACTTTGAATACTGAGGGGGAATATTTATAATAAAGCAATACTAGGTCTGTGGCATGTTTTGCTAAGGAATGTTCCCATAAAACTGAAACCATGTAACCATGGGCTACATACAGCAGCACATGCTTCATCACATGAACAGATAATTTGAATAATAGGAATTCAGTATAATTACAATCCTCTGCATGCATAGTGCATTCTCCCGTGACGTGCAGCCCACTCTGCTGCACTGCCAGAGCCGAAGGGTTACATGCTTCAAGGTACTATATTACTGGAGTGAATATATTTGATATTTAATGATATTTCAGTTAACCAGCTTAAAATAAGGTATTGGTAATATGATAATAAATAACCCTCACAGTTCCATTTCATTCATGTTATTTTCCCATTTATTTCTACAGAGTTTCCATTTTGAATATCCTGGAATTTTGCAAACCTCTGTCAGACTCAAAAATACTGCAGGTCTACAGTTTATATGGCAGTGGGATGTCTCTGTCACCTGACTTTCCAGCCATTATTATCTAGAAATGATGACCATTTCTATTTAAATTTAAATGAAAAACTTTTGCAGTGTACTATTTATGTACTTAAAAAGTTACGAATTAATTGAGACAGACCAAAAAGCTTGTCCAGTGCAGCACATTTTCTGATTCTCATTCAATTGGCCAAGTCTGCACCCTCAAACTGGAGCCAAATTTGGAGGCGGAATCCAGTTAAAATTTGGTCATTCTCTACATCATCACTCTGCCACAATAAGACTGACCCTGCTGACTATGAGATGCCAATACTGCAGAATACTTTTATCAAACTCGTTGCTGTGTCTCATAGTGTCCTATATATTATATACAATATTTAGCAAAAGACCCAGGATATACATCTACAGACACAGTTTTGAGTGAGGTTAGGGCAACAGGGTTAGGTTTAGGGTGTAAGGTCAAAGGTCAAACAAAACAGTTCAGTAACATCTTCATGCACCTTTGTTTTGTCAATATATACATCAATTGATAAGTGGGGAAGGACCGGTCTGTGTGTGTTTGGCAGCAGGATGAAGTGTATATGAATGTATGAAGGTGGGGCAGGGGGCTGGGGGGACTTTCCCTTCATTCTGCAGCTCTTCCGTGCGGAGGCCACATTCCCAGCACCACTCAGGGGGCTCCAGTGAGCGAGCCACGACACCAAACCCACCCGGAATTCTAGGAACGTTTTCCCTGTGGTTTCAGGTTACCACATACACACACTGAGGACAGATCACAGGCACACACACTCTCTCTCACACACACACAACACCCTCCACAGTAGTGTACTGTACTTTTGCTGTTTGTACAGAGTTGGTTTTGTTAGCTTTCCCTCTCTCCTCCCGTGCTTGTCATTCATTTTAATTTTAAACTCACATACTTACCCATCGGACTGGACAACAACTTGGCCTGACGTTTAAACTTGCAATTGGATTCAAACCAGACGTCTTGTCAAGAATCTCACTCTAATGGTAAATACCACACACTGAAAATTGAACTGGTACACACATTCACACTAAAACTCCACAGGGAATCTAGCCAATGATCGTCATGGGCACCAAATTCGGACTTACAGGTGTAGATTGCTTCACGAAAGATTCAGCTCCAATTCAGACAAAAACTTACATTCAATCAGACTGTACAGTAACTGACATTTGTAAAGTCTGCTGTATCCTCCGGGAAAAAGGATAACAGTGCCCCAAAAATAGTCACGACAGAGAGAGGTTCAGCCCTGCAAGTCAGATGTGATCATGCTGTGTGAGTGTTGATGTGTGTTGGGTGTGTGAATGTGTTCTGTATTGAGTGTGCACTATCTGCGGCACACAGAAATAGTGTGATGATCTATAATCCTTTGTCTGCACGGCTACAGTACAAGCTGCGTGTTTGGATCAAAGCAGAGATTTGAAAGTGGATTTTCTCTGCCTTTGATGAGTGTTAAAAGGCACACTGAGCTGAGTGAGTCTGTAAGTGTGTGTTACTGATATGGTAAGATTTAATAAAGCCTTTCTCACACAGTACCACGGACTGAATTACCTGAGAACTACTTTTATTTTTTTTTAACTGCACTGAAAGTCACACTTCAACAAGTGGCAAACATGTGGCTTTCTTTGGTAGGCACACCGGAATCTAGGTAATTTACCACTACTCAAATTCTTACTTTTATGACGTATAAGGAGACATGCTAGTTTTTAGGTTCATAATTCTATTTTGGGTTACTACTAGAACAGGTTTAAATACGAGTTCTCTCATGCTGTCTGTTGCTGCAGCACTGAATTCTCTCTCTGTCTGAAATGCTCTGTTTTAGCTCTTGTCTCTTTAAGGACCCCTCGTTGAATACCAAGGCTCCTTTTGATTGGTCAGCTCACACGTGTCTGAGCCAGCATAAACACTAACAACAACAGAGCAGCTGTACTAAATCAACTGTTACATGCCAAATTTGCTACGAGGCATTAATTATGTCAATGTAAGACATAGTTATGTGTTGTGATGTTACAAAATCATGGAATTTAATGCCAGACTACTGACGAGGCGTTTCAGGGGCAGTGTTTTGTGTAGAACAAAAGAGCTTCTGTTGGCGCAGACTTCGACTGTTTTCACTTTCAAGTTCTTTGAGATGCATAAGATCATTTATTAAACACTGAAGAAAAGGAAAAGAGGAAAAAGCATAAAAGGTCCACTATAAAGTCACAAGTGGCTACAGGTACAGAGATGTGATGTATACTGTAACTTTTGAATTAGTACTGTATATTAATGTAAAAAACGTGGTACCTTAAACTGCAATTTCAATAAAAAGTCCATTAGAAACCCGACTGTTGACACAGGCAAAGACAGCTCTATCATTGCGACACCATGATAGGCATCACAAAGTGTGTGCCGAGAAAAGTGCACTACATTGCATAGCTGTGGTGGTTTCCAAGAGCAATTTTATGACACAAGATAAAATTGCCTCTAAAATGCAGGGTTCGTCCTGAAGGACTCATCCTCGACTGTTTTGTTTTGCACGTCATACTCTGGGCGGTGTGGTGTTTATGTGCGCAATTGCATGTAATCATTGGCGCTGACATCAAGAAGGAAAATCTTTTAGGGTTCTGTCCTTTTGTTCGCTGGCACAGTCTATCAAAATGCGTGCCTGAGATACAGAGATGCTCGAGAGGTGAACACAACCCTCCCAAACACACACACAGACCACTATTGGCTGGCAACCAGACGCACTAGCAGTGAGCACTTCAAACTGGCTCATAGAGGCAATTAAGCCACAAAGACAGAGGGCTCTCCTAAAGCCACTGCTTCCTGCTGCCACTGACCTACATCCCTCAAATTTTCCTTCATCCATCCATCAGGTCATCTCTCCTTCTATCCATTGTTTCCTCATCCATACTTCCATTCCCCGTTCTCAGCATGTCTATCCCTCCATTTCTCATCAACCTCTCCTGCTATGAGTTTGATGCCTTGCCAATGGGCAAGCACAGAGTTTAGTGTGCACTCTCTGTCTACCTCGCCCAGTAGGAACTGCTCCAGTAAAACATGCCAGTCTATTGTGGGGCTTTAATTATATTAGCTCAACCCACTCCACTGGCTGGACACACAACAGCAGGGAGGGGCTTTTGAAACGGTGTCCCTTCTATTAAGTGATGATGGGAAGACTGGAAAGGGTTGGAAAGAAATTTCACAAACATACA
This sequence comes from Sparus aurata, assembly GCF_900880675.1. NCBI lineage: Eukaryota > Metazoa > Chordata > Actinopteri > Spariformes > Sparidae > Sparus > Sparus aurata. Next base: position 24,463,580 of record NC_044207.1, on the reverse strand, counting down.
ATGTGTACGAGGCACCCCATAAAAGCCAAGTTTGAGTGGGCGGAAACCCATAAACACTCTTCACTCAGGCCCAAATAGCCAAATAATTGTACAGTGAGGCCAACAAAATCCCATTTACTAACACACAAACTATCTTCTAACACTTTTCCCCTTCTTTCTTTGTGCACAGCTCCAGATTTAAAAATACCATAAGTCAAAACTCTCACAATCCCAGGATTTCAGCAGAAAGAATAAATAACTGTTACTGAAATATGATCGCTGTAGTTTTCTATTTCTCTCACATGCACAAACGTGCACACACAACACAAAGATACAGACGCAAAGAAAGAGAGTCTAAGCAACGTACTAATGTAGAGCGGGTCATGCTGAGGTCCCAGGCAGCAGCCCAGGGTTATGGGAAAGGGATGGGCCACTACATCAGAACTAGAGAAATAGAAGAGAAGGATTGTGGGATCGAAAGAGGAAGGACTGACAGATTTTTTGCAAAATGCAAATGGAAAAGGTGAAAGGGTAGGCGCAAGATGAATTAAGTCTGTATTTCCATAACTTTTCATTCTTTCTCTGATGTCAACTGTTCTCATGACTCCACCATTCCATCATGGTCGCCTTGAAGTCTAGATTGTAAAAAAGAACGCACTTAATAGAATGAACTGACTTCTGCTGTGGAAAAAGTCCTTGGCCAAACATACACAGCACATACAGGCACGGAGAGAGAAATGTCCGTCCTCTGCATATAGTAATTAATTTATTGTCCCCTCTACTAGAATTTCATTACCCAATTCCCTTGCATTTTCGAACCGAGCCCCTCTGACCCAAGGGACCGACACAGAGAAGGCAGAGAAGATAAAAAGAAAATACAATGAGCTGATGGGACCAGAAGAAGGAAAGAAGTGAGTGTTAGAGGTTTGCCCGGTGCAGCGCTCTCCCTGCTTCTCCCTGCAATAACAGAATGGATTCCAGATGTCAAAATGATAAACAAATGGATTGTCATAACCTTAAAAAAATGCAAGGCATTCAGAAGCACTCGCACTGCTGTATTGTCTGTAGTCCATCCCCTTGAGCTAATCCAAAACTTCAGAATCCTCCCCAAAGTATGAGTTATTGGTTTTCCACAGAACCTACACATGCATTTACACATGCACTACACACTTACATGTACTACACGCACTCATGTTGAGAGCTCATCCTTTTCTTTTTCTCCCTACAGCATACTCTCTGTCTGTATATGGTGTGTAAATCAGATCAATCTAAAGTGAATCCCAAAAGAGATTATGAGCTATAAAATGCAGATGAAGAGCCAAGACCATTTAAATCTTCTCCTAACACATGCACTGTGGAGTAAAAGTTAAGTTCAAACAGGAACTTATATATCTTGTCTGGCCTGGGAATGCCAGGGGAAGCAGAAAAACGTTTCTGGGAAGAGGGAGGTCTGGACTACTTGTTGCTGCTGCCACTGGATGGATGTATGGATGGATGGTTGGATGGTTGGATGGATGGATGGGTGGATGGATGGATGGATGGATGGATGGATGGATGGATGGATGGGTGGATGGATGGATGGATGGATGGATGGATGGATGGATTTTTTTCTCACTTACTGTAACGGTTCTATTTGCAAGTTTCTTCTTGAGGTCTCATTCCCATGGTATGTGCTACCAGTTTAGAATGTAAGTGTCGACTCCTTCCTGGTTACAGCCTAAAGCTTTTTAAAGTACAACTGAAGCACTTTTAAGGTACCTATGCAATTGCAAAAAATAAAGTTTACACAGTTCCACATACTCATTTAAAACAATGCATATCATCACTTGTTGTTTTCGACCTGTTGTTCATACTAACTTTGATTGATCTTTTCGTTTAAAATAAAAAAAAGGATGAAACATCAGATCAAATTAAGCACTATTCCAAAATGTACAAAAGATCTGTATGAACACCGCACCTGCTTGAGGGCAGAACCATTTATTTGTAGACCCAACAGATGTTTATGGTTTTCTTTCATGGTTAATGCAGCTAACTTTCCTTTGTGAAACAGGATGATGCATGAGTTTCATTTAAATTAAAAAACAACAACAACAACAGACAGCTGTGATTGGTTGACAAAACAGTATTTTTCAATCGTTCCAGGTCACAATTTATTCTTTAAACTGCACTCTCCACTCAACCTCTTTACTTTGTCACCTGCTCAGCACCTGATTTGCTGCTTCTAATAAAAAAATAGAGGTTCCTACACTTAGCTTTCTGGCCTTACCCTAGAGTTACCCCTGCTCAGTTAGTTCACTTTGAATTGCCAACACAATTATACTGGCTCTGGTTTTGTCTGGGAGGAATTTAACAATAAGCTGTTGTCTAATGAAACCATCATTGAGGTTACCTCCCCATGTGTTTAAAGCTAATCAACGTTTTTATGATACCATAACATGCCTATAGCCTGCAGCGTTGTTTCACAACCTGCAGACACTATCTACTCCACCAAGTGTGTATGTGACAGGCAAAGGCAAGAAAAATAAGGATGGTATTTATCATTATTAAAGTGAAGAGAGACGACAATTAATTATTTCAGTTTGTGATAAGACTGCTACAATAGATGCACAGTAACTGGCAAATCTAAAAAAAGAATGTGGTAATTTTGGTTGATCTTATCTTTCCGGAAAAGATGGTGCAAAGTATTCACACATGTGATGCTGTAAATGTTCAGAGATGTTTGAACACATGCCAACACGCACTTTTGGTTGTAAGTACAACTGCTTGCCCCCCGCTCGCCCCTCTGTCATCAGATGCTGAATAAAGAGAGGAAGGGAATTTCAATCCCCAATGCCTTTGATGTGCTTTGAAGTATTACAGCATACAAGTGTGTGTGTGTGTGTGTGTGTGTGTGTGTGTGTGTGTGTGTTTTCACATGTTGGTGTGGGCCGAGCACAGTATGATTGTGTCTGAATGAATAACCCCTCCAGCTGTTGAACAACATATGGATCCCGTGTGGATTGATATGTGAGTGTGAATGTGTGTTTATGTGTCTGTGACCAGAAAGCCCTCAGAGGCTTTGTGTGCCCGCCACACAGGAAGTCAGTCTGTGACATGTACTAACACCATAGAAGCTTAGCATGTCCAGTTTGGACCATGCTTCTTGTGTCATCTTCATGTCATTTCTCATCTTTAGTATTCACTATCTGCCCTTCTCTCATCTCCTTTGCTGTTCTCATGCAACTTTCCCAGACATGGTGTGGGCAGTGGTAGTAGTAGTGGCAGTGATGTCCAAGCCTTTTCCCATGCAGCCTCATAGGAGGGTCTTTGTTTCCCCTCCAGGCTTTGGGGGTCCCCACGGCAGGGCTGTGCCCCACTCCACTGACTCCACAATGGGTCTTTATGCTGCCAAGCCCCCCTCCCCCACATCACTCCATCATGCCTCCCTCCTCAGGGGCACAGGGAGGCACAGGGGGCACCACGGCATCAAAACGCCAACCCTTTTCATGCCCTGTCCCACCCCTCTCTCTCTCTCTCTCTCTCTCTCTCTCTCTCTCTCTAATACATGCCAACAGAGTCAGATACAGTGAGCGAGGTTTGCTGAATAGCCACAGGCTGTTCTGAACAGTTTATGGGTGGTGCCAAATTTTTCAGTGGGGTACTGTTTTCTTATTCAACCCAAGCACACTTGACACCACAAGCAAAGACCCAGCTCTCACCAGGGATTGTGTGATAACACACCGATACAACCCATTAGCACTGTTGTTGAAAAAAATAGTGCCCTTGGTGGTAAAAGTGACACGCAAGAACTGGCTTTTACCACAGACAAAGAAGCCGAATCTCGACAAGATCAGAGATTTGTTCTGTTTTAGGTGCTGAATGGCTGCCTCGCTTTGTGTTTACTCACTCATATGCTCCTGATCATGGACCTGGCACACACAAACATTGGCTGCCTACTGTAGTTTGTGTGCTGACACACTGTCATTGGCCTTGATGAATGGGTGGTCTGCTTCATATCTCTCAGTCACTGGCAGATCCTCGTCAGTTGGGAAGAGCAGGAGAGTATGGGAGGATGGAAGGATGAGACAAGAAAAGAGAAGAAGAGAAGAGAAGAGATCCAAACTAAAACAATGATGAGATCTTGGAAGCTAACATTTTATTAGCTAACTAAAGCGTAACTAACTCGTGAAATTCTCAAACAAAATGCTTCTGCCAGCCACTGAGGATAATAAAAGGGTCTGTTTGGAATCTGACACATCTGTTCATGTCCCTAATGTCTTCCCATCTACTCATATAAAGCACAATGTATGGCTTAATCCAAGCAAAACGGACAGCGGCCAAAGGATCTGACAACATTCATAGGAGTGGAACGTGGGGGAAAAGGCATCCCCCGGACCTCTGTTTTCCTCTATCAAGGCCAATACTGACAGTGCCAAAAGCTGAGGGTGCCATGGTAATGGGAGCCAGTTTAGGGCCACAGCAGAAGGAGAGCATAACCTTGTCATAATTGTGGACTGAGTTTTGAGAGAGTCTAAGAAACAGATCCAGCAGGGGGAATCAGTTACAGACGTTCACTGGCTCAGTAATCTGCATCATTTCTCTGTTCTTCTTATGCTGACTGAGAAAGCACATAACCACACACACACACATACACACACATAGAAACAGAGAGAGAGAGAGAGTAAGTGCTTCAGTCTCTGTGAGATGCACCAAAAACCGTAAGCAGGAAAAGGGATCCAGTGCCACACCTATAAATCAGCACAAAATAAAAACCTCATATGAAAGAGAAGGATCCAATAAAGCAAAGAGACAGAGAAAGGCACAGATAACAACTCATTAGCTGACTCTCAGACAAAGGAGAGAAGTACGTCACAACTATTTGTTCTCTGCCTGCATTCACTCAATATGGAGATGGATCTAATGACTTCCTTATTTCCACACTGATTAACAACAGCCTGCCACACACTTACAGAATGACTTATGCTACACAAGCAATACACACAAATGTGCAGCAGGCCGTCTCAGATCTGAATGTATTCGAAAATCAATCCATCTCAAAGCAAGGTATTAGAGTTATTACTTTGTTATCAGGTGAAACTGGATGATCTATTTGGAAAAAAAGATGCACTTCAGCCAGCATCTACTGTAGCGTCACTTGGAGAAAATGAAAGTTTTATCTTCAGACTGACAATGCTGCCAAGAAAATGTGTTTATGCAACACCTGGCTTCAGCATAGTTGTGTAACAAGATACAAAAGGTTGCCTAATCATGAGCAATTCTCACAGCAGCACAAGACTAAATACCAAAATTAAATAATGTTATGCTGCTCTTATTATTAAATCTAAGAAGAACAACTGATTTGGGGTGTATGCATATGTCAAGGGGTCAGCTGAAGGGAATCTTACATTTTCAGTAAGAAAAATAAAATCTAGTTGTGTTCACAGCAGTGTAAAACAAAAATATCAGATCTGGGGATGTTTCTCTTACCTCTCCACAACACTATCTCCGCTCCAGCAGTGGGAGTCATCCACTACATTATCTCCTTCGCACAGCATTTCTGGTAATGCTGCAAAGAAAGACTTGTAGCGCTGCAGGTACAACAAGAACTCCCTATGGAAAAGCAGACAAATCGGCAAAGAGTATATTATCATAAAGTGATTTTAATACATACAACACATCTTTCTAAATCAACAGCTATGTCAGAAAACATTCAACTGAATTATGCATTACGTGATTGTGGCTGCAATTTTGGTGCAGTTGGTGGACACACTTGGTTGGTTGGTACAACACCACTGAAGAAAAACAAACATTGTCTGCAATCCATTCAACAATACACGCATGCGAAAAATACATGTGATGATATTGATGGTGAATGATAATGAGTGATTAGGACCACTTTGCTGAGTCAGCACATTTTTCCTCAATCAAGTCATGCGCCGAAGCGCTTGCTTCATCAGATCCGCGAACACATGTCATCGATAAAGACGCTGTCGTCTCGAGCAAAACAATGGCATGGTATTTTGATAGGGCACACGTTGCTACCACCAAAGCGGCTGGCGAAAAACAGTGGGGGTCATGAGAGGTTATGTGCTGAGTCACACAGTGTCGGAAATCATTGTTAAAGAACAACAGATGATATGAATACAGATGACTTTGTAAGATGCACCCTAAAGACAAACATAATCAACCGTTAAGCAACTTGAAATGTCAAAGGTGTCACAATTTGAGCTGTCATTGCTAGACAAAGTGTGTGAGAAGAAATAAGAGGCTTGTGTTCATGCTTACCTAGAGAGTGTTCTCAGACTATGTTTATTGTTCTTGGAGGGTTTCAGGGGGAACGAGCTGGGAATGATGGGAGTTGAAGTCCAGGGAAATTGTTGCAAGCAAATAGGATGCGGGGATGTGAAAAGGGGGGATGAGAGAAAGAAAAAGGAAACAAAAGGATGACACGACGAGACACGAGGGGAGGAGGGAGAAAAGACAGTCAGTTGACCCTGGAAGAGAGTGATTATTCATGCACATGCAGAGACTGACCACACCACATATAAATCAATAACCATTTCTCCCAACACCACACCGACAATTAAAACAGATACTGGTATTTAATGTATAAGTTAAGTTAAGTTGGAAAACAAACACACAAGCAAACATCTGCACATGTGCGAATAGTTAAATATTCAAAGGAAAGCCAAAGAAAGTTCTGCTGAGCTTCTCAATTCATACTTTTTCCCCCTTTAAAACGAAACATAAATGTTGCTTTACTCTATCATGTTTCATATTTTTCAGCAATAGACTGTTCCCTCTGTACTGCAGTGGGTGCTGCCATGTCTCTGAAGTGGTCAGCGCTCACATGTGCTTTGGTCAGAGTTGGCAGCAGGCAGGGAGCTGGATTGTGTTGCCATGAATGGCGGTGGCAGTGCCAGGCCAGACCTGTCAGCTAGGCTGGCATCAATGCAGTGATTCATGGTTTGGGACAAGGTCAGGCAGGCAATGCTGCGAGTGTGTGTTTTGTGTGCGTGTTTCTGTGTGTGAGATGCTATTTAAGCGGAGGCCTGCTGGTGTGCAGAGTTGGTGGTATGGCCGTCTGGGTAAACAGGAAATTGTCGGTCCGTCAAGATTAATCTTACCCACGCTCCCCCTCTCCTGGCACAGTGCTGCCAGCTGCTGTGGGCATGGGATGGCTGCCTCAGAGGCCAGGTGGAGGGCATGGACTCATTTACTATGTGTGAGTGGGTGTGTGTTGTGTCCAACTAACCATATGAAGAAAGAAAGACGTGATGGCAGCTGGTAATAGTCATTGTCCAACGGCAGGATATGTCATACTGCCCAGTTTTAATTTTATTTAGATTTCCATCTAGCTGACCATAAATCAGTGTAATTAATCAATAATCACAAAAAGCAGCAGCTGAATAGTTGCCAGAAATAAAAAAGTTCTTCTTTGTTTTTGTTTTTTTTACAAAAGGCAGCAGTAAACCTCACAGTTACCTCCTCATGTGGGCTAACTGCCCCGGCCACTGCTCTGGTAGAGGCTCGGAGGATGCAGCAGATGGACGAGGAGAAGATGAGGTCACGGTAGAGGTTGTGACCTCTGGGCTAGTGGGCTGCATGCTTGTAGGTTCCCTAGTAGTCAGGCCACACACCTTGTCCACCTGTGGCGAAGGATAGAGTAAACACACACACACCTGTTAAGATAGGAAAACATTAAACAGCATGGGTGGAGCTGCAGGGCAACTTCCATAAACTGCCAATTGGCACCTGCACATCTAAAAGCATATAAACCCAAATAGGTTATTCAAAGTGAACACTTTTCTTTGGAATAGATGCCATCAATTCTAAATGTCGAATTCCTACGTTTCAGTTGAATTATTGTGGGGTGACGAGAGGTGAAAAGAATTATGGAGCGGAGAAGTTCAGAATAACGGACAACATGGGAAAACTGTGGGCGTGAAAGGGAGGGACGTGATGAAAGAAAATGGTGTGATGAGTGAGTTACTGCAAGGAGGGCTGACAGTAAATGTAGAACATTCCACTACCTCATAGAGGTGAATGCACGTGCGCACAGTTGGCAACGATGGTGAATATCTCCAGCAGGCTATTAAAGCCAGCACGAGAGAGGAGGAGACAGCGCAGTCAGGAGAACGAAGGGGCGTGTGATTCAAACCCAGGGGTAAAATCGATGACAACTCATTGGCTTAAAAGCCCCTGGCCAGTGTTATTAAGTGGTCTTCAATTAGCCAGAGAGACAGAGTGTAATGGCTCTTGCACGCTGGACTGAGTAACTCTAGTGCTCAGTGTATGCACACTGTTTCGTCCAGAGGGATGAGTCATGGTGTAAGGACGTCCAACAGGACTGTGTAATATTGAACAGCACTACATATTCATGACTGATGTGGAAAAATATGCCTTACAATAAGAACGAACAAGAATGATTTCATTGAGGAAGGGTTGCCTACTAACTTCTAGAGATGTTTTCATACATACATTAAAGCACACTGCGACTCTTCCCAGAAAGATGGATGAATGTGCTGCTTTCCTGGTATAATGCTTCAATTCCATCAGGTTCTACGATGTGGTGGTCTTTTGCTTCGTCCTCCACATGGGTTCATACCTCACTGGGAGAATTTCATAATCATAGAATTTCATAGTTTTTTACTCATTTGGTCATTTTTCCTTGATTTTTGTGCTTCTACCACAGCAAAGTAGGCTATACAGCTCAATGGGTTTCTGTTTGTTTTTACATGATATATGATTGGGAGTCTGCAAAAGGAAAAAAAAAGATGACCAATGCCATTTTCTTCTCTGACTTCCTGCCTGGCTCTGTGCAACTCAACATGGCATTCCTCAGAAATAGATTATGCACATATTTTCAATGGAGCGATCAGCTTCAGTGGCTGCGTCGCAGCCCAAATACAACACATCCATACCCAGTGCTATCAAGCGGTAAGAATACTTTTTTTTATCATTTCCTTCACTGTTTTGAATTAGGGAAGGATGATGTTTATTTTTAAATAGCTCTTTGAGTTAGAGCAATTTTCATGTGTTTTGTACATACTCACAGAGGAGTACAATGAGTTTCAATAAACAAGGGATCAGAAAATGGACCTGCGGATCTGCTCTGGATGCCCCTACCAGTAAAAACATCACAACAATTGTGCAAACTGTTCTCATCCTGTCAGACACACTGCCACTGAAATGCAAGTGCTTAGAATTGCATGTGCGGGGCCAAAAACGAAGGAATGCACAAACAAATACATAAACTTCATTTGGGAAGGAACTGGCAAGCATCTGTGTTTAAATGGTTGGTTGAAGGGGCGTGTCCACATGCTGGAAAGAGGAGGCAGCTGAAATATGTGTTAATGGTCACAAAACGGTGTCTTGCCAGTCTGCTAATAATATACTTTCCCTCCAGGGTGAGACACATCCATCATCTCATGTGCCTTATAAATAGAGCTTAAATGGAGGTTTTCACATAACAATCAGCTATTCTTGAGCTGAGGGGTTGTCAGTGGCTCATGAATCCAAGAGATGCTTTCTAACAGCATAACTAACTACCTTAACATCTTTCCTCCTAATTGCACTGTTTGCACTTTACTGTAGCCTTTCTCTCCTACTGCAGCCTAACTACACTCTGGTCTTAAATCCTCTGGTGAGGCAGACGTTGGGCACGGGGATGGCCGTTTTATTGCATTAACCTTAACTCCCTCTGGACCAATAAAACATGCTCACATGTGGTAGAGCAGCTCACAGCCGCACATGCACTTGCAAACATGCCACACACACATTACATTGTGGCAGTGAGAAAAGATAGAACATAGCAACTGTTTTAGGCATGTAGCCTTTCAACACAATAAGCCAAATGCTCTTCGCTTGTGCACTGCAGACAGTTACTGTTTAATTCATTTGCATACCGTCTACACAGCACGTTGTGTTCGTTATCAGAGCAATTGGAAAACTTCAAACCTGTAAAGCTGAATATTTGATGAAACCAGGTTAGCCAAATTGTAATATCTGAGCCTGGGTAATGCCAAACAAGGATAATCTAAAATTACAGTTTATACTATATTTTGTTGATTATCTTGTGCTTCCAACGTTGCTCAGAGAGCACCAGCAAGTACAATAGTGTTTGTCACAACAAATCAAATGACTTAGTAAAGCACTGTTAATTCCAAGAAGCAGTAAAGCTATAAATGTCAAGGCTCATTCATTTTACCATGCAAACTTGCCTCACCCTGCTTATAAACTACGCGTATAAGTACTTGCAGTACTTAGCCAATATGGCAGATGTGGCTGAAGAGAACCACATGCTTCTTCCTTATTTAGCAAACAAATACTTTTCTATCAAATAAATTCCAGAGATTCAAGAACACATATTTCTGACAACATACAGTCCTACAACATCATGTCCAGACTGCAGTGTTTGGGAGGTCCACAGCACTGTGGAAGAGAGAGAGAGAGAGAGAGAGAGAGAGAGAGAGAGAGAGAGAGAGAGAGAGAGAGAGAAAGAAAGAGAGAGAGAGAGAGAGAGAGTGAGTGTGTGTGTGTGTGTGTGTGTGTGTGTGTGTGTGTGTGTGTGTGTGTGTGTGTGTGTGTGTGTGTGTGCGTGAAATTGGTCAAGCTGTGCAACTGGTGGGTCTGCAAAGGACTGACCAGAACGGAGACTTTCTTTGATTCTTGATTGCTCTTTCTCCTGTTCTCTATTCTATATATAAATATATGTATATGTTTATGCATATATTGTCATCAAAAATGCATTGAAGAATTGTTATAGTGTGATGCCAATAGTTTAAAAGAGCAGGGAAAAAGGTATGCTGCCGTAGACGTTTATTGCTACTAAGGGGCAGCCTTGTACCTCCCAAAAGTTTAACATTGGGTTTTAAATTCACTTCATGTGACCAAAGGCTATAAATTCAATTCAGCACTTGAAAGTCTACCAAGAAGCTCAGCGTTACAGGTTATCCTTTCTCAGCGGGGGTGATAAATGGAGGATTAAGACAGGATCTAATCCTGTCATTGTGAACTTTTCAAAGAGGCAGACTAAAGTTTTAAAATCCGGTGCCATTTCTCACCTGCCTTTGTGTGACATCCTGCTATTCTCTGAGACAAAAATGTAAACATCCCAGTAAAATATGAACATCGAGAGGAGGTCAGTCACAGTTCTGTTTGCATTACCCCCTTATTCTTACAGCCAAACCACTGAGTAAGGTTCAAAAAGTCACCACTTCTGAAGAGGCCAGAAGAGACTGCAGAAAGGCCTGAGTTTCAAAACAAAAACGCTGACACAAATCATTCTTATGCCTAACCAAGCATACAACAGAGTAAACAGAACACAAAGTCACCATAGGGAAAATAAACAGTATCCTCTTTATGGATCCTCTTGAGAAATGGAGACATGATGGGTTGACCCTTGTGTCCACATATTCCTGAGGGCCAATCAGACAACAGGCTGAATAATGACACAGGCTAGAGTACAGCCATAAATCAATTATCTCTTGACCTGATGAGGGCGTGAGAATGAGAGTCCCATTTGGGAACAGCAGGAGTACTTGCTTTTGTATGTGTATGCCGTGTGAACACCTGTTTGTCCTTGTTATACCTTCACAATTTCAGCTATTTTGTGACGCATTCCTTATATGATTGCCTAAGGACAGAGACTGATGGAGGGGGCAGATTGGTGGGATGCATGTTGGCCACACAGAAAGACTTCGGAGAAATACAAGACATGTTTTCTATGTGCATTAACCTACCCAGTGAAATTTGATTTCTACAGCTGAGGGCAGGATTGATGAGTGTGCATGCATATTACCAGTTAGAGCTTACTGTGTTGTTTACTTGCGTCAACAGAACTAGTCCAGGCAAGCTATACGATCTATTTTTGCCATCTGAATTCTAAATCAGAAATTGATTTGGTCTCGATTTCGATCATGAGAATCAAAGGCAGGCCTGTCAGTACTCTCAGCATTTTTTTCTTTAGTCCCATGTATTTGCATGTTAAAATAACACTTTAAAGATGACACAGCTAACTTAGTGTTAACCCGCAGCTCCACTTTAAGACATCCCGTTTGCACAAACACCATTTGTACTGGAGTTACCTCCCACAACGCTGGAGATGTTGGGTTTATTTTAATTATTCTTTTAAACAGAGATCCTTTTTTTGATTTGTTTGGGAACAGAGTTCACTCGTGGGGAAAACTGAACTGAACAGATCTGAGAGCATTGCCAGAGATCCTTTATTGATTTGTTTTGGAAGAAGGTTTACTCAGGACAGATTCGACGACCTTGTAACAAACTGAATTTTCTTTTCTATCTTCCTGACAGGTGGAATTTTTTGCTAAACTCTGTTGATCTGGATGTAACAGTGAATTTGGAGGATGACACCCCTATTTACAAAAGGTATTTACCAGTGTATGTATGTATATATGCTCCTTTTGCAAATTTCATCACAAGGCAGGCTAGTGTAAGAAGAGAACAGCGATACAATCAACTTCAAGCAAACCAAGGCCCAGGGCCATCCCTCCTCTCAGGGAGTATTAGCTTACAGATAGCAGTGGTGGTCTTGTCTTCCCAGTTTATTTATCAAGGGATTACCCAGTAAAGCCAAGGGAACTTTCTCAGCCCCTCTCACCCCGAGCGGATAGCACTGTGGGATGAAGAGGGTTTGTTCGATCGGCAAAGACCCCCCTTTGCCACTTTTACATAATTTGCGTGCCAAACGTGTATACACACACAAACAGTCGGGTCACTTAATGCCACTGACTCTTTAACTGCATGAACAGTACCATATATGTCAGGTTTAGGAAAGTGAACAACAGTTAAGTGCAATTTCTAGTAGAAAGTCTTACCATTTGCAACGACAGTACACAGATCTTGCCACTGCAGTAGTTGGCAGAGTGTATTGAAATCATTTTTCTTTTTTTTCTTTTTTTTTTTTTAAAGTGATTGTATCATATCAACCATCCACGACCTTACCTAACACAATATCCACCTTTCAGCCAAACTTTCTGGACTGTATTAATTTATCCCAGTTATATAGACCTGAATGGCCTCAATGGGACATCAGCTCAGAGAGCTACGAACGACTGGTTCTGTGCCATTAGTTTTACGATCTAAAATTAACCTCAGGAATTCATTCATTTGTGTACTTTAGTGCACATGGTATGCATATGCACTGTGCGTACATTTTAAGACTTTACAATGGCTAGAAGCTCTGCAAAGAATAACTGCACATTGTCTCTGTTTTCATTCATGTCCATGCAAATGACTCATGGGACTGCTGCTTACATCCATTATCCAAACCACAGCCACTATCATCTCAAGATATTGGACATTCTTAACCCATTTTTTCTTGTAACCATGAAGTATGCACTAACCAGTGAAAATTAGAAAATAGAATAATATTCCGGTAAGTGACAGTAAAACATAACTGTCATATCCTGCTAATTGGGTTTAAATACATGATGTGGTGAGACTGTGTCAGATAAAAGATAAAACAGAAAATCAGAGGACTCTGCCTAGTACAATGTTGGACCACCTTTGGAACAGGATTTTCAAGCGATATGAATGTTTCAGTGAGGGTTATGCACAGTAACCAACTGCCAGACTAAAATAATGAGAGCAAGAGCAATTGGCTTGATTTGGTATTTACCTCACTGCGGTTACTAAATAAAGGAAAAGAAAAATGCAATCAGTAGCCAAGTAGAGGAATGAGAAGCAGGAAAGAAATTGCCGGGCCACTGGTTCATAGACTGGTGGGCTCTCTAGTCTACCGCACAGGAAGATCCTCGTTACTTTGGGAGCATGGTTGTTTATGATGTTTTCTCCAAAGAAAACCCAGGCATCAATTTTATTTCAAATGACTGAGAGTTTTTTCTGTCTGGCATCACGATAATTGTGTTTAAACAAGTACAATTTTACATCCCTAATTGCAACACATGAAAATAGAAAAGAAGGGCCAGCTACTTATGCAGGGTTTCCACGTCTATTTTTCACAGACTGCATTTTTCATCATTTTTAACCAGGGGAAATCAACTTACTGTTTCAGGTGCAGTATGCTTTATAAGGCACGCAGTTCTGCTTTGTCCCATCCAAATTACCAAAAAGTTGTTGAGGATCAACACTGGATAGTATGTTTAGCAGTTTATTATCACAATATACCTCCATCCAAGAAAAACAAACATATGTATAGCAACAATCCAGCCAAACAGAAAATCGTTTCCCCTTTATTTATGCATTAGGTGACTACTTGAATTTCGCAGGACTAGCAATGTTGTGGTGGAGGCCTTGAGGTTATTGAAGCAAGCTTGAGACTGGAAAGTTGCCAGTTCAAACCCAGGACCATCTGGGAAATACTGGGTGAGGTTAAGGGAATAAGGAAGTCTCTCTCCTCCCTCGACAACACTGTTTGGCTGTGTTTTAACCACACAAGGAGACAGATGGAGACTTTAAGGTGTTGACTTTAATCGGACCATTGTGGCCTCAAATAGCGGTCAAGCCAGGGCTAGGACAGTACAATTTCATTTTCTATCTATAGAACAGACAGAAAGCAGCATGTGAGTAATGGACAGTATTGAAAAACATGGGTGGCCCTGCTTACTCAAAAGGTGTTTGCATGGGAATTTGTTATATGCAGTCATTCAGTTAACAACAATTTCATTGGTCAGTCCCAGAACTATTCTCCAGGGACATTAAGTCCTAACGCTATGCATATAGAATCAACCACCAAAACATGTGTCTTATGACGATGGGAAAATCTCTATTATTAGTCGTGGCAGAATAAGGACAAAAAAACATGGTTGGTAGTGAGTGACGGAAAACGAGTGAGACTGTGAGCTGGTCTAATTAAAAGACAGACTTGATAGATATAGACTTGTTGATACAACTAGTAAGTGTCATTTGTTAATGTTAAGATGAGGCTGACCTAATACCCTCTTTAATTCGTTTTACATATGTGAAGTAACATTTCAGTTCTTGCGGGCAGAAACGATTAAAGCTGGTGACTATCAGAGCGGTTGGTAATTAATGAAAAACTGCTACAAAGACAAATTCATGATCAATTTTAAATGAATGAATACAAAAGAAAAAAAACACCATCAATTTATGGGTTTGGATCTATCCTAAAAATGATGTTTTCTGGAGATAATAATGTGCTGTAGCTTTGTGCCAAATGCTAAAATAGTCTTCAGCCTTTTTCAGTGTAGAAACATTCAGCATATATAACTCCCCCCCCGAACCACTCTTGGGCTAATTGTGACAGCTCTCCACTTGGCCTCTCCCAGAAAGCCTTGAGTGAGGGAGTAGAGATGATTTGCAACACCCACATCTCTTCCTGCCAATTCTTCATCGCCATCTTTTTAGGTCGCTCTTCATTCTTTCTAAATCACTTTGTCTCCATCTTTCTCTTTAGTCTTCACTCCCCTCTGTCAATCAGCCCCCCCTCGCCATCTTTTTCCCTCTCTCTTATCCGAATGATGTCAGTGTTAATTAAAGAGAGACTCGGTCCCTCGTATATCACAGAGAAAAGTCCTTGAGATTCCAATCAGCAAAGAGAACATTGAGTTTCTCTCTCCACACTGACGCTTGTTTACCCTGATTAAATCACTCACAGATGATCTAAAAATGAGAGGCTCTCCTTTTGCCGAGTAAATATGGGTGTTACTTTGGAGTTTGTTGACAACATTCGTCCATCTTTGTAAACAAATTTATGAGAATTACAGACACAGAATGTGGCAAGATGTCTCCGAGGATTCAAGTGGTGTTACACCACAGAGATGGAGGGCAGGAAAGGGAGACGGAGGAAGGTCAAGTGGGTTCATCTCGTCTGTGTCTGCGATATGGTGGAACATATGCTCACGAGCAAAGAAAATAATCTTGCGGATAGAAACTTCCACGTGTCCATTTGAAGCCTTCCGATGAACCAGCCATTGCCACTAAAATCATAACACAGATGCAGTGGGCATTCCCATTGACTTCACATCACCAGCTGCATGACAGCATCATGCCAGCTAGTTCAAGATTAAACCTGCAGTCTGGGTCCGTCAGGTTCAAATGAACGTCTGTGACATTGAAGCCCTTGCCAAACGAGTTCGCACAATGTCGATTAAGCCTATCACTGCCAGATAAATCTTTCTGTACTTTGGCATACAGAGTATTTAAATCTGCAGTCTGGGGTGACTTTTCCATAACAGTCCACCTGAAGCGATACATTTTACATCAACTAGCAAAGAGTTGAAGGAAGGGGGCAAGTGTAGTGACAGAGTAGGTTAGCAAATAGGAAAACTGGATAATTGTATCATGGACTGATAATGACAACTGGATGACGCATCGGAGACAGGATCGAGTGCCGCACAAAACCCAAAAAGTTTGATGTACAGGTATAAAAATACCAGGATCTTCCACATTGCTTCTGCACTGCAGGTTAAAAGGTGCTCAAACACCAGGTCAGGTTGGAGTATAAAGACATATACAGGAATGGCATGGAATATTTAAAGGGTAAGACAAGATGGGGAGGAAACATGGAGTTGGAAGGAGGGCTTACAAAAGGGTACAAAGGCCATGAGGCTAGGGGTGCTGACGCCATGGATTGAGACATCCAGTCAGAACAAGAACAACACAGTCCGTTTTGCCAGGATATTATGTTGTGGTGATATCTAATGTGGAGTGTGGTTGACCACATTTAATCTAAAGGCACAATTATCCAGAACCAAATGTCAAAGAGGATCTGATCAGAAATCCCATGAAGTGTTTTTTTTTCTCTCTGAAAACGTTGCAGTGTGATATTAAAACAGTTTAGAGAAGACGGAGGCAATATAACATAATGAGGAATCTTGATTTACTAGATAATGGACAAGGTGGAGGCACAAGCTCTGCAATATGTCATGGTGTTTTCTCTGTTACAGTTTAAACGTATTGCCCAAATCAAATTAAGACTCTGATGGGTCCAGTGACAGGATGAAATGAGTGTAGCGAAGACCGAAGGATAAGAGCCTTGTTGCTGATTATTATTAAAATTGTAAACAATAACTTGTGTGCCTGTCAACCCTTTTTTATTTTCTTTCTGTCATCTCTCTCTGCTGTCATTTCTTCATTTGTGTGAAACAGTCCATCTAAGCAGCAGGCGTCAGACTCGGAGGGAAAGCCCCACATCATTTAGTTTCCCTTCTGCGAACATTTCATCAACTTATAATCAACTGCATATCTGAAAAATTACATGATTTCGGAAATTATATGATTCCACTTTTCTGAGACACGGGTCACAGAGAAAAATAATATACTGCGGACCACTGCTTTATGATTAAGGCCAAATGTAATGGCCCAGCTATCAATCAAATGGTAATTGCTGACTGTTACAACTGCATTATTCATAAAGAGGAGAAGAAATGCAGGGATTTTTTTTTTTTTGTGGTGTTGAGGGCTGCTGCGTATTATCAGTAGCAAGCAAACATTACAAGAGGGAAGAGGGGAGCAGAAAAAGATGTGCGAGGGTGGCTAAGGAGAAGCGAGGCTGCACTCACCATCATTAGCTAATGGACTGCTGAGTAAGTCAGTCAGTCAGCCTGAGGCGGAGACATAGTGCCAAAGGCACACACAACTTAGAAAGATGGGTTAAGCTTATAGGATGGCCATCAGCGCATTTTGCGTCAGCTACCATTTCTGCTAACAGTCTTAAATATTAGACACAGAAACTGTATGTAAAGGCCTGAGGCTGTGTAGCTAATCCTTTTATATAAGGTGACCTCCAGAAGTGCTCTCTGCAGTAGTCAGAGACAGAGTTTCTCTCACAAAGTTTGAAAATCTTCCTCTGTCTTTCTATTATTTTTCATATATGTTTTGTGATATGGCCAAGTCATTGGAAATTATATTCAAAAAGTTATTCTGTTCATTGACTTGCTGTATTACCCAAGGCAGCCTGATACATACCGTACAACAATACGGGAAAATATCTGATGGTACACACAGTATATATCACGATATCACCCAATCCTTTACAGAAACCATGAAGATACAGAGAATGGGGCAGGGAAAGTAAAACAAGAAAGAGTGATAATTTTGTTTTCACACCAATGATATTCCTTTATTTTATTATGGGATACAGTAAAAGAAATAGCGCTTGCAATGTAAGCCTCTGCAGTCTGTTGAGGTGC
Organism: Sparus aurata; assembly: GCF_900880675.1. NCBI lineage: Eukaryota > Metazoa > Chordata > Actinopteri > Spariformes > Sparidae > Sparus > Sparus aurata. The sequence goes on along the minus strand of NC_044207.1, from coordinate 24,445,485 downwards.
CGCCGTGGTGAATGGAAACCTTCCAGTCATCCCACTGGCCCTTGTTTCCATTATCTAAAGGCCCAGGCTGCTATTATCATTCCTCCATAAGACTGTAATGAGAAGCTGGGGTAAAACCAACAAGCGGATAAGGTAGACCTGCATATAAACTGCTCTAATCTGGACCACTGTTACTATTTTCTCATAAGGAGACTATAACGCTCTCAGTGAATGAATGAGTGAGTGGATAAAGGTGTGATGAATACATGCTTCTGTGTGTGGAGCTTTACCTTACATACTACTCATCTTTAACAAGTAGAAGATATAAAGTTCCCCTCCAGGTCATATGAGCCATATTATTTTATGGTCGTGTCAATAAATAGGGTTTGTAGCCTCTGGAGGAAGAAACTCTGAGATGAACTCAACAGGGCAGCATTCAGAGGGAGAAAACCTCACTAAACATTGGAGCTACAATTTCCACTGGGGCCCAATAAGAGTAGCCACTTTTACTGGGTATTTTCCAATTTTCTCCTAATTGTGTCTACTTGACATAATCCAGCCCAAGGCTCCCCCAATATCCATAACCATAACCACTTCCCTCGACCCACGTTCACGCTCCATCTCAATAAGAGCAGGAATGTGTTAAAACACTGGGCCACATCACTATCAATAGCTGCCTTTCAGTCTCACGTGCCCCGCTAGTATTGTCACAGGGTGGGCCGCACATCTAGGCTTCTTACAGGACTTCTAAAACCTGATACCTGCACTCAGCGTGGCCATGTGTCTGCGTACAGTATATGTGTTATGAGCCGGGTCCTACCCTATGACGTATTGCAACATATAGTGCAGACTCTGTGTAGTCTGTAGAGAGAGGGAGTGACCACAAAATGGTTTGGGATAACATCCCAGTGTAAAACCACACAGTCACAATAATTCCTTTAATAACAACTCCATATAATATTCTGACTCGGCAAGAAAACAGAGTTACTTCTTTGTGCTTGACTTCACACATACAGCATACATTATAAAAATCAACAGCAGATTCAGCCAGGTATTTGCTCTTTATTTGCTTTGCAGTAAGACAGCAAGGATAATAGGTGTTTTTAAAATTGGGTGTACGTCTGGGAGGGGGGGTATGGAGAGTAAAGGTGAAAGTGGCTCCACTGAGACAGTAGTTGTGCACTGGAGACTTAACGGTTTTCCTTGACAGGCCACTGTGGCTTTATAAAAACATACTGCGTTTTTAAAAGGGCCATGGGTTCGAGGTAATACACGGCAATAGATCTATAGATAGTGTGTTATTGTGTGTGTGTGTGTAAGTGACTGAGTAAACTTAGCTGATCGTGTTTGCACTCTGGGCTGGGTGAATGCCTGCATGAAGCAATGAGAGCAGAGAAAATGGGAGCCACCAGTGTCCGACTGGAGGGGGTGGGGGGCACCTCCTTTATCAGCAACATTTCTCTGGGCCCTTTTTTCCAGCTGGCTGGGTCCAGTTTGTATGGCCTAGCTGGAACCCTTTCAATTCTGTCCCACTTGTCCCCGTGCTGGACTCCCTGCTCCAGGATTGCCTGCCACCCCATGAATACCAAGCAGGCATGCACACACATACGTACAAACACACACGAAATACAATCTGGGTCTCTCTCTGCATAGTTGCATTAGATCAGTCTTTAAGCCCGGCAACCAACACCCCTCTGTCGGAGCGTGCATGTGTGTATACAGTAAGTGTTGCATTTGGATGCATGTATTTAATGTGAGTGTGTAATTTAGACCATTCAGGCTCTGCAATGTTTCTTTACAACTTTTAAAAGGACCACACCAGTGGTTCTTTATGTTTAAGCCGATTAACTGCAAATTACTTGCATTTTATGTGACTGCCAATCGTTCTCCACTACAATTGCTATACATTAACAACATTAAACGTCTTTTTCACCTTCTGGACGGACATTCGCTGCGGTTCATTCTAGTACACTATGACTCCTTTTCTACAGGGAGTACTGAAACCTGCTTGCAAAAAGTAATCTGTCACAGTGACCAAAGTTACTTTCTTGTTGCATGCTGATTGCTGTATTTTTACACGGGAAATTCATGATCTGAGCTGTGATAAGAAAAATCTAAGATTTGGCTTGCAGTCACATGCTTTATTGTCAACACACCATATACTGAATAAATGAAATAAACTTGAAATTTAGATCACTGAAATCAAAAGCAAGTAGGCAATTCTCCTAGTAGTTTTTTCTCTGCACCACCACCTACTTGCACATGTCTTTCGTGTCAACACTTCAAAGATCACGCTGCATAGCTGCTGGTGTCTGTGTCAGTGTAAGGAGGAGAATTAATCTGGCATTTCTGTGTATTATCCAGTCAGTTTCTTCAGGTGTTGCCCAAATTGAATTAAACTGATTCAGACCCCTACTAGACTAACAATAATATTGGTGATGGCAATAACATGTAATTGTAATGTAATGAAGTGAGAAACCATCCCTGGAAACAAAACAAATCAAATCAAAATTAAATGGCCATGGATTCTGAATGTGGACATCACTTTACTATCAATTCTAAATAAAAAAAGAGTTTTGCAAAATATCTAAAAAATAACAACACAGCATGTTTTAGAAGATGTGTGGCTGTAATATACCGTGTAAGGCACATAAGCATTACAGCATAGTGTGGTACACAACTGTGATTACTATTTTCCATAATAGATAAAATGATAATAAGGGATTACAACTACAAATTCATTAATGACATTACAGTAAGGGACTGCTTGTTCGTTTGCCAGGAGATGGAAGGATGATAGAGGAGGGATGAAGTGTGTGTCTGTGTGTTCAGCTGAGACACTGATCTGGAGCTGATAGCTTTGTGTAGAGGTTTAGGTGGGAGGAGGCAGCTAGCGTCTGCCAAAGGAATGGAAATACACCTAAATTGTTAAAGGGCTGAAACATGCAGAACTAACTGCTATGATCCTTTAAGTAACAGTGGCCAGCACACTTTTTCTTCACTAGGTCACCACAGTTATCACAGTGGAGGACTGCAACTACACAATAAGTCAAATGAAGCCGGAGTTTAATCCACTAACAGCTTGCACATTATGGCTTCTATAGTGTCGTCTTACAGTTCCAGCACAGTTCTGGGAACTGTTCCAGTATAGACTTGTCCACAAGTGGTCCCATTAAAGATATTAGGGAACAACTGCTCCCTACATAACCCTGTCAACATTTGAAACATTGTTCTTCCCTTCTCCGGTCTCACATTCAACATATCTACATCACAGAAAGCCATTGTCTAACAGAGTAACTCAAGGTGTCGACAAGATATGAATCATAAAAACTCATAACTGTAACACATCACAGCCGAGATGGAGAGAGATGAGGATAAGAGAGATGCAGAATGGGAGAGCAGTCTATTCCCACAAATCGGTGAAGTCAAGTAGTACAGCCGCCTACTAAGTAGAGATGGCCAGAAAAGGTGGTAGAGGCATGATGTTTGGAACTCTTCAGATCATGCCCCCAGAACACATGTTCCAAGTGTTCTTAAAGATTAATTCAAAAACACTGAATCTACTCACACTGCATCAACAACCTTAAATGTAGAAGAGAGAGGGAAAAGCAATAGGGACTAAGATGCTAGTAAGAATAAGACAACTTCCTTGATGATGTAAATATAAATATAAATCTCTCGTATAGAAAGAGTCAGGTGTTGTTTAAAATTAGAAGATGTGTGAGAAGTATTAAATGAAAAAGCTTATTTGAAGTATTATTGACATGCAAACAGAACTATTACTCATTGTATCACATCTGACCTGTCCAGGGTTCCCACACCTGCTCAAAAATCAAATTCAAGGACTTTTCAAAAACTTTTCAGGCTCCATTCCCTCAAATTCGAGGACCCAACACAGCACAGTTTGGATGAGGATCAATGTTAATTACTGTTATCAAACTGAGAATTTTTAAATTGCGAACAAGAAGGGTTTATAGAAGTTCACAGACAGCAGTTAAACACAGAGACTTGAATGTGTGAACACTTCTCAGTTGTTCTGTATTATAGTGATGACAACTGGAGACAGTATAACATTGCCTATTTCCTTATATTTAGTTAAAAAAAAAAAGAAATAAAGAAAAGAAAAAGAAAACTCCAATTTCTTTTCTTGCACAAAATCTATTTAGCTCTTTCTATGATCTATGTCAGTTTTACACATTTTCAAGGCTTGGTTTTTCTTCCTTCAAATTCATAAACTTTCAAGCATTTCAAGGAGCTGTGGGAACCCTGTGGGTCATATGTATGACTTTGGTGCAGGGATATGTGTAAAATGAGGAAATAATTAAAAAGATTTGATCTCTAGTTTTAAAGTCAAAGTACATTGATGTAAATTAAAAAATGAGACATAATTGCTAATTCCAGATATTTTGTGTTATATTCAGTTTCCCACATCCAAATGTAAAACTACATTTTACAAAAGGCATGTGGTTGTACGCCCAGCATGCAAGTGCACCAAATCCACATTTTTCTCACTTTCATTACAGTCGATGAGGAATCAATAACATTCCCATACAGTCTGAACCTAAACAACAATGGTGATTTTTAGCTGCCTTTTCATTCTGTCAATTTAGATCTCCTCTAGCCTCAGCTCAGTATGTATTTCTTTGGAGGAGGCTGAACTCTTTGTTTTAGTATAAACATTATTTTTCTCTGAATAGCTCCAACACTGTGCCAACATTAATGCAGTGTGCAGGGTTCTTTGTTGCATCGGTGGAAAAAATAGCTCATAACCCATGAGCAACCTGCAAAAGCTTTCCAATCAATACACTGGACATTGCCAAGGTATACGTAGAACACAAAGATGTTAAACAAAAAGGTTTGGAAGCTTTTTCATGTGCCATTAAAGCTGCTGCTAATGTAGTGTATACTCACCGTGGCTGTGATGAGTGGACCGTGGAGCTGTGCATAGAGTAAGGCCTCGTTGACGTGCCCCCTGACCCCCAGCAGGGCTAGTTCCAGGCTATGGTGCCCAGCCATGGCGTGGGTTAGTTGCTCCAACAGGCTGGTATACCTCCTCCAAGGCTGATCCAGCTCGGACACGCTGGCCAAGCAGCCTCGCATTATATTCAGACAGTAGCCTACACAGGGCTTGATCAGCGTATAGCCGCTGCAGTGGGAGCAGTACACCATCTTCACAAGGCCCTTCACACACTCTTTGCTCAGGCTGACATGTTCTGTGGCGTTCATCACCTCCAGACCCTCCTCCAGGGCCAGGCCCAGTTGTCGCCCGGCTCCAAGAGCCCCAGCCAGCTCTTGGGCCATGACGGCTGGATGAGGTCCAAAAGGGTTGACATCTTGCCTGATCATACGAAGACAGTCACCCATTTCATTTCCCATCATCATGCTGCCGTCAATGCCTGGATTGATAAGCTTTGTGTAGACAAGTGGGAAGAGGTTGTTGTAAAATTGGTGAACAGAAGCCTCCACAGAGACGTTGGCCCCACGGAGGTAGAGGGAGAGCGAAGAGAAGAGTTGGTTAACATGGGGTAGGGCATGGCGGGATATGGATGTGTAGGTTCCCTCCAACAGAGAACTCAGGTGACCCTGAGAGAAGGACAGAAGGTACTGGAACATATCTGCAGGGAGAGCAAAAAAGAAACAGAGATAAGGGGTGGAAGTGTAAAACAAGGGCATATGATATTTTATATGAGAGGATTACTGAAAATCATTGATGACATCATTTACAAGCTCTCCATAAAATGGCAAAGGTATTCTAGATGTAATCTCGTATCCAAACCCTGGCTCTTAATCAGCTAAGCTTGGCTTGTGTGTATTGGGTTGAGAAACCAGTGTCAAGTTACTTTATAATGCGGTTGGATATCAATGTGAATGAAGTCATCGCCCCAATAACTACGTCTTAAGCAGACAGTCTGTCTCTCTCTATCTTGACAGACAGAGACAGAGAAACAGGGAGAGAAATAGAGAGAACTGAGCAGCAATCCTGATATGAACAGCAACCGTAATCAGTTTGAATTTTCTGTGACATACTGTATATTCCAGATTCTACAGTGGTGTTTGACACACACACACACACACACACACACACACACACACACACACACACGTACACACACACACACACACACATATGAATAGTGGCCTCATCAAGTTCTTATGTCATTTCCTGGTGAGAAAGTCAAGCTGTTAAACAATCAATGATGTCAGTGCAGCGGCCGATTAGTGCCAGTGAAGTGCCGCTTCTTGCTAAGCAAGGTACAGTTAGAGAGCAGATATAAGCAGGGTGACAGTAGGTCAGCAAGGGGAAGGAAAACGCTTTTAAAAAAAGAAAAAACACTCTCTCCCTTGTTTTTTTATTTCACCCTTTTCTTTAATATGCTCCATCTCTATTTCAGTGCTCACTGATATTGTTTACTGTTGAACAATTATGCTGTACTACACAGCAACTACAAAGAATAACATGTAAATATTATATACTTTGTGTGTGTGTGTGTGTGTGTGTGTGTGTGTGTGTGTGGGTGGGTGGTGTGTGTGTGTGTGTGTGTGTGTGTGTGTTGCTGGTGTGTGTTTGTGTATGCGTGTCCTGGACACAACACTCTCCTCTGGGGTGTGATGTCAGCTTAAAAGCATGCCAGGACATGAAGGAGCAGTAGCAACTGTACAGAAATTGAGACTGGAGAAGGAGGGTGCCAACATACCCACACCCCCACCACTATACCATACACACACACACACGTGTATACATATATACACACAATACACACATACATAAAAAAAAAACAACTAATAAGGCCACAGTTTAAAACAATTCTGCATACCGTACTGACTGCTAACCAAATGTTACTAATCAATAGTAAGTACCGTGGGTTTAAGTTTTTAAAAATATGTTTGCTTAATTTAAACACGTTCATTAATAAGAAAACCTTTCAAATAATGGATCTATTTCACTACATGGATTGTTGAGTATGTGTGTGTTTGTGTGTGCCTGTGTGTGTCCAGCCCCTCCCAGCTCACAGACAGAAGGATAACAACAGTTATGTCCTCCTCAACAGCTGCACTAATATGACCGCCGTCTGTGACACACGGGGACTCCCCACTGGCTAGTAAAAGGCACAACTCATTTATAACGCATCAGAAAACACCATAATCATGATCGAAGCTACCTCAGCCCACATTACATTTAACGTTGTAGCCTTTTGGGCTCTGAAGAGTGTGACTTGAGTGTGACAGAAATAAAGCAGATAGACATGACAAGTAATGGTCTGTTTGGGATTATTACTGTAAAGCGAGGGGTGACAAGATGGAGTCTGAAAGCAGTCAGGGAGACCTCCAGAGATGTCTGGCTAGAGACAGAAGAAGAGGAGCAACTAAATGAGAATTGCGAGAAAAAATTGAGAAAAAGCATTAGATTGGCAGAGAAGTTGCGAGGCTACAGTTTCAGTTCCACTTCACTGTCTCCTATAAGCCTGTGGGGCTGCAGAGCTGGTGCCAGTGTGAGGTCTGCCCGCTCGCCTGCCAGTCAGGCCACAAGGCTCAATAGCCACAAGAAATTTACACCACAAGATGTACCCACAGGCTTAGGTCACATTGCATTACATAATGTTATTATAAAATGATCACGCTCAGAAATACCATGGTCTAATCTAAATCTCTGTGAGACGTGGAGGGAAAAACTCGACAAGTCTACGTAACAAGAAAATCAAGTTTTCTCATGAATATGGGAGGTGAATTTTTTTAAAATTATGTTTTCTCAAGAGCACCATGACTGGATGCACATCTTTCAAAGGGTTTATGACAGGATCATTAAATCCTTAAGACATTCCGTACTTGTTAAAAAAGCGAATTACACTTCTGCCAAAAGAGTGACACAGGGAGAGAACACGAAAGAGGAAAAAAAAGGAAGAGAGTGGGTGACTGCCAGGAAAAATGGAATAAAAAGAAGCAACTAGACTTTTGAACAAGGAAAAACAACTACTGTACAAGTGGACTCCACCTTGTGAACATGCTCTGACATCTGGATTCATTTGGCCCCTGGGTCCGGAGCACTTCCCCGTCTCTCCATGGCTGTAACTTCAAACATGTCCCTCTCTGAATGTACACAAGAGGGGCAGGAGTCCACCTTTCTTCCTCTCCACACTCCCTCTGACAAACAAAAGAGCTGGATCCCATGATTCATTCAGTTTCAGCATCACTTATTTTCTGTTCTCCATCAAGTTCTCTCCCACGCTCAGATGGATCCTGTTTTTCATTCTGCGATAAATCAAGTGCAATCGTTGTGGGTTTCTCTGTTCTTTCCAGAACTGGGAAACAGGGTGATAACAAAAAACAAGAAACCAGCAGCTTTTTAAGTCCTAACTACCACTGCATGATAGTCAATTGAGTGTGATTGTTCCGTCTGACCACTGTGTCAGAATCTGGATTTGACCACACTCCATTCAGACAGGGAGTCGTGGGTGGCTATCATTACCATGTCACAGTCTCACATCAGAAAGACTTTTGGGAAATGAAGTCTGTCTGGAACTAGGCTTTTTTGCATGAAGCAATTATCTTTAATTTCCATGGAAGTTCAAAATTCAAAACACATAATTGTCAAGCTAACTATACAGGAATAAATTAACAGGCATGCTTTGTCTGTTGGCCTTTGGGGATAATCTGACATGCACTCCTCTCAGAATAAACAGGCATTAAATGGATAAAAACGCACCACTGGCAGAGCATAGGACACCTCTGTTCTTCAATGGTCTAAACATTGTAGGTATTTATGTTTCTGGAATGGGAGATTATACTACCTTGTTTCACCAATGCCAGGCAATGGACATTCTCTGAGATCACTGGGCTTAAATCATCCATCCATCTATACATCCATTTTCTTCCATTTATCTGGAGTCAGATTGTGGTGGCAAATGGCTGAGTGAGGTTTTTTTTATTTTTTTTTATGGCCTTTCATGGGTTTATTCGATAGGACAGCTTGGGAAATGGGAATAGAGAGAGGTGGGATGACATGCAGCAAATGGCCGCAGGTCAATTTCAAACCTTTCCTCAACTCTGGGGTCTCTTCCCGAACCACCTTAACTGGCTACTTTTAATACAATGGAATAGCATCTCTAATCTGAGCTCCCTATGGAGGCTGAGCCCAGCAACAAGGAAACTCATTTTGGCCGTTTGCATGTGCAATATTGTTCTTTCGGTCACTAACCAAAGTTCATGACCATAGTTGAGGGTTGAATGCAGATGGACTGGCCAAAGGTCTGGTACAATGACGGCATTACTGATGACGCCGCTCTAATCCGTTTGTCCATCCCACGCTCCATTTTCCCCTCATTGGTGAACAAGATCTCAAGATTACTTGAGCTCCATCACATGGGGCAGCAATCCATTCCCATCCCAGAGGGAGCAATCCACCATTTTCTAGTAGAGAACCATAGCCTCAGATATGGAGGTCCGCTTCACACTAGGCTGCAAACTGCTGCAGTGCGTGGGTTCTACTTTACAATCTGCATGGAGACCCAGTGTTTTACTGGCCCAATTAAAGCTTACATCTCACTATTGTGAAGCTGCCACAATAATCCAGTCAAAACATGCACAGTGGCAGCTTTATTTTAAACCACTTTTACACAGAGAAAGATGCATGTATGTTCAGTCTAACTCAGGAGTACCGTCCCATTTGGTCTTAGGGCCAAAACTCAACACAGGACAACGCAGCACCAGACAGCCACAACAGGAGAATATTGTTATACAGGAGCTTGACAAACTGGTTATATTGTATGACCAGTAGTAGAAGAAGTTGATGTAGTAGTTATTAGTTAATAACTAAATAAAGCCCCTACGTGTAGTACTTGAAAATTTCTGACTTTGGTGACTCCTAGTGGTGGTATCAAAAAAGACACTGTGGCAGACAGCGATGCACTTGAAATGAAATTGAATGAAATTTGATGAGTGAAAACATTAAGAAAGTGAGACAGTCTACTGAGCTCGGCAAAGCATTTCCTGGAGCTAAAGAATGCAGCATTTCTGAAATCCCCATTCATAATTTCATAGAATTCTCAAACTCAATTACAAATAACAAAATCCTGGAAATGTAATTTGTCCCATTAGATAACAGTACCGATGTTTTCAGATGTGGCTTTTGCTCTAAACGATGCATCAGGTTTTTATTGTGAGGTGCACTTGAGCCTTTGCTTGTTAAATTCAAATTAAAATCATTTGTACAGAGTGTCAGATGATTGGAGGACCATTAAAAACACACAGTGCAGCAAAATACACTCTAAGGAAAATCAAAGGTTCCTAATTTCACATGTGTATGCAAATACTTTAATTCAACAAGTAGAAAGTTGATAATGTTTGGCCCTGCAGCTTTTCCCATTATAAACCAGCTGTATAGCCTCGGGTTGAAGGGTTTATGCTTCTAAAAGAGAGAGCATCTTTTATTAAGTGCAAATATGAGAGCGAGTGTGTTTGTATTTTTAAGTATGTGCATGTAGGCCTGTAGAGGAGGCTGTGCATGTGAGAGTGTATTCTCGTGCGTGCTTGTGGATGCGGTAATATTGTGATAATGAGGTAGGAGACACTGTTCTCATACCATGGAGCTGTGGGCCGTCCTATCTTGGCAATCAGTCCTGACTGGACCTGACCAACCGTCTTCTCAGGGAAATATTTTAATCCTATCGTGGGTTTGGGTTTCATACAGGTCACCACACAGATATATGACATAGTGACACATGTGTAGATTACATATCCTTCTTTTAATTAGTAGAAATACTGTATACAGAATAGGGCCATCTCCCACTCAGCACTGGTCATCTTAGGTTACACGGGAGAGGTGCAATGTCATACAATCTCCCAGCCTCTAACCTTTCAGCAAACTGTTTAATGGTAATAAACTATTAATATATCAATGAATCAATCTGTTGATTCATCATACTTGTTTGGCAAAATCACATGTCTAAAGTCTAAAGTGGGAACATGACTCATCTGTCAGACAACACGCGCAGACATGCTGTTCGTGCAAATTTGACCTGCACCAACTGGGGCGCTGCACTCCTGGCTAAGTAACTGTGACTCCACAGACCCCTAGAAAAATCCACATACGCAATCACAACAAATGTCTGTGCACGGATCTCAGCAAACCCTGGCCCCAAATCCTAATATGCTTGTCAGGGGGCTAACAGGTGGGATAATGAGCTTGAGAGGGAGGACAGAAGGAGTTGGTGGTGGCAGAGAAGGAGGTGGAGGGTGGGGGCGAGCCCCCCATCTCTCCATCAGCATTCCGGTAATTAAAAAGGCAGCCACGCTATATCAAAACTTTGTAACATAAACAATTCCACAGATGCCAGGGGCATTCGGGGTGCACTGAGCTATAATGTGATGGGGGTGGGGGGTGGGGATCACTGCTCTCTGCTCTGGCCAAAGTAGGGAAACATGATCGAAGGCAGGGGAATGAGTAAACGAGAGAAGGACGGGGACAGAGGAGACAGAGCATGGGGGCAGTGGGTGAGGGGCAGAGGGAAGGGTTGTTCAAATGGCTAATACCATAAAGGGGAGATGTGGAAGGCCAGCCTGAGGGCAGACTGTTGACAGGCTGATGGACAGCACCTCTGCTCCTAAGCATTAAGGGGGCCACAGGCCTATAGAAACCCCCCATTTGTCTTATGTTTATTGGTATATAAATCACAGTGTCCCTTTTGATATAGTGCTAGCAGTGAAGAGCAGCACAGTGTCGAATACAAAAAGCATTTGCATTAATTGATATCTACTAGTGCCTGTTACACAAGGAGTAATAACCTCTGACACTCAAATACAGCATCAGAAGCATTACTGCAAATACAGCACGTAGTTTCATATCCTTTTAACATCCTACTGTTTTGATCTTCAGACTGTAGAAAAGTATTGTATATCCACAAAGACACGAGAATTTTAAGAAAAAGTCACTTCCATGCAACAGCATTTCAGCTACCAGTAGCTTATTGCTTTGCAGACTGCAACATTGCGGGGCAAATTTAATAGAATCGAGGCATTTTTCCCAAATCTGGCAATGTTAATGACAGCCTGGGTTTTTGTGATAAGCAAACAAAACTTTGTCAAGCTAATGAGTTGTCACATAAATGGAAACTGATGATGACTAGAAACAGCCAGAGAAAGAGACTGGACTCCAGTTTTTGTTAGAAGGGAAAGAAGGAAACATTTAGGCTAACATAAGATTAACATGAAACAGACCCTCGGACCATTTCTGAGGTGTGAAAGGAATCCAAGATGAAAGGGAGTCTAATGAAGAATTTTCCACTTTTTGTTAGCAGGTGTGGCAACTGTTTTCATTTTTCAGCTTTAATATGAATTGAGCATAGAGGGTCACTTATGCATTGTTTCAATTATGGGCCCAAACTACTCTTTGATTCGGTCTAAACCCTTATGCTCATGCCATTAAAAACAACAAAAAAAAGTCCTCCGATCCATTTTGTGGGCTGAAGTAAATCAATGGAAAATACAAAATAATCAAGATAAATGTCTAAACAATATTTGTGAAGGACAAATTCCATCATATTCCTCAAACCAAGTGAAGTATTAAGAGTTTTCTGGAGATAGACTATGTTGCGGTCGAGTTAAGAGCAGACCCATGTAAACCCACTGTTCATTTTGGCAACCAGAAAAGCAGACATCATATCATGGATCATACAACAGGACATGGCTGGGTAGGGTCAGAACTAGGGGTGGTTAATCGGCCCAATTTCCAGATTCGATTCGATTCCGATTATTGAAGTCTCGATTCGATTACAAATCGATTTTCGATTATTAACGATTATCGATTCCATTTTCAGATATTAACGATTATTGATCTTTCATTTAACATCAGTCAGCTGCTGAATTATTTTACTTATCTTTTGAGTAACACCTCACAGCACCTTCAATGTTGTATAGTGTAACTGTAATATCAAAATTATTATTTTTTAATTTGTTTTAAATGTAGTGTTTCACTGTTAAAAGAAAGCTGCCAAGCTCAACAGCCGGACTCATGTTAGAAGCATTGTTGGTGACGAGAACCAGGGCGTGTTTCTCTATTCCCCACTCGTCTGCCATTGCTTTGAGAAACTCACACATATTTGTGCTTGTGTGGCTATCATCCATAGCTTTCGTCTGAAGTACGTAGGACATTAGCTTCCATTAACTGCTGGCATAATGAGCTGTAATGGTCACATATGAGACTGTAGCTCTGGATGTCCAGGCATCGCAGGTTATTGCTACCCTGTGAGCAGAGTTGAGGGAGTCTTGCACGGAAAGGTTTGTCTCCTTGTAAAGATTTGGAATCGATTTAAGTGTGAAAAAGCTCTGGGATGGTATAACATATCTTGGCTCCAGACTGTGGACCATGTAGCGGAAGCCATTAAGAGGAGGACTCCAGTTTGTATTACTATTTTAAAAAAAATATATATATATATTTTTTTTTAAATCGATTTTTGGAAATTTAATAATTGAATCATAATCGTCAATATTATAATCGCGATTAATCAATAATCGGTTTTTGTTCACCACCCCTAGTCAGAACAACATTTTTTTTTGCCTATCCATCTCTCCCATTATTGTACCTCCTCCTCTGAAATACAATGGATGAATGACTGCAGGATCAGTGAGTAAAGCTCACCGTGGGGACTCCTTAATGGTGCACTAGGAGCCATAGAGGCGAGGAGGAAAAAGGATAGGAAGCAGAGGAGTGTCCAACACAGGGCGTAATGAGGAAAGTGGGTTGACGTGAATGGGGGAGTGATGAAGTGAGGTGGTGGTGAGAGATGGGAGGGGGACAGCCAACTTCATCATAATTTGGGCAGAAGTAACAGTGTGAGTCACAACGCAGAGACATGTACAGCATGATGCTCAGCCACTTATGCATTAAAAGCACACATTAAGCACACACCCTGATCTCCCACAGGCGTCAGATGGAAGCGGCTCTGCCTTTCTGACATCTGGCCAATTTGTGATGTTCCTTGCTCCCTCACGCTATGTCTTCTCCCAGGATGACCTTATTTTGGTTAAAGTCCACCATCCTCTCTCTTGACAACATCTACCTTTTGATAGATGGGTGAACATTTTCTAAGTCTTCTTTAAGTCTGTTCATTTTGCTGGTTATCGGACATTTTCTGAAAAAATACTCTACTGTCAGCTGTTATTCATGGACATGTGTGCAAATACAGATCTATATCTCAAGTTTTTATGCACACACACGCACACACATTTTATGGCTTGTGGGATCAGTCTGGAAAGCACGGGTGCAGCAGAGACAGACAGGACACAGGAAAAGGCCAGGCTGGACCAATCAGCGGCAGTTGAGTACAAATCCCATCAGCCAGACAGACAGATTGTGTTCCAGAAAAGCCAAATTCTCTTGGACAGAGAACAAGCCCCGGGAGATGCGACTTTGTCTGATTACCAGGAGAACTTCCTGGACATCAAGCTTATTGTGCTCATATGATAGAAGTGAGACTGATGAAGCTTTGTCTACAACACAAGTGTTTGTCCACGCGAGCTGGAAGGCAGCGTCAGAAATAGTACAGTATTATCAGAAAAGCATTCCATGAGAGAAAGGGGTTGTGTTGGCGAGAAATAAAGGGGTATTTATCTCAGATTCATTTCATGCTAGTATGTCAAATTATGGGTGAGGAGACTGGCAGCAGGCTAATCTACACAGACCTCATATTTGTTTAGGCACTGGATGTAATATTGGGGAGCACGGATGGTTAGTAAGGAAGACCGGGGCACTTGGGGAGCAGAATAACAGTGATGAAGTAAAATGAAAGGAAACTTTTGGGGTGAAGAAGGAGAATTCTGTGTTTATGGTTTGATTCTGTGGAGCGCACTCTTGGCAGCGGGGTTATCTTTGAGAAATGGATTCCCTGCAGCGCACATGCCAGCAAGCAAGCAGTTGGCGTGGTGCCCACCTAGACACAGCATGCTCTTGCTGACAGAGCATGGACCACAGATGGAGAGAGACACCCAGGAAGAGAGGGAGTCGTCAGTACACGGTAAATCTACAGAGCAAAACCTGTTGATTCAACGATCCTTAAAGGCAGACCACAATATACACACGCCCCTGATAGAACCACGTTCAAACACACCTGTGCACACTTTCACTGAAACTTTGCTTTAACCGTCTGCCCTCCCTCCTTTCTCATTTTTTCTCCTCTCACTTTCTAGGCCCAACTCCCTACTCCTCTGAGCTCTCGCACATTCATGCCGAGGTGAGAGGGGCAGATGAAAAGCGGAGGTAATTAGGGAAGCTTTGAGTGTGACTTTATGACTGCGAGAGGCTTTGAGCTTTTCGCCTCTCTCCTCCCTCCCTCCCTTTGTTCTTTCCCTCTTTTCCCAAGCGAGCCCCGAGTCCTGCTTACTCCAAGGGGAAACGCATCCTGCCCTTATGTGTCATGTCTACACAGGAGATTAGGAAGGCGTAGCTAAAACACAAACATGCTTACAACACACGCACACACATACACACAGACTTGCAATGAATACGCAATGTATTCACTCCACTATTAGGTCCATAAACACGTCTCCCCTCCACCCTGTATGATTAAATGAGACATGTAGGGATGGATTCCGGATATCCTCCCTAATTTAAGCATGAGCTCATGGTGCACTGCAATGTCATCCTGTGTCCAAGCATCAGCCTCTAGAGCAATAACCCTGTCGGTCAAAACATCTGCAGACACGGAAGAATACACGCAGACATGAAGTGAGAGGGAAAAGATTATGATGTGAAAGAGTACGGGCTAAAATGATCACAGGCAAAATGTCTGAGAGAACTTCCAGACAAATGCAGAGAGATCGTAATATAGATAGGAGGACTAGTGCCTGATAAAAGAATGGAGATAGGACACAACAGCCAAGTGATTCATCATTCCTATCACTTGCACACACACTTCTAGACATGCAGTCACACATGCCCTCATTTATAATACATAAATCATCACTATTTAATAAAAAAAAGAACATTCCCTTTACATAGGCTGTGTTGTGCAAGCCACCCAGGACGATCCTCAAAGTCAAAGTGAAGAACACAAAGGAATCTTAATAGCGGTTTCATCTGGGGTAGCTTGGAAACAATAAGGCTTTAAGCTTGATATCCTTGTCTGTCTGCCTGTCTGTCTGGATGTGAAGGGGAAATGTGAAACATTGGGGGTGGGGGTGCAAAGAGCAAATACTGTCTAGTGTCTCCAAGCAGGCAATCAAACTCCTAAGGGGGCAAAGAGACAATTACAGTAGGGTGAAATCAGCCACCTGTGAAAGCCTGGCGAGACAAACAGTCACAGGGGGAGACACACGAACAAACCATGCAGACAGTGTTTCTCACTTCTCTGAGTCCTCCTAAGCCCCTTTCACACATGCAGTCTAACCCTGACAAGTTCAAGAATATTTCCTGCATTGGGTCCTGTGTGAATGGGAGAAGGGACTGATATTACATCAATAAATAATACATTTACCTGGGGGATCAATAAAGTATTTCTGATTCAGGGAAATCTGCACCTCCAATTGCCCACCACAAGACCAAATAACATTTCAGGGAAAAGGCTAGTATAATAATTTCATGAATGAAAGCATTGATATTTCAAGAACAAGCACATAAAGGGTTATGTCATCTTAAAAAACATGCTTTCACAAGGAGCGAGCAAACTAATCACAGACTCTGATGGTGACGTACGTGAATCAGCAACTTGTTTACAATTTAGTATCACAAAAACCACTACTAGTGTACATCTACTTGTTGAATATTTAAATAGTCACATCTTCTGTTGCGTACAAGGACATGACTTTTGATGAGATAATTGGCATGCATAAGGATTGCATTACCGCCATCTACTGGACTGGTTCCTTGCCCGATATTTTCAGGTATCGCCATGAAATATGTGAAAAAGCTCAAGATTGAAATGTTTCTGAAGGAAGCTACATGTGTGAAAGTCAGTAGTGGTGACTGATCTACGGGAAACCGTTTTTCTGCATTCTGCCATTAACTTCAGAGGCCCTCCAGTATCCCTTTGCCTCAGGTCGTGGATTTGATCATTTTGTCTCTTGCAAACACTCACACGTATGCTATCTCCCAGGACAGCGGGGTCTGGAGAGTTCCTGGATGATGAGACAAGGATCAGCTAATTATGTCGCCTCAATGAGGAAAGGCACCGTCCTTGCCATGGCCTCTTTCCCTTTGCCGTCTCGCTCTCTCCCTGTCGCGCTTTTTCAAATGAACTCCTTGTCCCTTCCTTGAAGGGCACCTGAAGTTTTAAATGCGATGCACTTTCATTGATGATAGAAAGCTATCTAGGCCAGCAGAATATATTTCTCTGAAAAGTATTTGTCAGGTCCTGTGAGGAGAATTTGAGCCCCGACATGGTAAAGCTGACTTGCATGGGTGGTAAATATTGTACATGCTCACATGTCTTTGGTACACATGTATGCACACACACACACACACACACACACACACACACACACACACACAGACATTGATTAAGACACATATGAACAAAATGTTCAAACATTAACATTACTAACACACACACACAAACAGATGTCATGGCCTTTAACTGTGGGCCACGTCGCCCCTCATATCAGTGACACTAGTGATCAAAACAGTCAGCATTTTTTTGACATCTGCTCCCGAGCAGTGTGAGTATACAGTACTCAGACACTTGCTCATCATTTGCACCTGTTATACAAATACAGGCAGGCAAATTGGATTGCCTGCTCAACAGTTTGCAACAAGAAATTGCTACATATTGGACTGAACAAGTAATTTACATCAGGACATGGTGGAGCCAACTTAAAGTAAAGCTCTGACCCAGCGATTCTAGGATTAACTAGTAGTGTGGGCAAACAGACATACGAATATATTCTGGTAGCCAATCCATCTGTTCAACTTTCCCTCAGCCAATCAGAAGGCAATGGAGAGGTGTCCAGCCAGTAAGATTACTCCAGATCTGATTGGCTAGAACAGGCTGACAGGCCAAAGCCCTTGATGGCAGCTCTAAGCTGGTCCAGATTAGACTGGGCTCTGTGGTTGACACCTACCTACCATCAGGACCCAACACTCATTACCTATCAGCTATGGCATGGATTAGGAGAGTCTGCCTGTTTGTATGCTGGAGGGGGAGAAGATCTGGGTGTCATCTGCATGTAGGGTTTGGGAAAGCTGAATAGTAGAAGGGAAGATGGATCAGAAGATGCATCACGAGAGGAGGAGGTAGTTGAAAAATCTACCACGTATTTATGATCTAGGGTGTGGCAGCTACAGGCTACACAGTGGACTTCAAATTCCAGTAAATCCCAAAAGGTTATCAGTTCCGTTTCACCAGAGAGCTTTGTTATTGCTGCATACAACTGGACCCATTCATTTATATTAATACAGTATCAGAAACATTCAAGGAAAAAACTTTGAAGCATTCATAATGTGGTCTGTGTTTATGGGGTCACACTCATGACATGACAACTCCCACACATGACAAAGCACAGTAGGGCTTTTAGGGCTGTGAAAACAACGGCAGGCCAATGAAAACAGAAAGACACACACACACATACAAACACACTCCTTACACACACACCATCTCCCTTTTAATGTCCTTTTGGCTAAACTTTAGCAATCAGCAGGAGTGAGTCTGAGTTAAAACAGCGAGAGTGTATAAAGAAAACACACACACACAAAGAACTTGTCATGACAAGATTTACGGTACAATTTAAATGACAGACAGATGCAAAGCTGCACAGAAAATAGTGGCCACATCATGAAAGAATTATCAAATAAACACATCAGATTAACAGCAAAAGGGGCAGAGTTTTGTAGCCTGCAGACAACTGGCTCTGTGGTGAACTGCATAGATACAGAACAAACAAAAAGGAAAGCTCCCCACAATTTTCCACCATCCAGCGTGTGAATACCAGCAACCATGGTATCAGCCAAAATCATATTCTAATTACTTCATGTGGTATATGAGCCACTTGCTACTTCACATTCCACTCGAGGCACTCAGACAGCACAGAGACTGTCCTTAGAAGGCCTTGCAAATTGAGGACTAGTGACATCATCATTTTCAGCACTACCATACTCCAGTTTCTATTGTTATTCCATTGTTATTTTCCATCTTGGCCTTTTCTGGACATGTGGAACACCTGATCTTCTTTCTCCAGACAGGCTCAGACGTTAGGTAAGAACGAAAAAGGTCATAATAATGATGATGATAAAAAGTACAGATACCAGGACCACTTTTCGAACAAAGTAACATCTATTCATGTCACCAGTCAGCTTGTTAAACAGCTTAAAAAAGGGCTTATCTCCAGCACTTTGCATCCACCAACATGGTAATGAGAAATTTCATATCTTGGTGGTGTTTTAGTAAAGAGTAAACCCAGAGTGAAATCACCTTTTGGTGAAAAGATTACTGTTTGAAGAAAGGGTGGAGCTGGGGAGGATACCCTGATTATAAATGACCAAGAAAACAATGTGGTAGCAACTTGTCAATCATACCCTACTTTACCATCAATATTTACCATTAATGCTACCATAACTTAAAAAATTTACATCATGATGTATTAAAGAAGTCTTGAAACTAGAGATAGAGACCATAAACTAAATGTCTTCAATAATCTGAAACAAGTCCAGTTGCACTAAGAATTACCCTGACCCAGATGACTTTGAATCTTCTCCAACTTACCAGAAAACTGTTCCCTAGTCTAATAAATCGAGTATGAAATGTGGTAATTTTCTCATAAACTTACATAAAATCAGACTTCTTTTTTAAACCAGTTGGGGTCACCGCTTGCTCGTCATTAGAAAGTATGCAGGTGAAGGCACTTCTGCATTGGCTTGACTATTCAAACCCAGAAGATCTGTCCATATTTTATACAGCCAATGGTTTTAGTATGCTGAACACTATGTGACGGTAATAAAACCTGTCCAGATGACATTTACAAGTTAAACATGACAGTAATCATTTCCAATTTAATGTATGAAAATGAGAAATTCTCCATGAGTGTTAAGTTAGTTGCAAGTTTCATTCTCTATTACTCTATTTGTATTCGGATATGAGTTTTCCATATTGGACAGCAAGACCAGTACATCCCTCATAAAACAGGACTTGGCCACCATGACGTCTAAGCACTTCATTGTCTTATAAAACTAATTGCATGGTACCAAAATTCCTGCAACACTTTAAACATCCGAAGCACGTCTCCCACTCTTTGGCAATGTGTTGGAGGTTTTGAGGAGAAGGAAAAAATTGATCCCTTTCGGAAACTAAATTTAAATAACACTGCAATTACTAGAGGAAGAGGAAGGACAAGCTTGGGCAACTGGTGCACTGCCTGATTCAGTTGGGCGTAGTACAAAACCCTTTGGCAGGCAAGACCTCTCTGAAACAGGCTTTGTATCTACAGCAGAGCCTTGTTTATCCGGAACTCAGACTTCTGAACTGACTGGGCTACCAAACAGACATCGCAACAACAAAATACACAAAAAAAGGAAGAAAAAAAACACCAAGCAAAAAACAAAAATGATTACTGGGCACTGATTGTCTGACTCTCCCAAACTACTGTAATTTCATCAAGGGTTCCAGTAACTGTTTAGCTGTCCTAAGAGCCAGATCAGATAATGACAAAGCAGACCATCTTCCAACAAACACTAAAGTCTGAGAAAAGGCCTCTGTACCCTTTTTTTTTCACATTTACCCCAACCGATCCTTTTCCGCAGATCTAGTGCTGCCAAAGCCACAGAAGAAGGGAGGAGGGGGGAAAGTGAAGCCATGCCCATTTTCTTGAGTTGCACACTTGCCTGCACGCCAGCTACCGTGAACCCGGATCACTGAGTGAAAACTTTTTTTCACCAAATACTGAACAAATAAATATTCTCTGCAAGCAAGACAACAAATACAAAGTTTTTTTGGTTTTGATTGCTGAATTTGGATTCAAATAGGCGGCCTAAGTTCAGCTCAAGGTCAGCTTAACGCAGGGTCAAGTTTGTAAATATTCTGGGGTATATGGTCCCAGAGGTAGGTACTAGTATAGCAACTCTTTCCCATCCATCAACAACATAGTGTATCAGACCAATCCCATCCAACCCAAGCTCTGTCCAAACACTTACCCTGGAAGGCATCCGAGTGGCCGGAGAGGAGGTGTTCAAGCTCATAGCTATAGGAGTGAATGTTGTGGAGGGTTTCTCTTCTTACAGCGAATGTGTAGCTCTCCTCCATCTTCCGGGTGCAGCAGGATGGACCCTGGTGCTTACAAACCAACAGATCCACATCTAGGAGAGTCAAGTAGAAATAAACATGTTTATTATTATCTTCTTTAGATCAACATTTATAATTCTTTATATAGCAAAGTCTGCGGTAACACATACATCAGTAATGGAAATGCAAAATAATGGAGGTCACCAAGTTTGGATGAAATACAAAGAATACAAAATGTCTCTTTTCTCCTGTGAGATATACATGTATATGATTACATTGTGTTGTGCAAATATGTGTGGGTATATGTATAGTGTCCTGAGTATGCACATAGATAGACAGCCCATAACTCCACTGGGAGACAGAGGAGGCACCATGGGAGGGTGAGAAAGTAGACCAAGAATTCATCTACGTTTCCTGCTATAAATACCGTCTGCCAAATATATAAATATCTTTGACTCATACAATTGCACATACATCGTCAAGACATACATTTATATATGTATGTGTACTGTATATCCCCTAAAAACACAAAATACATACATGAGATAGTATTTTGCAATGTAAACATGCAAAATCTGCTGTCACTCCAACACACACACACTGAGTAATTTGTGAAATCGCCTCTAAATCTAGGCAGTCATTAGCCATAATACTGCAGTTCATGAAAACCACATGAAGGCAATGACCTAACTGCAAATACTTTGATCCAAAGAACAGCTCAATCAGGCACAATTACATCAGCTGAAACAGAGTCCACACTGCCCTGCCAGTGTCACCTGCTTCTCACTATTGCGACACATATAGACACTGTCATGACATCACTGCGACTGGTCACAATTAGCAAGGGCTATTAAAATTGTCATTTCCCACACGTTTGCTTGCAAATGGACATTTCCATAATGCAGAAGTCTGATATGATAACTCATTTTACGGAGGGGGGGGAGGGTTGGAAGAGGGTGGCTGGAGGCAGGTGTTGTAACCAGAGCCTAAAGCATGGCCTTAGGACAGACCGCAAGACCAGTGCCTCACTGTCCAAATCCCTCCATGAAACACAATAGGGTTGCATTCTCAATCCCTCTTTCCCTTTCTGCTGCCTCTCTCCCATTTGCCTGGCATATCCTAGTGAGGCCTGGGTGTCTCTTAATTACCCAGCAAGGCTCCATTTGTTCCCATCCCAGAGCCAGACGAGTGAAGTCATAACTGGCTGTCCTGCCTCTTCCAGCTCATTATCTCCATCTCTGTAGCAGTTCACTCTTTTTTATGTTAACACTGTCTCCCTGTCAATACTGTTTCTCTGTTGACACAGTGTGTTTTGAGGAGTAACACTGTTGCTGTTCATCAGTGTTTAAAGTTTGTATTACAAATTTTGATAAAATTCAATGCTTGCCTTTTGTTTTGGGCTTACATCTATTACATTCCTGGACCTCCCACCAGGCTTAACAGTGGTCTTTTACAAGATTGCAATAATAACAAGAAACACAATCTATGTCAACGTGCAACCCATGGGTATTTACAGGTCTACACATACATTAACACAAATTCTCATCGATATCGAATGTCAGTTCTAAATGTAGCTATGTGGTACAGGTCACTGTACAGTGTTCTTCATCCTTCATCCAGTCAACATCTCTCTTTGGTTAATTTGAGAGTATTTTGGTGTCAAACCTCACCAAGCAAAAGAAGCAACCCCAGAACAACTGTACAATTTGGAAGGTATGTTGGGTCGGCTGCTATACCAAAGCATCAGTATTTGAGGAATTGGAAATAAGACAACTTTTTTTACAAACTGGACCTTAAATTCATGGTACGTCACATTTGCCAAATTCCATCCTCACTCTCATATATTGTCTAATGTATTCCTAGAATTTATAGTGACAGGCAATCAAATAAAATGCAGCATTAACTTATGGATTTTACTGGTTTTGAATTTTGTTGGAAATATTTGGGACAATGTCTGTATACACAAAACAAGTCTAGACTTTGAAATGTTACATGTTTCTTTAAATAAGCAGTTTGATCAATTACACCACTTATAACAACAAGCTTAACCCAGCAACAAGCAGAGTGGTGATCAACAAAATACTTTATGAATTCGGTCACACAGTTGAAAAATGTCCTTCTTTCAAATATTAATTGCTAATTTAAAGCATGATTGATTGTGATTGTGTTTTAAGGTTATCATTTTACCAAATTTGGTGTCTGTTCTCTTTCCCCTTCCGGCCCTGACCCTGTTCTCCTCACTTGGCTGGCTCTTTCTCTCCTTTGTGTTTGTGTGTTATCTGTGATATGAAACTAATATCCAGGGACTCAAAGTGGAATCCAGCCTGGCCTCTCCGTCCCTTGCGAGTAGCTGCATGGAGTAAGCGATACCCAGAAAGACTTTGGCTGTTAAAGCCACCACGGCAGTCATGACAGGCTGACTGTGTCACGAATATACCAGGCCACTTTCTAGAATCATTAGAAGCCATCCCACTGCTAGTACGTCCAACAGCAAATAAACTGCTGAGTGTGTTCTTTTGTATCTTTGAGGATATTTAACAGTAACATAACAGTATAAAAACAAAAAGCATTTTAGTGGCTGCTGCCTGAAGGGTAAACTAAAATATGCATTGAGGACTCGGGGAAGTAGTCTTCCAAGGACTCTAAGAGTCATTGAAGTTTACAATGTAGGACACATCTATTAATATCTGACTGCCTTGTTTTGAGTAACATGTATTTCTTAACCATACTCCATTTGAATTCTTAGTACACATAACACACTATATAAACCTTCAACAGGCACTGACCTCTTCTTGAACTTTTTCACAATTTGTTAGAGGAAATTAAAGCCTTGGGTGTGATTAGGTTTTTAAAGGGTGTTTATTGTCAACGTAAACACATATCTACAGATTCCAAGTATGCTCATCTTCTTTAAGTCAGAATGTAACTGGTACCTTTGGCAAAAGTAACAGTTTTGAACATCTGGACAGTGCAATTTTCCTCCATTATTCTTTGCAAAACTAGTCAAGCTCTGTCAAATTGCTTGGGGAGCGTGACTCACCAACAATTATCGAGTTTTGCTTCAAGTGTCAATCGGATGGATTGGAACGGCCTCTGACGTGACTGCAAAAAGATATCAACATCATTGCTTTTAAGGCATTGCTGCATAGGTTTGGCTGTACTTTTGGGCTTGTTATCTTGCTGAGAAATGAGCCAAGATTTCTCATTTTTGTTTACGTCTACTTTCGTTTCTTTACTTTGTCACTCAGCTATAAAGCTGCGACTGGTGAAGCGCCTGGGAAACAGTTACTGTACTGTGTCTCTCCAATCTTTGCCCTGGAACCCTGAAGCAGAATAAATTAAAATACATAAAACACACCCCACATCTACTACTGAAGGGCCTGTAAATGTCCTAATTCTACCAATAAATTCTGACCATGCCACAACGGTTGAGGATAAAGCCCTGTTAAAGCTAAATGTGGTCCCTGCTCAACAACTTGCGGTATTGCTCTCTTTTTTTCCTCCACCATTCTTTGGATTTTGTTTTGTATTCTTCACAAAGCTAGTAGATTTCAACAACCTTTTCGTGTAGTATGTCCTCATGTTGAAGTTTATGACTACAAATTGACTAATTAGCTGTTGGGCTTTCTAGACACTGGTGTATTTCACAGACACCATCTCTTGATTACTCACCAAGGATGATGATTTTCAGCCATTACACCATTCTGAGGGCAGCTGTGCCAGTGATGATTAAGGTGTGCCATTACTATGAATACTTGTGCAATATTTTTTCTGACAGATTACATTTGACAGCTAACTGAGCTCTGAAGAGTTCCCACAACCTGAGCCCACACATAAGAGGGGTGAGAGGAAATTCTATTCTTGGATGCACTGTGATTCTCTCTTGAAAGATTATGTTTTGATGCAGAAAAGTCAATGATGAAAAACCTAAAACCAAATTCTCGACAATGTGATCGATGGTCACAATTCTGTGTAGGATTTTGGGGGGATTTTATTTTACAATGTTTGTCAAAAATTGTGAATGTTGTTCTCTCTTAACCTGCATCTATTTGTCTGATTTCAAGTAACTCTTTAATGTTACTTAAAATAGACTCTGGTAGCCCAGGAAGGCTGAACTCTGCAGGTCCTTTGTAATTAGTGCCCAATGTGTATGCAACTCATTCTGCCTGACTGAATCTTAACACACATTGCTTCCAGATTGGGTGTCAACTCTGAATCCTAATTCACTTAATCGTCCTCAGGTGACAAATACCTCTGGAGTAATTTGCCGTATTAAAGCCATGGCTCAGAGGTCTTGACTTGTTAGTCACAATCCCTTCAGCAACACCTCAGTGCCCTTCATTGCACAAGTCAAAACTCCTGAGTGGAGACACTCTACCACTGTATAATTGCCCTGCTAACTCACATGCCATTCTCAATATGTGGTACTACAGTAGCAAAGCTGAACAGTATACTGCTGAGAAGATGGTTATGTTATTACCACCCTGCTCAAACACACTTACATAAACTCATGCTCTTGTGAAATGATTTATATGCAGCTCACATCTCTTCATTACGGTATGGAAACTTTGTTTTGACTTGGAATGTGTTGATGAGGATTGCAGCTTCCTGATGCTGTTTAGATATTTTCAGGAGAACAAGAATAACTTTGTTAAAATGTAGCCAATTAATGCAGTCACCCTTCTCCTACCTCAGGAAGCAAGTTCCCTTTGAAGTTACCAGATCCACTGAACATACAGGATATTTACTCTATACTGATTTGCTGTGTTTTGGATGGGCCGTGTTGAACGAAAACACACCTCAAAGGGTCTTTGCCACATACCTGAGTTCTTGGACAACCTTAAAACTCAACTGGAATGTTTAGATTTCTAAGACCCCAAGTTGAAACTGCCTACGGTGACTGGCACACAGTCCAAAACATTGCGAGAGGGCAGAAGTTGGATGGCAAGCGCTTAAAGAGAGATGTGGAAGGCGGGTGGGCAGATGGATGCAGACCTGGTGAAACAGCATTTTATCAGAGGAGTGCTCAGCCGGACTGACAGAGTGATTATGTTAACATTAAAGATAATCTGTTGAACGTGAACGCTCCCTCTCAGAAAAACCAGCTCTCCCTCATGCACCATTTGTATTCCAACAGCGTAATAAGGTTCATCTGTTGGTTATATTTTTGGAGAGGAGGTTGATGATATACTTGGCAGTCTAACAACCTCATAAAATTGCATCCCTCTCTCTTCCACAGTAGCAAGCACGAGGCTAGGGTCGCACACAATCCACTGAAACGCAAGATAGTCTTAGGCTGAAATCCAATAAGAGATGCTGTGTAGAGACCGACTCAGACAGAGTAATCAGCTTCAGATTGGGGCAACACCAGTAAGGCTAAAATGATTGGACTGGAGAAAGAGCATCTGAGGTGACTGCCAGTAGGCCATTCACAATAATTAGTTAACTGACACATATTTTAAACTTACTGATGTATGGACATATCCTCAATCATTTTATGCTGACCCTGATATTGCCTGATGTCTTTCCATGCAATTTTTGTTAACAGAGCCCAAGTGTCCATTATATTAATGTTTTATGTTTTGTTTTTAAAGATATTCTATTTTTTGGTGCGCAGGTGGTTGAGTGGTTAGAGCGCATGCCATAAACGCAGCCGACCCCGGTTCGATTCCGGGTGGAGGTCCTTTGCTGCATGTCACATCCCCCTCTCTCTCCCATATTTCCTATCTGTCTACTGCTTAATAAAGGTGTCTATGCCAGAAAAAATAAAAATAAAAAATCTTTAAAGATATTCTATTTTTACACTTTCCAATTCCAAAGTGTATTGCTCTTTGAAAACAGGTACTTTTGTCAAGAATCACAATAATATTGTTTATCGCAATTTATTTTGAGGACAATATATTGTACGACAAAAGTAGATATCATGACAAACTATGCTGTGTCTATTTACTTGAAGACTTTGTCAGAGATGCTGCTGTTGTTATTTATTTGAATGACTGTAGTTTAACAAAACTAACTGCCGACTCTCTTCAGTGATTTTGACATTAGACTGAAGTAGGTAGTTGAGAGATGGCCAGGAAGAGAAAACATGGATGCTCAATAATTTTAAGTGTGTATGGAGTAGGTGTGCACCATGTGTTCCTCTCTCAGTGAGAACGGCCAAGTTAAAAAGGGAATCAAAATAACCACAGCCAATCAAAGACCATGTTGAGCTTTGAGAGCTTGCCAAGGCTTTTGACGCTGTAACTGGTTAAGGATGTGGCGACATGTGATAACACACTGGGTTCCCATTCCCTTGCTATTAACACATGACCCTGCTTGCCTTGTATTCAAGATATAAGACACTTTCTCTTTGCCCTTAAAATAGCTCTTAATGAGTCAGTAAATCAAAGAATGGCAGCAGAGTAATACATTGAAAAAAGGGCTCTCTGTGTGGTCACACAAAATCAGATAAGCCCTGTCCGATCGGATGGTTCTTAACGAGCTGTAAAATAGGTTGATCATATCTGAGAACGTTAAGCCAACTGCATACGCGGTATGTCTGTAGACAGCACTGCTAGCCGCCTGCTTTCCAAATGACCTATCTCCAAAGGGCTATATCAGCACCCTGTGGTAATCTCAATATGGAGTGCTTGGCCATGTACCACCGAACCAAAGTGGTCATAACTCTTCCAAATAATCACAGGATAAGCAACTTCATGTCAGTCATTATCTAAGTTTCCTTGATAGGGAATCTGACGGCGAGATAAAGTCACTCTTTGTGAAGTGAGGCCCAGGGGATTCAATGTCTGCAAAGCAAATATTTTGGTCTGAAGTAATTCAATACCGAGACATACAGTACTAGTAAAATACTCCAGCACTCATTATCAGAGACTGAGCACACATTTAAGTATTTTTACTAAAACTTGCAAGTGCTTCACTTAGAATGACATTTTATAACATTCCTACTAACTGGAAAGAAAGGGCTTGGAGTGAAAAATATGTACATGGAGGTATTGCTTGATACAAGTACTTCCCTATTTCCTTATGTAAAGGATTCTATATACTTCTTCCAGCACTCTTTGCCAACATGAGATCACAGTGCTCTTGATAATCACAAGGCACTAGCACTGCTTATTGCACTTAATGCTTTCTTTGGAAGACAAGACAGTCTTGGAAGACGGAAACAAAAACAAATAAGATAAAATATCTCAACGGTAAAAGAGAAATCGTTTCATATAAGATCATATCCAGTCGGGCCGGCTCTTAAGCTCCCTGCTGCCACACTCCTGGCTCTTGGTGTGAAATTCGCTCACCTCACATGAATGAAACGCAGCACTGTGTCCTAAAACAAACACCAGACTGCGAAAAGGGGCTGAAGTTTTGCCACTTCAAATTTCAAGAGTTGCTTTTGTTGGCATTTGATCTGAGAACTGAAGCAGAGTAGCATAATTGTGTACACACACACATATACACCAAATCTCCCACTCTAACGCCCCCTTCTACTGGTCGGCTCTTTGAAGAAAAGATTGCGTCTGACCCAAAACAACCTCTGTAGGGCAAGTACAAATAAAATGCAAAATAAGGTAAAAGCCCAAAATGTAATGGTGAAGCTCCAGCAATGTTTGATTAGCTGTGAGGGGAAGCAATAGCAGAGAAGTGGTGGAATGTAAATGCACGAAAATGCAGTTCACCACACCTCGTAAACAAACATAAATATTTATATCAATTAATAGTCCAGAATAAGCACCCATAGTTTGTATCTGGAACTTATCAGGCCATTTTGCCAAAAAATGTATCACTAAAGATAGATTTGTCTCAGAATTAAAACATCTTGCTGCATCAAGTTAGAGGTGGGGTAAGATGATTGCAAACTTTTTTAACACTTACTGTGTGTATGCCTCTATTTGCTCACTGTCAGGCAAAATGCTAATCAACAGCTCCTATTGCAGACAGAGATACTCTCATGTAGCTTCTGCCAATTCACTGTGGACTGTAAAGGCGAGTCACGCAAGCCTCGCTCCGGACTGCTGACATCCTCACAAGACCAAGGTTCTTCCGTTGTCTTTAAGAGCTAACCCTAAACTACTGCTTGCAGTGAAATTGACATCCTCTGTTGCTAGTAGTGACACCCTGCTAAACAAACATATCGAGTGGTTTGGATGCACCTCTAGGTATGCTTCCCACTCAGCTATCTATTGCTCTTCTCCATGTTACAGCTTGCAGACTCAGACTGGGTGATACTTAAGCTGCCACCAATCTGCATATGACACTAATGCAGCAAGAATTCTTGTCCGTAGTCATACAGATAACTGTACATTGCATATCTGCTTGTATTTCAGCAGCTACAATTTAAAACATGCACTTAAATCTTCGACACCTCCAAGACTCACATTATGGGAAGCTACTTACAGCAGCTATTAAAAGTAAGGTAAGCTATAATGGTAATGCCCACTGAATATCCCAATTTGTTGTGTTTAGGGATATGACAATTGAAACGACCCCACGTAATAGGAACATGACATAATTAGTCATAAGTGTTGAAGTCTCTTTCTATTCTTGCAGAGTAACTTTCAAGTAAAACCAGCATAGCTGAACCAAAGCCTGAAGCCGCTCAAACTGTGTTTTGCCTCCAAAACAGATTTGGAACCAATGTTTATCCTCATAAAATAACTTTTCCTCAGTGTGCAGGAGGAGAGCACATACCACAAAACCATCAAGGCATTTGAAGCTGCTTTCAAGCATCACACTGACAAAAATGTGACAGAGGACAGTAAAAACTCAGGAATCATGTGAACCGAGGTGCAAAACACTCTACAGGCCTGTTGTGGGAGTCAGGACAATCTACTCTGGTAAACTGTGGCTCAAGTTCCTAAAGGCTAAAAGAGTTGTTGGTGGTTGACGTCTGCAAATTAATCTGAAAAAAATAAAATAAAAATAATAATAATAACTCCCCCTTTAGTGGACACAATATTGTAGCCTCTTTATCCACAGTGATTAGACCATGTGAGACCTCTGCATCACTCTAGACTTGTTCTAGCTCAAAAACCCTGCCTCAGCAGCTTGTGAATGTGCCACGAGGCTTTCTGCCAAAAGAAATTTGCAAAATAATTGTTTAATCTCTCCAAACAGCCTGCTTGTGATAAGCAGCTGGGTGGCATGTGAAGCTACAAATTGTGGAGAGAATCAAGAGGCTCTGGGACATTCAGCAAGGGTGTCAAATGGGACACATATTCTGGGTAATTTAAGCATGCAATATAAGATACTATAGAAGGATTTGGGGAGAAACCTACAAGGCAAGACAAATATGACGCCCAGAATTGAATGAAAGTGCATATGAAAACATGCTATGACACATTTCACTTACGTAAAATCTTTTCAGATTTGGCAGTGTGCCTTTCTGTTTAATAGCAGCCTGTCCCCTACATACAAAACATGTGACACATATGGTCACAACCCTTTAAAAGTCTATTGAAATTAGATGACTAATATAGGGAGAGACAACCTGACAAAAGTGAAGACAGGGAGCAATATAGTCTCAGTCTCTCAGCCATTCAATCTCTTGCTGCTGTCGCTTAAGTGGGCTTTTGCTTTTGGGAAACCAAAACATGCATGTGCATACCCACGTGTGCTTTCGACAGAAGCAAGAACAGTTAGAAGCAGTGGACATTAAATAAAGACCAGAGTTACACATTTACACAAGGTAATTGTAATGCGAGATAAATGTGACTTGTCTGCGTAAATCTCTGATGTTTGCACAGCGCGTTAGCCAAAGTGCTCCTCGCTTAGAGGTGCCAAACCCACTGGCTCACCTGTGCCAGGTGTCTCCGGGACGCGGTGCAGCGGTCCGACCTGCCGCAGCTGGAAAGCGGTCTTCACTTCATGACAGCTGTACGCGTCCACGTCGATCAGAGAACTCGCCGTGAATATGACCGCTGACAAAATCCAAAAGGACCCGCAAGAGTTTACGCGTGGGCATATTCCTCGGGACATTGCCGCATCTCACACCAGGTATCCTCGCCTTGGATCGCCTACTGTAGCCTGACTGCGAACTGAGTGACACTGTTGAAAATAGACGGCACTTGAAGCGACGGTGAGTTTGAACATCTGACAAGCGTTTCCGTCTGATTCTCACATTATTGGTTGGGGGGGTGAGTGTGAGCGCCTCACAGCAGAGGTCTGGGGTCTTCTCTTGGACAGAGGAAGAGCGGTGTGGTGGGCTGAAGCCAGTCTGTCCCGCGCTCAGTGCTCCGCTGTCTGCATGCCTGTTCCCAAAGCCTTGCGCACACTCCCCTCCCTTTCTGTTTACTTCAGCTAAGTGCTCCAACTAAAACTCACTTCAATTATCCCTATAGGGACTTGGAGTGTCTGTCTCCTTACGACAGCACTTTAAATCCATACAACACAACACTTCAATGTGGTATTTATGAGTAAAAATATAAAATAAATTATAATTTAGAGCACCTTTTGTGTCTTTCTAAATTACTCTAAGCTATTCGTGTATGACTGTGTTACTGAATGATAAAGCTAAAACACAAACTTATTAGACAAAACTAACCAATCTTATATTAGTATTTCCACTAATTTGGCCAACTTCTTATCCACATCGTAAAACAAAACATTGCCTGTACACTGCAAGAGCCAAAGATCACACTAGTTGTACGCTAAAGGAGATGTTGTTGGTCACTGCCACAAACAAGGGGACATATTAAAATCTTCAGAGGGCATTAACTTAGAATCAGTTTATTTTTCTTTTATATCAAGATGTAGGAAAATGAGTTCTTGGATTGTAGGACAGTTTACTATGATCTCTTCATGTCAGATGATTAAATATGCATGGGTGGTGGGATGGGATTAATAAAACAAAGCAGGGAAATGTAATTTAGTTCTCAGAGTATGATGATGGTTGAGTTGCAACTAATTCTTCCTGCATCAGTGCATTCAGACTCCTGTGCTTAATGCTGCTGAGGCCTGTATAGCAATACTTGCAAATGATTAACATTGCTGCCATCTACTGGTGACAATGTTGAATAGAGAGGCAACCACATCATATGATTTTTTTCAGACTGATTTCCTGACATTCCAGTATTATACTCCCTTCACTTTTGCAGCCTCTGTTATGAGATTTAAACACTTTTCTATACCATTCTACATATAGTGTTAAAGAGTTAAAAGATCGGAGGTCATTTATTAATTAAATTTTTTCTGTATCCCATTTTTTTTCAGATTTGGTGTTCTATATTTTAGATTCACTTTAGATTAACATTCAGTGATTACGAGAGCCAAGAACACACTGATAGTCAAGCACATGTGAAATAAATGAAAATGTAATTAGTCTACAACTCAGCATTATAAGTATTTACAATGTTTTCTCACATCTTCATAACAATTACAAGTTTTTAACTAATTTTCAGAATGTGTCACTAGATTTCCAAAAGTAACCTCATCCTGCCTGATTCCTATTACACAGTTGATGTTAAATACTACCCTCTCCTGGACGGACATGGTACTACACCAGTGGTCAGCGGCCCACTGTTTGACAATAATCTGCAAAGAATGTTGTAATATCTTTTGACAACTTTGCTATAGAGCTAATTGTAAAGTTGCAATAAAGAGTCATGTTATTGCTATTATCTTCTGCTTATCAGTTGGTGTCGTTAGTTCACAGGCCTACTTCAGCAGAGGTTTCCGGTCCTGAACCAAGGGCACAATTTTCATCTGAGCTTTGGGGGAGAAATCTACTGGTAACTGCTGTAGCTCTTTAAGTTACTTTTGTATTTGTAATACACTTGTACAATATGTAACCTTATGGCACATCCTGACCTAACCTCTTTCTGCTGGCCTGAACTGTGTATTAAAGAAGAAGAAGAAAGAAGAACAATAACAAGAACAAGATCAAGAACAAGAACAAGAATTATTGTATATTTCTATAAAATACTGAATCCAGGAGAAGCACAGAATAAAGCTCAAGTAGTAACAACATTTTGTCAAAAAGGACAAATAAAAAAACTTGAACTTGAACCTGAACTAATGTCTACAACCCATTTAAAGGCTTTATTTAGACAAGGAACCCATCCCACTCAAAGAGACAGACATTAGCTCTTCACTCTGTGGGTTTTACAGTGAAAGAAGCCAGACTTGAGAGCTCATCTTTTAAGAGTAAATGAGGGAAATGTTCACAAAGTGACTCCACATCAATCAGGAGTACTGCAAAAACAACAAACAAGGTGTGAAGGTCACAAGAGCTCAGTCTTTTGCAAGCAGCAGTGAGAAAGTAAGTCTGTGCTTAAAGGTAGCTACCTAAGGTTTGTCTGATCCAGGAACACACTCTCGTAAGGTCACCTGTAAGTATGCAGAACCACAACCATTCAAATGACTTCATACCTACAATGTAGACTATAATCTATAGTCAACTGCATAGATTGTACATAGTAAAGGCTGGAGGGCCATTGTCCAGCATTGTCAGTGACAACTTCAGTTTCTTCACTACCGCCTTCACCAGTTGGTAAAGAGGATCTATCTGCTGCAGGATGTCTACAGGTATCAGACACTTACACTGAAAGCTTTTCAGATTTTTCAAGATATTTTTTTAACTGAATGTATGACTACTTTATGGGAGAAAAAAAAAACATTTCTTCTTTAAGCATTGCAGGCAAATAAAAAGGTAAGTTATATACGATCCCTGGCAATGGAATCTGTTAAGAGTTATAAAAGTTAATGTAGAAGGCCTAATATTCATGATTTAATTTAAGACATTTTATGACATTTCTCGGAGCTGCACACGGCCTGTACTGAGTCAAACCATTCCAGTAGAGGGTGTTCTAGAGTTAGGCATAGGCTGGATCTTGGCCTGATCTGTGGAAGTGATTCTGCAACTGCAGAGGAAAACATACACAATATCTGTGTGGGGAGGGCATGTGAACCCTAACAAGATCTAGCTGTAAGAGGGGTCAAAGCATTATGTAGAGAAGTCTGCATTGGTCCCATATTCTCCCCTGCTAATCTGGAGGAACTTCTGGTCCGGCTGCACCGTCGAAGGCTATGACAATTTGTGACAAATCTTTGTGAGACAAATAAGCATTCCTCCTGTTTCCTCTTCCTCTAAACTCAATCTCCACTTACCCACTGGAGGCCCTCAGCAGAGGCTATTAAAAGTCCTGAGGTTGACTTGCTGTACACCATGCTCTCAAATTTTCTTCCAATCCTGAATGGAAAATGTATCTTTAATTATCTTTATGAACGGTACAATTTTATTCTGGACAATTAACAAATCAAATGAATCATCAAGATCCAGGCTGTCTGAGCGGGACCTGTATGTGTCTTTGAGGGGTGAACTGTGTGAAACCATTGCTTGAACTTATATGATGCTTGCTGGTTTGGAGTGTATAAATAATAATAAATAATCAGGCATTTCATTGAACACTAATGTCAGCAGGAGTGATGTTAACTTAAAGGTAATTTTTGTAAGAAAATGCGTATAAATGCGTAACCCAATGCATCTGTGTTTGACAATTGGGAGTGAGGTTAAAAAATCTACTTTTATTACAAATAGGACCTTTAATACAGTGTACAATTTGTAAATCAGTTTTCTTTGAAAATATAAGACTACAACAAGGGGGAAATTTGGGTAATTTGCTCTAATATGAGGTCACCAAATTCAGCTAGGACAGGTGTCACTTTACAGCTACAGAGTAAAGTCTCAACCCATGTGCATTGTGGAAATCCATGTCAGGGGGAAAAGAAAAACAAAAAAAACAATGAATCCAAATAAAGAGTCGAGTCTTTCACCTGGTTTTCATATCCTCAGATGCTCTTACATCTTTCTTTGTGACCTTGATCAATGTTACCTCTTCCTGCACCCTGTCCTGTCAGGATGCCACTGAAGCTGGAGGCAGAAATACATTTAATGTTTTAACTTCAGGAGGAAAAAAGACACATCACGGTGAGTTGCACAACAAGTTTAGCACATAACACAGACCAGTGTGTATCTTAATCTAGCCGAGGAAGAAGCGCTAATGAGTCGAATATGCTAGCTAGCAAACAAACCAGAAAAACAGTTGTAGTTCATGATAACTGTTAGCTAGCTAACGTTGGTTACCTGGGTGAATTTCTTGGAGACAAGGTGAGACATTTTTTTGAGTCCAACAGCTAACAATTCGGTTTAACTACTTTTCCACTGTCACATGAAACTTTTACATTAATTGTGCAGCCGAAAATGTCTAAAAAAGGTCAGCTAATTAGTACAGAGCTGTGCAGCTGTGCCTTGTTACCAAAACTGTTAGCTAACTGCGTCACTAAAGTAACCCTTAGAAGAGAGCTAACACACCACGCGAGCTACAGTTAGTGAGGGAATGTAACTAAGTAACTACATTTACTCGAGTAACCTGACTCCAAAATTGAGGTAACGCTACTTTACTTATTTCTATATCATGTAACTTCATAATCATACTCCAGTACATCTCAGAGGCAAATAGTTACTCCACTACATTCATGTCAGATGAGTTACTGTTTATCACACTCTTCTGTCCAGATGTTCTTCCGATAAACTAAATGATTAAGTTTTTCTTCTATGAACTGAGAACATTCTGCTACTTCTTAATCTAAAATAAGTGTATTTGTTTTGTTTCTTTAACCTTGAATTAGCAGGACCATTAACTGCCACAAAGCCCAACACAGGCTGATATTTTGTTTACCTTTAGTGATAACATGTTATGATTTTAGAGAATGTAATGCCCTGCTGCAGATTAAACTACCCCAAAGTCTATAAATTAGTTAAAATTAGCATTAGCATTGAACATCTACAGCAATAAATTGCAATAGACACATTGATGTAGCAGTAATAAATACTAAGAGGAAACATTTTTCTACAGAAAAAGTAATGTTACTTTTATTTACGATACTGAGTAAAGTTGGCCTACATTATGCTGCCGATACATAGGCTACATTGTTTACTTTTACTATGATATGGTTAAATATTTTCACAGTGTGCTAATTGCTTTTACTCAGGTAAAGGTCTGATTGAATATGTTTTCTCCCACTGGCTACAGGTGTTGCCAATACCTACGCCTTACTTAGCATTTGGTAGTTTCCTACCAAAAGGTGTGCGGTACGCTAGTGTCCATTATTTTAAAAATTAACAAAAAATGACAGTTTTAAACTTAAATAGGTCAAGCTATATGTTGCCTAGCCATGTTGCAGTACCTGAAAATCTGCCCATAACTGATTGAAACAAGGCCTTGGCTTCAGACACCCTGCTAGCTTTATAGAACTATCTCAATGATAATCTTAAAATTACAAAATGGATCTATGCATTGCAGGGCTTCTGCAGTGGATTGAATCAAGGTCATCTCTTATATCTTCTAGCGAACTCAGCTGGTCACCCTTCTTTTCTCCTCTGTGTGTGCGTTCACAGGGGTTCTTTAAGCAGATTGACGTTGTTCACAGCATTTCAGAGCTCTCATAGCAGAAAATGCACAGGCGGGATTAATACCATTAATGACGGCGCAATTCCATTAAGTGTCCCAGTAAGCTTTACCAGTAAGCCAGCAGGCACAATACGATAATACAATTATAATAATAAGAGGAATGCAGCAATCATCATTAATGTTATTAAGTACACTTGTGCTTTCCCTGCTTTGAATGTCTGATAGAAATCCATTGTAGAGGTACGAAATTATTGATGTTAAAGAAACTGGTGTCTAAAGTATGTTCCTTAATGCAGTGTTGACGTTTTGATCCCCTCCTGCCTGCATCAGGTGTCCTTGAGGCTCCACCATGGACTTGCAGTGCTCTGTGACATGCTTTGTACTGGACTCAGGTAAAAAGTGCTGAACTATTCTGGCCTTTTTACGCACCACCATATAAATGACATCTCTTTTTGCATAGCCATTGGTAACTGCAGCGTTCACATCATTACTCTTGTGACCTTTTCCACCGTTGTGTCTTGGTGTGCTTTAAAAACTTGTTTAGCATTATATATGAATAGAATCTCTTTTTTTATTATTAGGACTAGTCTCCATCAGCCAGTAGGTGCTGTGATTGTTGTGTCTGTCTTTGTCGAACTGGCTACGTATCAATGTGTGTTGGTACCACAACATCATTCTTGAACCACAGTACAAGTCATCATGGATATTATTAAACTGTCAAAGTAGCAAAGCTACAAATTCTAGTCAAATATTCAATATACAATAATGTGTTTTTGATACTCCTTATATAACAGATTCTTTGCCTTGCCTTGTTCCTTTTTTATATGAACTGTCTCAAATATATGCACTTAATGGTTACTGAACTTGGCCAGCAGATGGCGCCAGTTGACCCTCGTTTTCAGAATCCTCCCTCAGATACCCTTGCTAATGCACCCACTAATGCAGGGTAAGTTTGCTGTGCAAAGTATCATTAACATAGTTCAAAATAAGGTGAGTTGGAGGTGTTATTAGTCATTTTAACCCACTTAAAGTAACAGGAAGTCAGTATTTTCTCTACAGCAAGTATAGATCCTATTTCCAAGCCACACCTCTTGTATTTCTCGTTTTGGTTTGCAGGAGGTCGTCAGTTACCTTACAGTGTCCTTACAGTAATCACATGAAACATGACAGTAACACAGCATCACTTTACTGTACTTAAGAACAATATTTAAACCATAATCAGAAACCTGTCTGCATTGCTCATATTGACCTTCTTTTAACCATAACTGTGGCAGTTCTGTTGCTAATTAAGCTCATCCAATCTTTTGACCAGCCCTACAGAAAGATGAAGTGGCCACAGCAGAAGTAGTGGGCGATGCTTCATTCTATGATCTCATGGTGTGTCTGAGTCCAGTAGTTAGTAGACAATCTCCGGGGGCTTTAGCCCATCAGTTCTGGCCCTCTAAACTGGGGATTTGAGGGGCTTACAGGGGGTTAAACCGCAAAGATTGGAGCCCTCAACCGCCTGTTTGAGAGATTACGCTATTCAGTCTCCCATTTTCACCTCTGTGTCTTGGTGGAACAGCGGGAAGTGTTAAGGGTGGTCGTTATAAACATGCCTCTGCTTGACATCTCTGGAGGGAGGAAGTGGTGATAAATGAGTGTTGAGAAGCTTGATTAAATAGAACATTACCTCATGCTGTGCAGCTCAGTTCTAAGGAACATGTGGATAAGATGTTTAAAAAAACTAAGTAAAGGAGTGTCTTGCATTCAGAAATTCCTAAGTAGGGTGTGTTGCGCATTGAGCAGGGAAGGGGTGCATCACTTTACAGGACTTGCATGCATATGTGAGTGGTCAGATGTCTGCCCATTGCTGGTCAGAGCAAGAACCTTATGCTCCATTTCTCTCGGGTGGAGATGAGAGGAGTGGAAGTAAGATGTGCTGCATCTTTAATGAGAGTCTGACATATTCAGTGCCACTGTCTCACTATCTGCGCTGCCAGTGCTTTCTTCATTCTCACCTGCATGGCACTCCCAGGGAGGACAGAAAAACAGAGAATGCCACTAAGCCTCACGGATGCTTTCAAGAATCTGAATGCCACCCACACCCTCCTTGGAAGCAGATAGCACTTACGGTAGCACCATGTGTAGGTGCCAATCCCTGATGGCAGTAACTCACACTTAATAAACCTTGTGAAGCAGAGTCCTTGCTCTATTCATTATGACTCTGTTTCCTCAGTGGCATTTAATTGATTGGTATAATGGTTTTTATAGACTCTTCATTAGCCTGTTACAGCAGTAGATCAATACAACATCATTACAAGCATGATTGAACCGAGTACCATGCATCCGCTCCGGGGCACATTGGTCTGTATTTGTAAACAGTCATTAACGTTACAGTGGTCCACTAACATACATGAACCGTCGAGGCTGTTTCTTTGCCAGACTAATATGCTGAGTACATGTGAGTGGCTTGTTAATACATGAAAAAGGGAGATATTATCTAACAACAAAATTGATTAGATGTACTGTGATTTAGCCCAGAGTAGTAGCCATTTTCCCTGAAGAAAAGGGCACTAGAAGGTGTGAGGCTTCCCCAAGCCTGATATGCATCTTG
The DNA here is from genome assembly GCF_900880675.1 of Sparus aurata. Classification (NCBI taxonomy): domain Eukaryota; kingdom Metazoa; phylum Chordata; class Actinopteri; order Spariformes; family Sparidae; genus Sparus; species Sparus aurata. Next base: position 24,406,312 of record NC_044207.1, on the reverse strand, counting down.
GGTAAGCCGGTCATTAGTGGACAGTTCAAAGAACGCCATTTCACACCTGGCGTGATAATGCGTCTCCACATGAGTGTCAAGTCTATGTACATGAAAATATACATGTTAATTTCCATTTGCAAAGACAATTGTTTTGAGGCAGACCAACTGTAATAGCCAGCACGGTAGGACAAAAAGATGTGTTTTTTACACAAAGAAAGAAAAAAATTGCATATAACATTTGCTGAATTTAGAAGAAGGCCCAAATTATTAAGAATTTGTCCTATATAGTGCCCCAGAAAATGTATAAAGGCCCACCTTAAGCAACATCTCACAAAATCTCATACTTTTTTAAGGGGATATGTAGACTTTCTTCATGGTCAAAAAAGTACAATTAATTGTTCAATCTTACTGTATTTGTAAAATTTGAAATGTTGTTTCTTACTATACATTGTTAAATCAGTTGACAGCAGTATAATGTAGCCGGTACAGCATTGATACAACAAACTGATGTTTTGAAAAGTAAGACAAGATAAATGGAAAATTTAAATGTAAAGAAACAACTTAATGTATTGCATTAAATGCCAGATTTGCCAGAAGCTGGAAATGATTAGGAATTTTCAAAGTTTTCATTGGATTTGGTACACCAAGTTTTCCCACAATATGCTTAAGCAGCTTTGATAAACATATACAACACAAATATAATAGTTTCTTTATCAAAATCCAGCTACAAATTAATTTGAATACAGTCACTAGCTTATGATTATGTATTCAGGCATTTGGATGCCTTCCTCTCTGTATGCAAGTCTTTGTGCTTCTGTAAGCGTGTGTGAACTGAAAAGTTACGGGTGTCGTATCTTCTTTCACCCTTCATTCTGTCCCTGAGGGAGTATCCTCCACTGTTCACAAAACAAAGTACTCTTGTGCACATAGGTGGAAAAATTTGTTTAACCCATTCACCCCTGAGATTTTCTTCACTGTCTGTGTTCATTGAACTCTGATAGGATCTAAATACTTCCTTTGAGATTGCACACATGGGCCATGCACTGAGGTCAGGCTGGGCCCTTTGTGTATATGTGCATGTGCATGGGTGCGTGTGCTGAGCTAGTTTGGATAGAGTGACTTGCTTTGTGCGAGACCAGTCGACCACGTCCGTCACAATAGGCAGAAAAAGGGGGTGACCACCTTTTTTGACAGAGCATTTTATCTCAGTGAGATCATAGCAATTGGCTTTTTATGGCATGTGGTGTGTTGTCATGAGAGGAGTGTTTGTAGTGGGTGCAGAGAAATGCTATTTAATTTTACCCCTATTTCACCTTTTCACTCCTCACTCCAAAACAGGTGCTTATTTTCATGATCATGTGCAATCCAGCACGGGGGTCCATCCCTGCTGAATTCCCCAGTGTGTTATTGCTCTATTTGTCTCCCCCTCCCCAGGCTTTATTTTTAACAACACCATTATCCCCCCTTCTCTCCCCTAAACTGGCCAACACATGTTTTTGAGAACTGATTTTGTTGCCTACTACCTTCTACTATAGCGCCCTTTTATCTCTCTCCCCCCCCCCCCCCCCGCAAAGTGCGAGACAGAACCGGGGATAGAGGGAGGGGGGGAAAGTTAGGGGGAGAAGGGCGGGGGTTAAGAGAAATGGAGGGAAGGGTTGATGAAAACAACAGATCTCTGCTCCCCAATCCTTTTGTGTCGACGGTGTTAATCCATCCAAGCGAACCCCCGGTTCACCCCACCCCACCTTCACCCAACCCGCACCGCTCACCCTCCCTCAACCCCTGCCTCTGCACCAACTACCCGGCGCTCCCACCACATAAACAACTGACAGCAGTGCTGAAACCAATACTCGTCCCCCAGACATTCAAGCAGAAGTACACCGCAGCCGCAGTCGCCCCCAAAAACAAGCACACAACTCAGGCTCAACTGTGTCCCTGCTTTCATCCTGTTCGTCTCCGTGGCCACTGGGGACAAGCCTCTCTTCTGGATCACTTGCTTTTGTTTGTTTATGCAAACATATTTTAATCTTGCATCAACGTGTCAGCGTGTGTGTATTGGAAATTGCAAAGTACTGTTTTCCCCTCTGTGTGTGTCTTGCTTTCATGCGTTTGCTCGTCTTTGTTTTGTTCTGCTCTGTTTTGGCTACTGTACATGTAGTGAATGTACTTGAGAGCAACATGGTGTATTCACTGCAAGTGTTTTTTTGTGTCGTGGTCTTGTTTACGAGCTGTAAGAGAGAGGAGAGGGAGGGAGGAGGGGGAGCGCAGCGGTTGCCGGGGGAAGAGGAGGTTGTGTCTAATGAGGTCACACCCTGGCAACCCAATGACTCCTCCCATTCAGTCCCCCCCCCCCGCCTCCCCCATCTTTCCACTTGGCCCCCTCTGAGTGTGCCCACCCACTCAAACCCCCCCCCCCCCCCCCCCCCCCCCCCCCGATAGAGAGAGCTGTCCGTGGTGCTGAAAGCAGAAATACACATCCAGGCTCCTGTTACAGTGCAGCTGCAAAGGGAAGGCAGGCAAGACACACGAGACGACAAAAACATAAAACGCGAACTTGGAAGAGAAAGAGACTGGGGTGTGAGTTCTTACGAGGATGAGTTGAAAAGCACACAGCGACAGAAATAGGAGTGCAGGAAAAGGAAGGAGGGGAGAGAGAGAGGGAGAGCAGGATGACGCTCTAGTAGAAGGTGGCTACAGTAGGCAGTGGGCGTGTTCTTCATGTTGTGATCTATAGCTGGGAAGCCCGCTGTCATCTGCTTAAGCACAGACCAACTGTACAGACCTGTGTGGATGAGCAGGATGGAGGGAGCCGGCAGGGAACGGCCATGACTGGAAATGCACACAACCCCGCTTTACCTCGGTCTTAACCTTCAGGGCATCGTGGATGAGGACATTTTCTGCACTTTGACTGAAAAGCAGAAGGAGAGACACTCTGGGAACGAAGCATTAGAAAGACTGTGAGCGCCTGGTTTGCAACTGCACAGGGGAGTTTGATGTGAGAGCGTGTTCGTAGTGTGTATTCGTGTCATGGTTGCGGGTGCGGTCTGTTGCTGCGCTGCGTGTTCCTCCCGTCTCTAGCATGTGCAAATGTGTGGAGCAGTGAAGAAGCTGGCACCTGGCTCTGAGTTTGGCACCGTCTGGACTGGAGGGGTCGCATCTCCCTTTTGTGCCCAGGGGAGGGAGCATTGGGCTGGACACCCAATGGCCTACCTCCCCTCTAGCACCAGCCTTATTATCCTGGGTCACAGGGACTCCTTCTAGCAAGTCACTCAGTTTGGAGCATACATACAATGGATGGAAGTCTATGTGGATTTAAGTGGAATAGTGCACTGGTGCTCCAGCATAGGTCAGAGTTCACTAGCGTGCACTGGACTCATCAGGGGAAGACAGAAGACACGTTGGTGCACAAACCAGCAGGGACACAGCCCCATTGTAAGTATGCATCCTAACATTTACTTGTACACAACAATGACCCACAAACCCACAAATGCTCATGCTACATCATAATGCATGCAAAAAATGTTTTCCTTCTGCTCAAGTCTACATAAAATCCACCAAAGCAGAGCTGCCAAGTGTAGCACCTGTGTGTGCCTGGCTTTACAGGTTAATCATCACTCTGTCCACTGTGCCCCACTGATTGTGTGTGTGTGTGTGCACAAGCGCCCACGCTTGTTGTGCCCAGACAATTGGCCTTGCAATCTTTTTGACATGGTGTCTCAAGAATATCCATGCTGCCCTTCTCCTGTGACATGGTTGCCTGGGAACAGAAACGGTGTGCCACTTTCATTTACTTTTAAAGCAAAGTGCACCTCTGTGTTCCAACTGTTGCAGCCCATGTCAACTGGGGCAACAGGAGGGAGAGGAGATGAGATAGAGGTAGAAAAAAAGAGAAAATGCATCCGGTGAAGGGGAAAGAGTGAGAATGGGGAGGAAAATAAAGCTCGCTTGAGAAAAAAAAAGGAGTTACTCAATTGACAGGTTTTATAGAGATTAGCGAGTAAGAATAGCATTTTACATCGATGAGTTACGGGGAGGACAATCCAATGTGAAAGGCTCGGTTGGTGAAAACAGTGTGATAAACAAGCTGATTCTAGTGCATAGTGCTGCTGCAGGCTTACAGGGATTAGGCAGGCAGGCTTAATTCAGCTCAAACACTGTTTGAACTGTGCCTTCCCACTGCTGCACCCTTAACACATCCAACCAGTGCACCTCGTTTTCTCCTCAGAAACCAAGATTTATTTCCTTTGTACGGGTTCGGATCTCTGGCCGTGCCTGTGCATCAGTGATAAGACCTGATAATCATGGGGGGAAAAAAATCACCACACCACTTGACACCAGGATTCTGTGCCCTAGAACTCAGAGCTCAGAGATGGTGAATCTTGTCTGTTCAGCCGGCTCTTATCAGCCCTCTCCTCGTGCCTGTACACACCTATGCGAAGGAGTGTCGAGAATGTGTTGTAAGGAAGTTGAACCAGCAGATAAACCCATTGACCTAGGCACCATGCTGGACTATGTGATAGACAGACATGAGTAAGAGGGATGCTGAGGATGTCCAGACAATGGCCAGTCTCTCAGTTGGCCTTGCAATCTCCATCTGGCAACCTCCCCCTCCCTCCTCTCACCCCCCTCGCTGCCCTTGCCCGCCTACACACACATACGCACACAAACATACATACAGTTATCACAAGCCCCCTCCCCCTCCCCACACACACTCACACTCAGTGCTTCTCTCTCACACGTAAACAAGCATGAGTCTTAGGCTGATCTGAAAACATTGACCTACATAAAAGCATGCACTGTCTTTTTCTCTTCCACCACTGGCCTCTCCAAATTCACATGCGGCTGTTGCACATAGTATATGTCATGTTGCATGCGGTTGCACATGTTTTCAAGCAAATGCAAACCGCACATGCATGCACACTGAATCACTCCATTAGATGCTCAATGCCTACATTTGGGTCTTAAGAGGCTGCAAACAATGCTGTTTTCAAATTATTCTCTATTGAGAAGGAGTGAATCATAGTATGGTTGCGGCAGTAAGGATTTTTCATTTAAGAGGCTTTTCCTCACAGCAACATCCACACTTATTTCTTATGACAGTGATGCTGCCAGTAATAGTCTTTTTACAGAATCAAAAGGCAGCACAGAACAACTCAAGACGAGATTATTTTTAGATCTGAACCATGAGATTGAAGCTGATATCCGCATATGCAAAACCATGCATCACAGTCTAGTACAATTGCCGCATTTAATCTGCATGGCTGGTCCCAGGAGTACAATATTTTCACATCCGAGCCCAGCACATATTACAACCGCAGAAGATGAAAGCCATTTTTTTCTGTTTCATTCAGACACTCACTCGGTTACGGCCAGTTATTTCAGCCAGAAAATGTGTGAACACAACTGAGAAAATGAGCAGCCGCTACTGATACACTGCCAGTCGGAAAACCGAAACACTGAAACTGAAGGTTATGAGTAACAGCAGCTAGATGGCGAGTCCCTTGGCTGTTTGCATATTTGCATTTGCATGTGTTTGTGTGCGACAGAGAGAGATGATGCAACCCTCCAGGGAAGATTTTTACTCTTGTGGACACGGGCATGATGCAAGTCTTTGAATCTTTCATAGGCCATGAACTCCTCAGCAACAATCAGGAACATTACAAACAATAGAAACATCACACAAAATCAGTTGTGTGACATTATTATGGTGCTGATGCAATGTTGCTACGTCGGCTTCCATCTCACCAAGGCTGACCTTGAAACACAAAGGTTGAGACAATGATTTCAGATCTCATTATGCTCTAGTGGTCTATGTTGTTAATGTTTTGTGAATCTCTTTAAGACAAACAATTGGTACTAACACTTTCTTTGTGCTTTTATCAGAATGCTGTGGAAACACTTGAAAAATGATGAGCTCCAAAGAGGAGGAAACTCTCCGTTTTTTCCAGTATGTTGAGGAGAATGGGCTGAGAGCCTACAACGGCCTGGTAGCTCAGAACTTGGACCACGCCAGGAATGAGAGAAATAGGACATATCTGCAGGAGAAAAACGACAAGAAGAGAAAACAGGAGGAAGCCATAAGGAGGTAGGAAGAAAACAAACAACAAGTAATTTAGAAAGATTTTGTACAGAGATGTCCTGTAAAAAATGTGCATTTATCGTCTGGGTTGAATTAGATAGTGGTAGGATTCCCAGTGTTTTATGAAGTAGACTCACAAGTCTCGCTACAGCATACTAATGGCATTCTGCTCTATAATCCAAGGACGTCATCGGGTTCACTTCAGGATGAGTGTAAAGAATTGGGACAAGTGGCCAGAGGGTCCCTGTGGCAATGGCAGGTTGCCATATTGTGGGGGTTGCCAATGTGGACTGATGCACCCCATGATCTATAGAGGATAATTAATTTTTCACTTTTAGACTTATTTGGGACTTGTCCTTGGATGGAGGTCGTCACTGCTCCATTTTTGAGACAGAGAGCGTTAAGAATTAAGAAGGAACGGGGTGGGCTGTGGCAGAAAGCGAGTGAGGCTATGAGGCATGTTAAGAGACATGAGACCGGACATGCTGTTGTGATGTACGTGTATATATCTGACAGTCCCCTTGCTAGAAAGTTGTATCATTTTCAAGAAGTTGTTATGACACCAATTAGAGTTTGAGAAAATGTGGGGTTTGCGTAAGCCGCTGCACTCTGTTTCACATGTTGTGATGAGCAAGCAGTTCAAGCAGTGCCACTGTGCAGAGCAACACCACTGCGTGGCATCCCGAAACTTGAGCGAATAAGAAAGAGGCACGCGTTCACAACGTGACGAGCACGTGGACACGGCGTGCTTGTGTTGTGGGGTAGAATAGCAAGCAATGAGTCACAGAGTCATCGGTGTGAGAACGGGACATTGGAATGCGTTCGTGCGACGATGTGGATATCTTCTGCTTTGTTTTTTTAATTTGCGAGCAAATCAGAGCATGAAGCGACACCAGAATCAGAGTCTGCCAACAACTTTTGGAGTTTTTTTTTTTTTATATTTATTTATGTGAGGGGTTTTTTTTTCGGTGTTCTAACATGAAATAATATCACTTTTTGTTGAATCATAGGACTGATGACTCAACTGAATGAATGTAATATTTTTCCGAGACAAGCATGTTCATTTTAAATTACAATCATGCTGCCACAGTGAAGGCTAGAGGACTCCTAAATAGCATTACCATTTGCTATGCAAGGACATCAAGTGGATGCATATTTTATCTGAGAGAACACCCATAGTGGTCAAGAAAAACTTGTTTTCAACTTTGATGGTCAAACAATTAATCTAATGATGCAGTCTGACACACAGACATTAATTTGCCGTGATAAGGCTTATGGGAAATGTTGTCCAATTTTGTCATGTAATCTGAAAATCATTTGTGTGTTTGGTCCGTCCATCTGACACGGTGCAAAGTGTTTTGGCAGCTGTTGAGAGTTTTAGCTGTGCATCAGATGATTATATCGATGTGGTTTTGGAGGCTGAGCATTCATAATATGTGACCAGATGTGGATCTTCTAAGAGGGTTTACACTTTGAACCCTGACACATTTCTGTCAAGGGGTCGGTCAAAGTCAAAAAGAGCT